>NW_015656642.1:0-25214 GCF_001515625.1 Sinocyclocheilus rhinocerous
TGATCAAATAAATGCAGCCTTGGTGAGCAGAAGAGAATTCTTTCAGAAACATTTAAAAATAGTTTCCAAACTTTTGATTGGTAGTGTACAATTGCTTTATTTATTTATTTATTAAAAAAAACAATGAATTAGCCCTTATAGTTTTGACATACATGTAAACCATGTAATCCTTCTCTGGACCAGGATACACTCATAATGTTCAAACCCTTGTCATTGTGAAATCCACATGCGCAGACGGACAGCAAATATTTAGAGCAAACACCTAAGATTTGCCAAACTTGAGCATGTTCGTATACATAACTCCGGCTCTCCGGAACATTTCCTCAAACTAGTTTGAAGTTAAACTAGCATGACTCACACAGCCCTTCACAGAAGGATGTTTATATTTGACAGGAAATTTGGCCTCACGTAACTTACCCGCATACTTTAAATCAGACTGATATCACTATTTCTCACACTCCACGTAATGGGGAAGCACTCGCCTGAGTTTGTGCTCACATGATCCGCCTTCTCGCGGGTTTCGATGTAACCTTCCCCCAAGGAATGACTTCTAATTGCGTCTTTGAGATGCCAGAATTTGCCGCGCTCTTAGGCTCAGTTAGAAATTAGATCCTGCAGGTGCAGCGCAGTAAATGAGCGTGGGGAATTCCTCTCACTAACCCCCTCCCCCAACCTCCCTGCTTTACGAACAGGGTATTCATTTGTTTGAGGTCATTCATCGCATGTATATGTACACATAACCCCACCGCACTGCATATGCGCTCGCAACTGTTGTAGAACGCATGCTAGTTAATGACTACAACAGCATGAATACTCACCAACTAAAAGTTCACTAACACACAGGCATTTTATTTTCATCTGCAAGCCAATGTTTCAAAAGATTCAAATGACATTTCTTTTTTTTTTTTTCGTTTAGGCTTCCTCAATGCTGCGGGCATCAGTCGCACCTCAGTAAGTTTTATTTATTATTTTGTTTAGATTGATAAAAAGATTAGTAGAAAATCTCATCTTGCCTAGCAGGTATGTCTGCTAAACATTTGGTAACTTGATATAGATCGCAGATTTTCACATTTTATTTATTTACACATTTCATTTGTATTTTTTTTTTCTATTTTTTATTTCTATTATTTATTTATTTATTTTTTTTATATACCAAGGACCCCTAAATATGTTCTAATGGCAGATTTACAGATTTAAGATTTACTGAATTAAATAATTGTCAGTATCCTAAAAAAAACTATTATATAAATTATATTATATAACTATTAAATATTATATTATATTATAAAAAATATTTTTTCTGTTAATTACAATAATTTTGATAAGTTTACAGTGTCTTGTTTTTATACCTATTACTATTTTTAGAATATATTGAAATCTGAAAAATATCTGAAAAAACCTGAACAAAAAAGTGTCCTTGTATCACTTTACATGTACTTACTGTAGTAAAAACTAGTAATTACAGTAAAGTCAGTTGCATAGTTTGCCTAAACCAATCCGAAACCCTTTAGTAAGTACATGTTGTAAATTATTTATTTTATTTTATTTTATTCACAATAATCCAATATCCAGATTTATTTCTGTAAAATCTATTGCTGTGAATAGAATTAAGTAATTGCATTTTAGACAGTGTTTAGAAACCAGGGTAAAAGTGTAATTATCAAATTTTGTACTTTTTCTGTACATTTTTAGACATAATTGATTAATATCTCACATAGCTTGTTACCTTTAGCATCTTGTACTTGTCAGATCATCCAAAAGTAATTCTATAAATGCAAACAAACCAGACTATGGAAACATGATGATCCCAGAGATGGAAAGATTCCCATCAGTAACCTGATGAGCAAGATCTCGTGCCCTGATTCATCATCCTTTTATTTCCTGCTGTCAGGAGGCCCAAAGACGTGCCGCTGTTGCCTTCCCTTGACTACGAGAAGCTGAAGAAAGACCTAGTGAATGGATCAGATCGACTGAAGGCTTTGCTGCTTCAGGCTTTGCGCTGGGTAACTCAGAATTACTGTAAATAAGCTAAGCACATCACTGATGTATCCCATCGTTTCTGACACAATACCATAATTACTACAGTGTGTTGTTATTGTTAATATTGGTCAAACACGCTACAAACTACTGCAGCATGTACATGATCAAAATTCAGTTGTGAATCCTTTAAACTGAAGAGTTTGTAGGAGATTTTTTGTTGTTTTAGCTCCATCTTTGAGTTATTTTCTGTCCTTTAGAACACACATTGAGACACATAATTTGGTTTTCACATTGCATGCCAATTTTGTTGTTATTTTCCAGAGGTTAACCAGATCTCTACATGGTGAGCAAAGGGACACGGTTTTGCAAGCCTTCATCAGCAATGATCTTCTGGAGCGCTACAGTTCCAAACAGGTACATTACAAAACCCTCGTCGGGGAGTTTTATATACTGTATATATATATATATATATATGTATGAAAACTGCACTCAGAATAATTTTACAGTTTGAAAATACTATTTAAAATTACAATATTTTAGTATAGTATTCAAATTCATGGCTAAAATGTTTTGAAAATAGACCCTTTTATGCAATTCCAATATATTTAAATTGCATTTCTATCCATATTTTGATACATTTTTGTTTTGCGGTTCACAATGAGTACACTTAACACAACGATTAAAACATTTAAAACTGTGAGTGTGAGTGTGTGTGTGTGTGTGTGTGTGTGTGTGAGTGTGTGTGTGTGTGTGTGTGTGTGTGTGTGAGTGAGTGAGTGTGTGTGTGTGTGTGTTAGAATACACTGTAAAATTTGAATATTTTAGTATAGTATTCAAATACATGGCTAAAATGTTTTGAAAATAGACCCTTTTATGTAATTCCAATATATTTAAATTGCATTTCTATCCAGATTTTGATACATTTTTGTTTTGCGGTTCACAATGAGTACACTTAACACAACAATTAAAACATTTAAAACAATTTGAGCTGTCTGTGACCTATTTCTTTTCTAAAATATGTTTACCATCAGTCTTTTTCAGGTATTTAGAATGAACCTGAATCAGGTTTCAGCAGATAACATGACTTCTTGACTCATAATTTCCAATCATTGTCAGCAAGTTCCTTAGGGCAGTCGAGTCACACATGCTTTTAGCTCACCTTTCAGTTTTTGTGCAGGCTGAAAGACAATATATCATGTTACTAAAATCCAGAATAAACTTAGAAGGCAGACAAAATAGTCCTTTTCACATTAAAGAACAACTAATTGGACCAAAAGCCATATGAAAAAGCAAGGAAAGAAGTAAAAAAAAAAAATAGCTGAGTAACTGGTTTTGATTACTTCACAGAAAACTGTTCTTCATCTGATGAAATCCAAAAATGAGATTGTCAGACAGTATATGGCACGGCTCATCAATGCCTTTGCCTCTTTGTGTGATGGTAAGTGAAAATTATTCCTTACAAAAATGTCTTCACTTCAAGCTGAGAAGTCTGGTTTTGTTTGTTCCAGTCTTCTTCTTTTTCTTCCTTAAACCAGTTTGTGTGTCAGAGACTGTGAAACAGACTTCCCACCCATTAATCATAAATACACATCCCTCCGACGCTCTAGGTGGCGCTATAATGTGCAAAAATTTTGTGTAACAGGCTAGTATACAAATTCTGACGCTGAATCAATTGTGCAAGTGGATTTTTATTTCCACTTCAAACTTTTTGGTGCATTTAACATTTTATGAAAAACCTACTTTTTCGAACTTGAGGTGCGATTATTCGGTGAATTCTCACAGGTTAATTCTATTTATTCCAATAGGAATTCACGCGATTCCACACAAGTTCAGGTTGGTCACGCGGATTGGTCGCGTTGATCGCTACACTACATTCAATGCATCGATCGCTATATTTGCTACGCTATTCACTGTAAACAGTGGACCTTTTTTGTGTGTAAAATTTTGCAGAAAATTTCGCAAATGTGATCTATTTGTGTCAGGGACTGTAAACGGACTTATAGGATGGTTCCAGATTCCACCCGCTAATTCTAAACACACACAGAATCAAAATACTTTTTTTTTTTTCCTCTACATTCTACACTTTTTATTCTACATTATACATTCATACATACATATACTACATTCAACGGATTGATTGCTGTGTTCAATAAACAATTGAGAGGAGTCAATAGACATTTTTTGCTTGTAAAATACAAAAAAAAAACATTGCTAATGTGACCTTTATGTGTATCAGAGAATAAACAAACTTGGCAGGATGCTATAAGATTCCACTCACTAATCATAAACACACCAACCTTCAATACTCTAGGTGGCGCTATAATTTGCACAGTTTTTTGCATAACTTCCGAACTGTACAGGATAGAATCAAACTTCTCACCCTAAATCAAACTTTTATTGTTGTTTGGCCAAATCATGTAAAGAAAGAAAGCATCAGAATTTTGCCTAAGGGCGAAAGAATTCCCCACGTTTTAATATTGGTCACATAGATTTGTCGCTACACTACATTTGTCATGTTGATGTCACTGTTGACAGCATACCTTTTTTTTGTTCATGGCACAAACTGATCAATTGATATTGTTTTAGATCAATTGATATTGTTTTGAGTAAAATTTTATTTCACTTCTGGTTCTCAGTTCTCAAAATTCTTGGAGCAGAATTTTCACAAAACTTTCATTGTATAAACTGTGTATAAATCTCTGTCTTTAGTTCTGAAATGTGTTTATCGTGGTCTCATGCACTATTGCACACCCAGGACGCATGTACCTGTATATATATATATATATATATATATATATACTGTATATATTTAACTCTCATGTTGTGTTCCAATCATTTTGACCCAAAGAGGATTTTTTTTTTCCCCTGGAAATTATAATTTTATTGCATTGTACTACAACTTACTGACTTTACTCAGGGTTTTTTTTCCCCCCTGCCATTGTACACTTTTTACTCTTCAAAAATGACCAGCATACAACATTTTTGCTTATAAATATCTTGTTATGCTATATTATTACCAAATATTAGATTCATTTTTTATCAACTTATTTTCTTTCAAGTATTTATTTTAGGAAGTAATTGATCCCTTGGCCTCATTGATCTGAGCTTATGTACCTCAGTTTTTGAGTGAATATTGCCAAAATTATCCAAATAATGCATTTTTCACTCAAAAACTATAAGCGCATAAGCTCAAACTATACATACACTTTGCATAAGCGCAATAGGATCAATCAGTTCCAAAAAGAAATACGAAACCTGTGCTAATTGAAAGAACTGAACAACTTGACAAGAAGTTTGAATCCAAGATTTGGTGATAATATAGCACAATGAGAAATTTATAAGCAATTTTTGACTGGGAACACCAAATTTGGTAAAGGATTTCCAACACAGCATGTTTTAAACGCCTCAAAAATGCCTAGTGTTTCTAAATATTCTGCTGTGTGCAGGCGAGCACAGCAATCTGCTATGATCAGAGACGGTCTGATTGGCTGGTTGGTCAAAGAGCTCCACGACTCCGACTGTCTGTCTGACTACACGCTTGAATATGCCATCTCCCTCCTCATGAACCTCTGCCTGCGCACTCAAGGTAACAGATACACCGCCACAAGGATCTTTTAATCAATGCTTATCAAAGAAATAAAGATATGTATAAACAATTAAATTGTTGCTCAGAATCCTCTGTTTACTTTGTTAGCACTTTTTAATTTGATTTTCTAAAGTAAACAGAAATGTACTATAAGCAGCGCAGTGTTTATTGTAGTATGTCTTACGTTTCAGGAAAGAAGAAATGCGCAGAGGAGGCCAAGCATGTCCTGAAAGTCCTGACGGAGCTCCTGGGACATGAGAACCATGAGGTAAATCAGTAATTGCTCAACCGCTATATGCACAGACAAGGCGTGTTATTTGAGTTTGTTCTCCGCCTTCCTGAATACAGTGACATACAGTGAATACTGAAGGCGACAATTAGCTTAGAGCAGAATTTTCACAAAACTTTCATTGTATAAATTGTGTATAAATCTCTGTCTTTAGTTCTGAAATGTGTTTATCGTGGTCTCATGCACTATTGCACACCCAGGACGCATGTACCTGTCTCAGATACCCTCTTTACTGAGGTTTCTGCTCGACTGTCTGAAGACTGAAGAGAAAGAGTCTGTAACTCGAGAAAATGTGCTTGCAGCACTGCAGAAACTCAGCCTCAGGTACGCCATTTGATAATAAATGTTAATAAACATACAGACTTAGAAAAGTGTGTAAAACTCAGCTGCACCAACAGAGTTTTTTAGGTATAATAAAAAAAGAAAAATGCAAAAAATATATAAAATAGTAATAAAAAATATTTAAAATAATATAGCGCAAAAATAAATAAATAATAGTAATAATAATAATAATAATACATACCAATAAAATAAAAATAAAAAAATAATAATAATGACTCAAATGTGTGTTTAATCATATATTTTTTAGAACAATACAGCTACCAAATAGGTTTATGGCTGAGGTGCAACTAAACGGATAATAGCTATTATTATTGTTTCACAATGGAATTTATAAGCAATTTTTGACTGGGAACACCAAATTTGGTAAAGGATTTCCAACACAGCATGTTTTAAACGCCTCAAAAATGCCTAGTGTTTCTAAATATTCTGCTGTGTGCAGGCGAGCACAGCAATCTGCTATGATCAGAGACGGTCTGATTGGCTGGTTGGTCAAAGAGCTCCACGACTCCGACTGTCTGTCTGACTACACGCTTGAATATGCCATCTCCCTCCTCATGAACCTCTGCCTGCGCACTCAAGGTAACAGATACACCGCCACAAGGATCTTTTAATCAATGCTTATCAAAGAAATAAAGATATGTATAAACAATTAAATTGTTGCTCAGAATCCTCTGTTTACTTTGTTAGCACTTTTTAATTTGATTTTCTAAAGTAAACAGAAATGTACTATAAGCAGCGCAGTGTTTATTGTAGTATGTCTTACGTTTCAGGAAAGAAGAAATGCGCAGAGGAGGCCAAGCATGTCCTGAAAGTCCTGACGGAGCTCCTGGGACATGAGAACCATGAGGTAAATCAGTAATTGCTCAACCGCTATATGCACAGACAAGGCGTGTTATTTGAGTTTGTTCTCCGCCTTCCTGAATACAGTGACATACAGTGAATACTGAAGGCGACAATTAGCTTAGTCCTTTTTACGTCAGACGATTCTCAAAAAAGAACGCTTTTGTTAACTTTGGATTTTAAAAGTTTGTCTTTCACTCCCTTTGTGAAGCGTTTGAAATGGAGAATCAAGCCTACACTCCCTAATGAATTTGCTCAGCACCTCAAAACTAGTTTTTAAAAAAAAAATTTATTATCTCTTTAAAAATTCTTTATAAAAATAAAAAAATATCTTTTTTTGTTGTTGTTATCATAAATTTTTTTAATTAATTTAAAAACTAAAACTTAATAGTGCAATCAACTATTAATAATATTAAACTATTAAACAATGTTAAACTTAATGGTTTTTTATGTAAATTAGAAATGAGCAAAACAATTGTTACAACAAAGAAACTGGAGTTTATGTAACGTTTAGCTGTGGTCAAGCATACAATACAGTACAATACAAATTTATTTCTGTAGCACATTTAAAACCGCTGGCGTTGGCCAAAGTGCTTTCCAGCATAATAAATACAACATAAACAATTACATACATCTACGCAAACATAATTAAATCCTGTACACTCTAATCAGATCTTAAAGCCATACTAAAGAGATGCATCTTCAAACTAGACTTAAAATCATCCACAGAAGATTTCATATGCATGGAAGAGAGTTCCATAAGCGAGGAGCAACCACTGAAAATGGCCCTATCACCCTTTGATTTTAATCTAGTTTTGGGAACATCAAGAATCATCTGACTTGAAGATCTCATATGCCTTGTATTTTGGTATCAAAAGGTTAGCATAGCAATATATTTTGGTGCAATACCATGCAACACTTTAAAAACCATCAATAGAACCTTAAACGCGATTCTGAAATTTACTGGCAACCAGTGTAAGGAGACCAATACTGGGGTAATACTCTCTCTCGTCTTTGTACGAGTCAAAAGTCTGGCCGCTGCATTTTGCAGATAATTGACCCTGAGAAATACCTATATATAAGGAATTACAGTAGTCAATAACACATAGTGTGATAACACATTTCTAGGTCTTTAAAGGAGAGAATAGGTTTCAATTTAGAAATAAGTCTGAATTGGTAAAAACCCAGCACTGTACAAGTTCATCAAAGGATTGGGAGCCTTTTGGATCAATTGGAATATATAACTGAGTATCATCTGTATATAGATGATACATAATATTTTATTCACGAAAAACTGAGCCTTATGGGCACATATACAATGAAAATAAAATAGGCCCAAGTAAAGAACCCTGTGGCACACCACTATGTAATTTAGCTGATGTAGAGCACAGATTCCCAATTCAAACCGAAAAAGACCTAACCTTTAAATATGACTTTAACCAATCTAAGGCAGTACCCTTAATACCAACAACATCTTCCAATCACTGCAATAAAATCCCATGATCAGTGGTATCAACAGCGGCTGTAAAATCAAGCAGAATAAGTATGACTACCTTCCTAGAATACTACCTGCCAATAAAATATTGTTAAAAACCTTAAGAAGGGCAGATTCTGTACCACGAAGGGACCTAAAACCCGACTGGAACATATCTATAACAGCATTCGCATCTAAGTATGGAACAAGTTGTGATAAAACAACCTTCTCTTAAAATTTCAAAAAAAATTATTTGGATATAGGTCGAACAAATAGTTGTCACTGGGGTAATCTGAGCCCGAAGATTATCAACTTTATTTACAAAAAAAATTGCAAAAAATCCTCACATTTTTTGATTAGCTTCCAGCCGATTAGTAGGAGCAGCAAAAATCACTTTATGTTACATACTGTAAATAACATCCTATGATTTTTTTGGTTGTTTGTTTGTTTTTTCCCTCACACTTTTGAATAGTTGTGTAAGAAATAAAATAGAGCAATACAATATTGTAAGTCATAATAATACAATTCCTTGATTTTCCTTTGATATTCAGTCCTATTCCCATTAAAACAAAACAAAAAATTTGTACACAAATGTCATTTTTATTTATATGGTGCTTTATATAATACAGATTGTTTCAAAGCAGATTCACAGTAATAAACTAGAATATAACAGTGTTAATGTTGCAAAATTCATCAGATATAAAACAATTTACAAAAAACAAATTTTAAGTTCTGCTGTAAAGCAGCTCTACAGAAGACAATAGTGCCATTATTTAGATCACTTTAGTTCAGTTCTGATTTAATTCAGTTCAATTAACAATGCAAAGTTAATCAAATATGAAACAAAGTGTCATAATTGTGTGCAAAACTTGTATAACCATACGTTTAGTTCAAAATGATTTTAAGATGTGTGTTTAAGCTTTGGCTGGTAGTGGATGAAAGTGTTTCAGATGCAAAGTTTCAAATGTTCATTGCATGTTTGTGTTCATGTTTGCAAATATAGATTCGGTACTATGTGAATGGAGCTTTATACAGCATCCTGTCCATGCCAGAGATACGAGAGGAAGCCAAACAGATGGTATGTGTTTAATCATGGTTCATTCACAGGTGCACAACATCAGGATCATTGCCTCGACTCCAATGAGTAATAAAAATCCCATTCATTGCACATTCAAACCTTTCAAAGTTAAACAGCGATATATGACGCAACAAATCAGAAGGTTACTGTTCAGAAAAAAATGTTTTATTAGTTTGTTTAAAATTCCTAGAGGAAACACTACACTACCCATAATCCTTAAGTTAAATCAGAAAAGTCACTGTCAAACAAAACTACACTCCCTACACGTATTATATATTTATATAATCAGTAAAAAATGTTTTAAAGAAATTAATACTTTTCTTCATCAAGGATTCATTAAATTGATCGAAAATGACAGTAAATACACTTATAATATAACAAAAAAGTTATATTTCATATGAATATTGTAAAAAAAATGTGTATTACCGTTTCCACAAAAATCTTAAATAGCACAACTGTTTGCAACATTGATAATAATCAGAAATGTTTCTCGAGCAGCAAATCAGCATATTATTTTCTGAAGGATCATGTGACACTGAAGACTGTTTTACTGTATTTTTGAACAAATAAATGCATCCTTGGTGAGCAGAAGAGATTCAAAAATATTAAATTATATTAAAAATTAAAAATATGATATTAATATAAAAAAAAAAATTAATAGTAAATATATTTTAAAAAACTTACCGACCGCAAACTTTTGAACGGCAGTGTATATATAAATATTTAACACTAAATATATTGTTTTTATATTTATAACCAATGAATGACTTGTAATTGTCATTAGTTATACTTCACGACAACTAAAATAATTTTGGCACACGCTTATTTGATTTTTAAATACTTCAAATCAAAGGTCAAGTGTTGTGATTCTGCTCCAAGCTAGTTTTTTTTGCAAGATTTTATTTTATTTTATTTTTAATCCCTATGGAGAAACTGAATGAGAAAAATCCTGCAGGAAACAAAGACTGCTGAAAAAAGAAAATTGGTCTCTGTTGTGCTCCATAGCTACGATCACAGAATACAGATAATGTGAGGATTTTGTTGTTGTGTTTAGAGTATGGAGGAGATCTTACGCTGTTACAGTAAAGAAGAAAATCCTGAACTCAACAGACAAATTGAATTCATCATCAAACAGCTTAACTCCGGTAAGACAAAAAAAGCAGTAAGAAATTGTTCATCTAGAAATGGAAAAATGAATAAATCTGTCATCACCCTGTTTAAGCCACATAACTTTTTTTCAAAATCCTAGCCACCTTTTTCAGTAAAATGAAAGTGAGTGAGAACCAGGTTATCAGGTTCAAAAGGAACGGAAAAGCACCATAAAAATATCATAAACAAAGAGTGTGAGTCATTTGTGTGAGTGCATTTATGATGCTTGTCCATTTTGGTCACCATTCAAGTTCACTGAATTGCAAAGAGTTGCCAGGATATTCTTCAAAAATTCATCTGTTGCATTCCATGGTTTATTTCCCATATTTATGTCATTATTTCACTGAGTCTTTTGTGTTCATTTATGATTCTGCCATATACAGCGGACATCTCTGAACATGAACCTGAGTCAGATGGTGAAGAGGATGACGATGACGACGACGAGGTAATTCACTTCGTTCATGTCTTCTAAGAAAGATTATTGCTCAACATGATTTCACATAATCTGTGTGAAAGGCTATCACTGCGACATGCATTTTATCGGCAGGTTTCAAAAGCTTTACCACTCAGGCCTTTGATCTAATCCTTTCATCTTGTTAACAGGAAGATGTTATGGAGGCAGACCTAGATAAAGAGGAAGTCCTGCAGCCTCACCCGAAAGAGCTCAGCGGAGAATCTTTGCTGGCAACAGAGTATCTCGGGGTAAACCATCACTCTAAATCAGGGGTGCCCAAACTCGGTCCTGGAGGGCCGGTGTCCTGCAGAGTTTAGCTCCAACCCCAATTAGACACACCTGAACCACCTAATGAAGCTCTTACTAGTCATACTAGAAACTTCCAGGCAGGTGTGTTGAGGCAAGTTGGAGCTAAACTCTGCAGGACACCGGCCCTCCAGGACCGAGTTTGGGCACCCCTGCTCTAAATGATAAATATAAGAAGATTTTGCAAAGTCCATGGTCCATGGTGATTCATAAAATGCAAGTCAGCGGCTACCGGCACTTTTGAGAGTTAAAAAAGCATATACAGTCAACACACAATTAATACTCGTGGCCCCTGATGATATATCGAGGTCTTATGAAGCAAAACCATCAGTCTGTGCAAGAAACTGAACATTATTTTCAACATTATTACCTGTAATCCAGAGCCTCAGGCAAACAGGAAATCTGATTATTTTCCACAAACTGGTTCTTTTTCAATTAACTTTAAATAACCGATTCACCAGTTCACTTACGTAATCACACAGTTGACATAAGGTAAATGCAATTATATTATTAAAGCGCCCAATAATGATGTGAAACGCAGATGTTTTCCGCATATAAAGTGAATACACTAGTCTTCATCAGCTCACCTTTTCACATAAACAATGAGAACGCATAAATCTTTCATGTAGCCCCTTCATTCAAGTGTTCAGATCACGCATGTGAATATCAGCGGCTCATCGGCCTTGGGTCCGACTCGGAGTCGAACTGTTTCCTCAGTTCAGTGTCTGTTGGAGGAACTGGAGCGCTGAATCAGTTCATTCATCACAGGATCAGATACACTGCTATTTTGACTCATTTCCAGTCAGAGTGAATGTCAGGCGTCTGAAAGTGACTTTTGATTGAGTAACTTGTAGATCCGTGCTGCTCGAGACGATTCAACTGAATTTGGTGAACTGGTTCATCCTGTTCACTAAAATGAACCAAATCAAAAGACTGATTCATTTGCGAACTGTTGGCATTCTTGTGATTTATGTTTGCAATGTGTTTGGACATTTAGATGATAAGCGTCTCTCTGGTGCTTTGTAGATAATGACCAACATGGTGAAGATGAAGAGGAGATCATATCCTCCATCATCTCGCAGCATAGACGAGCCACTCCAGCGGCCCGTTACGCCCAGCTCCCACAAAAACACCATGTAAGAACCTCATTCTGAATGCCTGTTACATCAAGATGACTATTTGGTGTTATTTAGTAACGATTTTATGCTTGTTTGTGACTTAAATGTCGAAAAAATCGTTACACATTACTTAAAATTGGTTAACATAGTGGAATGGTGTTATAGATTCACACCAAGGAATCTATTAAGTCAACCTATCTTCTTATTCATGTGACTTTTAAAATGGAGTTTAAAAACATTCTCGCATATTAACATTAGAATCATTCAGAAATCTTCTTCTCTTGGTCAGAATTCTTATGAAATTAACAAACGCTGAAATGCAGTTATGTTTTAAAGGTCCCATATTGTCAAAACTGAAATTTCCTGGCTTTTTTCACGATAACTGAGGTCTAGGTGCTATGTAACTACCATATACGTTTCAAAACAGTCAGTCCACAGTAAAATTCACACAGCCTGCTTAAAGTAGCTGTGATGTTTCGCGAACCGTTTTGACTTCCGTAAAAAGTTGACGTCAGAACTACACAGTCACCGCCTTCAGTCCCCACCCCGAGCACCGCCCACCGTCCCACTCTCCTTTCGCCAAACCCCCAGACAACATCGCGTCCATGCTTTTGCTGAGCAACAACAACAACACGGAAACATGTCGAAAGGGTTAACTTTAACCACGAAACCAGATCGGCTGACCTGTAACGTTACACTCTCACTCAAAGGATGGACGATCTGACAGGATTGTTACTATGAGGTGGATCACATCTAACATGTATAGTAAAGACAAACTCACCGTGTCTATCTAGTCATGATGAAGATGTATATACATTTCAATTTCAGCAGGCAACTATTTTTACAGCTACATTATTGTTCCAGCCACAATTAATCACAACAATGTATATACAATTACAAATGATTATATATAAATCGTCAGTTTGTTGTTTTACACACATGCACACAGACATTATTTCATACACGACATAATCGTGAGATGCAAGAAACATAGACATATGGCAAGAAATATGTACACGCGCCCATAACAACAAAAGACAATACTTTATTTAACCTTTTCTTATAAGAAGTGTGTGCTGCAAACGCCAGCATTTTTGACGATCCTTTCTGTCCAGTCCGCTCGTTTTATGGCGTTTAACCACAGCTGTCGTCGGTTTTTTGTCTGGCAGTGGCAGCAGATATGCGATCAAATTTCTAATTTGAGGCTGTATTACGTCGATTCTGGCACCCAACATCACAACAAGATGATATTTTAAGCTCCTTAGGTCGCAGAATCTGCGCTGGTTTGAATGGGCCGCCTCCAGTTTCCCCTTTGTTTTGCTGCCTCCAGCTAGCGCTGTGACGTCGGCTGACCCTAGTTACCTGTGGTTGGCCTGGCCGTGCGTCACTCAGAAAACAACAGGCCAATCAGAAGAGAGGCTCATGAATATTAATTAGACAGGCCAAAATCGACCTGTTCTCAGCAGAGCTCCTGAGAGAGAAGCTGTAAAAATATATTGAGATGGTTTTTGGTACTTATACCGCAAATATATATTCTTAAGGACATCAAAACCTAAAATAAAACTCCAGAAAGGTGTACAATATGGGACCTTTAACATGTAACCGGATATGGTTCATGTGCATGTCGTGTTACTTTAAGTGCAGGTGTACTAGTTTGATTCCTTGTTGGTATAGTAACCACTAATTGTTTATTCTTTTTTGCTAAATTGAAGTGTTGTCATTAGAGGAATCTTAATTTGTGATGAGTATACAAGATACTATCAACACAGTTGACTCTCGCCCACAGCAGAAGTGCAAATGTGTCTGTATTCATTTTTGTCCTTGTCATCAACGCTGGGGAGAAGTCAATAGTTCTGCCCTCAAGTCAAATAATGTTAAAGTGCAAGCAGGATATGTAAGACTCCATCCTCAGTTGGATTTATCCTCATTGTTTCTACTGAAGCCTGTGGATCAGTGATGGGAATGAGTGCAGACAATTGGTTGCGTGACTCTCGCTGTTTTGACCTTGGTGCTTTAAAATGCTATGAATGAAAGAACACAACATTGTGATTAGGCCCTTGATTGGGTGAGAACTTACTTGAGCATTTGGATATTTAATTTATCCAAGCTTTTGGATTATATAATAATTTGATAATTATATGGATAAGATAATATATATACTACAATCTCCAAAGGAAATTTGGAGTAGACAAAGTTAGAATGAAAGGCATTTCAGGCTGGGGGGAAAGCAGGTAAGTTATGTAATAATAGATGTATTTGTTTTACCTTTTTTTCCAGTCAGAGGAATCATCATTTTGCCATTACATATTTCTAAGATATATAAATATATATTATCACAAGGAAAAATGTATAAGCGCCAATATATGCAAGCAAAACGATATGTATAAACATCAATAATTACGTACCTTTATTTTAAAATAAAATTTTGGACATAAAAAAATCCATACCGAGTCTTTTGTGACGAACCTATTGTTAGACTGAACAGTAAAAAAATAATAATAATACATTTTTGTGGAATATTAACTGAATTTCCTAACTTTGAATTTTCTGTGTTTTAGCAGTTGAATTAAAACACATCTGGCGTGTTGGACATGATAATGTACATTTGTACATGTGTATTTGCCTACGCAGAGCTGGTGGTGATGGAGTCTACGCTGTCACCCGACAGAGAAGTGAAGATAGCCCCACCCACTCTCGCTTTAGTTCCCGCCCACCGACTCGCACTGGCAGCCGCCCCAGCACTGCTGAATCCATCCACCAAACCCTGGGTACGTGTGCCGTCAACTGACAAATATTAAATTAACTTTTTAATTTAAAAAGATTTTCTTTTATTTTTTTACCTTTTTTTAACCTTTTTAGCTGATGTCTGATGTCATTGTTTTCTAACCCTTCATAAAGATGAGATTACAGTTCTATCTTTAATAAATATTCAATTTTGATTCAATTTCCGAGGCCCTTAGCCTGGACTGTGCTTTCATGGTCCTCTCGTTCCAAATGCACAGCCTGATGGAATCACTTTGATGTGGTTTTCAGTGCCTGCAGGCGAGGGTTTGTCTGAGTACGCTTCCATCCAAGCACGATATCAGAAAAAGCCAGATATGAAGTGCTTTAGGCCGTGTGTCCACAAAAGAGTTTTTTTTCCCGAGGCTAGCGTATATTTTCTGTTGTTTTCAATAGGAGCGCCGTGTTTTTAAAAACACCAGCAGCGTAACGAGCGCTGAGTGCTCTGACGTTTTTTTTTTTTCTTGGAATCGAGAGTTGGTAAAAAGCAGTGCTCATCACGGTTACTTTTTAGTCAGCTGTCCAATCACAGTGGAGGAGGGGCGGGTCTAATACCACTCTGACCACTAAGACTAAACAATAATGGAGGAGACGTTAATATTTCTTGTCCCCGAGTATTCATGTCTGTACCAGATGGGATTCTGGACTACTACAAATATTGATGTGAAAAATAATGCTTGCAACATTTAATTCATGATGCGTCTGCCACATTACCTCTGTGGATATTCCGTATTATAGCAACCAAAGCATGTCAACTCAAAAAAAAAAAACACTGCGCCGCAGAAGCGCTCTTAATCACTCACAGCTAGGTGTTTTCAGCAGGCTAAAAACGCTTTGGTGAACACACGGCCTTAGTCGCACATGTGTTGTCACATTTCAGATTTTTTTCCTGTGCATAGGTAGAAAATGTTTTCATTTGCATCAAGGTGTTTTCCTTTTTTTTTTCTTATGTAACAGGTTTGCAATTAATTAATTAATTTATTTATTTATTTATTCAGCCCTGTTATGAAAAATTAGGACATCTATAAAGAGTTTAAAACCCAGATTTGGGTGATTGTAATTTTTTTTTTTATGTAGTAGTAGTAGTAATAATAATAATAATAATAAATGATTTATAAAATGTAATAAAATTAGCGTAAATTGTCAAATGGGTAACAGGGTTGCAAATATAGATTTATTCAAGCTATCATTTTGAAGGACTTAATTGGTAATTGTTGATATACTTAATTCACATAAATTAAGGGGGGGGGGGAAATTTTGGTAACAGTTGAATGTTTGGTCATTTTTTATTCATTTTGGTAACTGTTGTATCTTTGATTGTTTTAATAACTTTGGTAATGGCTGAGTATTTGATTTTTAATTTTGGAAACAGCTGACAGTTTGATCATTTTTAATGACTGGTAATAGGACTGAGTGTTTGGTCATTTTTGGAAACTGGGTTGACTGTTTGGTGTTTGACTGTTTTAATAACTTTGGTAACAGGGTTGAATGTTTAATTGTTTTATTAGCTTTGGTAATGGCTGAATATTTGATCTTTAATTTTAGAAACAGAGCTGAAAGTTTGATCATTTTTAATGCCTTTGGTAATGGGTTTAAATGTTTGGTCTTTTTTTTATTTATAACTTTTGTAACTGGGTTGAATGTTTGGTAATTTTTTATAACTTTAGTAACTGGGTTGAATGTTTGGTCATTTTTATAACTTTGGTAACTGGGTTGAATGTTTGGTAATTTTTATAACTTTGGTAACTGGGTTGAATGTTTGATCATTTTAATAACTTTTTTAGTAACTTCGGTAACAGGTTGAGTATTTGATCGATTGTTTTAATGGCTTTGATAACAGGGCTGAATGTTTGGTTGTTTTAATTACTTTTGGTAACAGTTGAATGTTTGTTTTAATGACTTTGGAACAGGTTGAATGTTTGATCATTTAAATAACTTTGGAAACATGGCTGAATGCTTGAACTTGGCAAATGTGGTCAGTGAAAAAAGTACATATATGGGGTTTGTTTGTTTCGGTGCTTTAAAAAAGGGCCAATTTGTAAACTCTTTGTGGATTGCACCATAAAATGGATGGTTCTGGTTCCACAATCTGATTGGATTTGCAACTACAAACACCAAAAATAGTGTGCAATAATATTAAAAAAATTATTGAACATTGTTATAAAAATAAGCTTCACAACATATCTGTAAAAAACCCTCAATCTATAAAATTGTCTTAGTACCAGCTATGTTGAATCATCAAAATTATAGGGCACCTGTTTCATGTATCTCACTGACTTTCTCTGTTGTCAGCCATTCCTGAATTTCCATACGAACAGAAACCATATAGCACATGTCTCCTAGACCACTTTGCATTTCCTTGTGAAAGTGAACAACTCTCTGTTCGTCACTGTGGCGTGTGTGTGTGTTAATGATGTCAGCCACGTGTGAGATGTGTGTGTGTGTTTGTTTGACATCTTTTGGTTTTTCTCCAATCAGCCTCCGATTCGGAATGCTGGCGTTCCTCTGTGGAATCAGGACTCACGGGGTCCCCCGAAAGACACGTACTTCAGCCAGGCCAGAACAACACCAATGGCCACTCGTACAGGTGGGTATGCTGCCCATTCCGTGTATTTTTAGCCCAACATCTTCCACAGCAGTGTTATGTTAACAAGAGGTTTAAGGGTCCAGGTGCGACATTCTATGCTCACTGTGGCAAGGCATATCTAATATGTAAGGGTCCACAGGATCCAGTGTTATCAAGCGTGTCATAACTTGGCTGTAACTTGGCTTTGGAAGGCAGCGAGCTGGAGAGAGACCAGAGGAATTTGGGGGTGGGAGCGAGGCATCGAACCTTGAGTCAGCAATGCCGCAGGACAGACTTTTTCATGAGAATCAAACAACTGCTAAACAAAGGGCTGATTCAGGTCCCTTCCTTCCCAAATCCCTGACTCCTGGAGCCCCGTGGATGTAATAACCCTGTGAACACACGTGCATCACATTTTCTTGTATAAAGCTATAATTTCACCCTCATCCAGCAGAAAACTGCCAAATCCAGTGTGTGAGCTGAATCCTCCATTGTCTCATTTATTTTGTAAGGCCTGAACCATGTAAATATAAGAACGCAAACTTGTCTAAGGGGCCGTTCAGAGAGAAAACGTTTTTCCACTTCTATTGTTTTTCTATGTAAACATGCGCTAGATGGACGCGTTTGACCAGTGTGCTTGTGTCTTGCGCCTTTTGTAGCGTCTCAAGTGCAACACCTTCTAAAAAGTTGTTGCTCAAATTAAGAGTTCATCTTTTAAAAAACACATCGCTGTAAGTTGCAGGTTTTTTGCATTATTCCACTGCCTTGCGTCTTGTGGTTTTAAACAAAAACGTATTTGCAAGAAAAAAGTCAGAATATTGAGTTTAATAAAGTCGCAATTACCTTTTAATTTTTTTATTTGGTAGCAGGCCCATTGTTTCAAAGTCACAAAAGAAACGTATGAGACAGAGCAACAATAGATATCCTCATAATTCTAGTTGAAATGCGTACAAAGACATTTTTATCACTCATAACTACTAGAGAAAATGTAGCACGGCCACTAGATGATGGTGCTAAGAGTTTCACAACAAAACCTAATAAAAAAGTATAATTTGGGCTTAACAGAAAACAGTTTGGAATATGAGAAATACATAAACTATTGTGTAGAAAGCTACAAATAATATATTTCTCGCCTCATTCTTTGAAAACATTTCCACATGGGATCAGTAAAGTAAATTAAAGTACATTTTGAGAATTGGACTTGTGTAAATTGTCATGTTAACGTTCAGTTTTATACTAAGCTAAGATGCCATTCTGTATTTTTCGCTTAACTTTCTATACAAACAAAAGAGCCCTAAAATATTCTTGATAAGTAGTTTTGTTTTGTTTTACAGTAAAATGTAAAAAAATAAATCCTTCAACTAGATACATTTGATTGAGAAGCAAATGCAAATGGATTCAAAGGAGTCTGCTAGTCACTGAGCAGCACTAGACAAAGGCAAATTTTAAATGTAAAGGTAGTAGTATCTCTTTCGTTCTCTCCTTTCTAGTGGCCAGAACGTAGGCTTTGCAAGCCAGCCAAAGATTCCTCGCACCCCTGACAATGACGCAGGCAGTACTGGCAGGCCTCGTCTTCCCCCGCTGGCCCCCCAGTTCTCCAACAGCGAGCCCCAGCAGAGCAGCAGCAGGCCCGGTTCGTCAGGGGGCTCCGGCGGGTGGCCCAGCCAACAGAGTGAGTATTCCACTCGACTTTCCCATCGAAAGTGACACTCTCAAACAAAACGTGTATGTATTTATCTTCTTTATAGGATCACACACCGATCCCACCCATGTTTGAAGACTATCTTTGCGCATCCCTTTAAATTTAAATGTGATGGTTGATTGACATTTTGTATGTGTGCTGTTTAAATACACGCCTTTGTTATATACTTTTATTATCATGTGTACCATATGTTGTGTGTCATCATGCTGGGCTCTTATGTATAAAGCAAATACACCATGACAGGCCATTCCTTACAGTGATTTGTTAAAGACTGGCGTTAATGGTTCCGTTTCAGATTACTCTGTAAGTCCTTAAATGGTGCATTAACGATTCTTTTAGTACTTGAGGGAAAAAAATAAAACAAATAATAATACATTTTTAATTTATAAAATGCCTTTCGGACTCTCAAAAAGTTAAATAGAGCTAATAAGCATTAAAAAAGATTAAAATTGCATTAATAAACAGAACAATAAATACAAATTGATGAATAAATCGATTTAAAATAATACTTATAAACGTACTTTTTAGATGCAAAATAAATGCAATCCAGTAACTGGACTTAACAATACATTCAATAATTAATACTTAATAAAACAAGCTAAACAATAAACAATTGCAGTAGCATATTTCATTTAATTTTATAAAATACTACAGTCAAAATAAATCACGATGTGCATAATTTGCACATAAGTTGCAATGTAGGGTTGCCAGGTCTGAGTAACAAAACCAGCCCAACTGGTATTCAAAACTAGCCCAATCACATTCCGGGGAGGTCAAAACCTCCTTCCTGGGGGTCCACCGCACGCGAAATTGCGTTCCGGGCCGGGGTGGGGTATTTTGCGTCAACCCGTGGACCGTGTTGGGGAAAGTTACTTTTAAAAGTAATGCATTACAATATTGCATTACTCCATAGAAAAGTAACTAATTACGTTACTTAGTTACTTTTTATGGAAAGTAATGTGTTACGTTACTTTTGTGTTACTTTTTAAATCTGCACAGGGCTTGCTTGTTTGTTTTAAAATAAAAAAGTTATTACTTTTGGCAAATATAAAAGCCTTTTCACACCAAAAGTGAAATGAATAAGCCTCAGGCTGAAGGGAAAGTCAATTTACGTCCGGACAGTAGAATGCAGAAGAAGAAATTTCAACACACTTCAGCAATAAAAAAAGCAACCCTCTACATTGCGAGTAAATCTTTTGCATATGCGACTAAATCTTCACTCTGGGCGACTAAATGATGTCTAATATTAGCCAATTGCTAAAAAATTCTCCGATTTTACTCGACAGTTCAATTGCCAAGGTGTCCGTAGAGGGCTGAAAAGACACACAAATGTTTGTCTAGAGTATTTTTGCTTATTAGTACGGTTGAACTGGATCATCGAAGGTCAGAAGCAAAGACATTGGTTAATAGAATGGGATTAAATACATAAAGGACATTTGTGTTGTTTAACATTTAATTATTGCAGGTTTGCGTCATATTCTGAGTTGCATTATTTTTATTCATTTTGAGGAATACTGAATCTGTTTTTTTTTGGTTTTGTTTTTTTTTTTTGAGTGAGATGAATTAATGCATATTCATATTTATTTTAGAACTACAGTAACATCTTCTGATTTCTCTCAACATGGCGGGAGAGCTGTCAATCAATAAAAAAAGTAACTTGCATTACTTATTTGAAAAAGTAACTCAGATATTCTCTTGTAAATTAAAAAGTAATGCGTTACTTTACTAGTTAACGTTACTTGGAAAAAGTAATCGATTACGTAACTCGCGTTACTTGTAACACTGCTGGTGACCTTAAAAGGAAATTTTGCTGACAAGGAAAAATTAAAGATATCCCAAACAAACTCTTTATTTAAAATCACTGGACTACATAAAAAGAAATGACAAGATGTTTCGGTGTTCATCGTAATGCGTTACCCCCAACACTGCCCGTGGACTAAAAAAAAGTAAAACAGGAAAACCACGGACTTGGCAACACTGTTGCAATGTATGCATTTAATTCACTAAAAAGAACCAGATTATAAGATTCATTCGTTTCAGGAATCAGACTACACTGATGCTGCTGTATGTTTTTGATTCAATAGAGAGAGTCATAATAAGAGATATTTTTTCAGGAATCATACTACACTGGTTGTTGTGTTCACTTTTGATTCACTGAGGTAGTGTATTTATATACACACGTAATATACGCGCATTGAAGTTCATTACTGGCAGTGTTGGTGTATTTTTCCATGCCCCTACAGTGGCAATTTGTCTGACAGTCAAAACCTCTCTTTTTTCTTGTTAGGCATTTTTGTGTCTCATGTTCTTCATAAAACATGTTTCTCCTTGTACTTGTATTTGATCTCCATATAAATCACATTTGAACAATGAAAGGAACTGGTTTAATGGAAATCTTGTAGTTTAGGTCAGCCGGTGTTCCCAGAGTATTGGATTCCACACGGAAAAGCTTGGGTTACAGAAGTTGTTAACAGTTTAAGCTCAGATTGTTTTTTGTTTTTTTACATTAAGTGATGATTAAACAAAAATTATGAACTGTAAATAATAGAGTGAAGTAGATTTTTATAAATAGTAATGTAATCTCAACGGCTTTAGGACAGTCAATGGAGATAAAATGTCCGAAAAGAAATGACAATAAATGCAAATATGAAGAAATTTGACTCGAGAGAAGGGAACACTTTAATGTGTCTTTATTTGTTGACTCTCTCATTCAGTGGTTTGTTCTTGTTTTTATTGGAACAGATGTCAAGCAGTATGAAGAACAGCTGCAGGACAGCTGAGTGTTTCGTGACGTCAAACCATAGTGTCTGGAGATTGACTAAGACATCTTTACATATGAATTAACATTTAATTTCAATTACCTGATGTGAAGGGTACGTGGTTTAACAAATTACACTTATACTGCTATTACCCAAGTAATATAAGCAAGCGATCATTTCTTTCTAATCAGAATTGGGTTCCATTCTGCGTAAATCAATTATCATAATTTGGACATACATACATTTAATTTAGCAGACACTTTTATCCAAAGCGACTAACATAAATGGGTTTTCCTCTGGATGTAAATTAGATTTCCTGACAATCTCATTTGTACCAATTCTCTTTGGCCGTCTGGGTGGTTGCTAGGGCATTCTGAGTTGTTCCTATGTGGTTGCTAGGATCTGGGCTGTTGCTGGGTAGTGGTTAACAGTGTTTTAGGTTGTTGCTAAGGTGTTCTGGGATGTTTATAAGTGTTTGCTAGAGTATTATGGGTGATTAATATGGTGTTCTAGGTGGTTGATAGGGCATTCTGGGTTTTTGCTAAGGTGTTCTGGGTGGTTAGGGTGTGCTGTGATTGATAGGGTGTTCTGGGTGGTTATTTGGGTGCCCTGGATTGTTGCTACAGTGTTTTAGGTGGTTACTGAGGTGTTCTGGATTGTCGTTACAGTGTTTTGGTGGTTGCTAGGGTGTTCTAGATTGTTGTTACAGTGTTTTGGTGGTTGCTAGGGTGTTCTGGAATGCCTTTAGGTGTTTAAGGTGTTCTGGGTGATTGAAAGGGTGTTCTGGGTTCTTGCTAGGTTGTTGCTGTGGTGTTTTAGGTGTTCTGCCACAGTGTTTATGTGGTTGCTAGGTTGTTGCTACAGTGTTTTGGGTGGTTGCTAGGTTGTTCTGGTTTGTTGCTACAGTGTTTCGGGTGGTTAGGGTGTGCTGTGATTGATAGGGTGTTCTGGGTGGTTATTTGGGGGCCCTGGATTGTTGCTACAGTGTTTCGGGTGGTTAGGGTGTGCTGTGATTGATAGGGTGTTCTGGGTGGTTATTTGGGGGCCCTGGATTGTTGCTACAGTGTTTCGGGTGGTTAGGGTGTGCTGTGATTGATAGGGTGTTCTGGGTGGTTATTTGGGGGCCCTGGATTGTTGCTACAGTGTTTTAGGTGGTTACTGAGGTGTTCTGGATTGTTGTTACAGTGTTTTGGTGGTTGCTAGGGTGTTCTGGAATGTCTTTAGGTGTTTAAGGTGTTCTGGGTGATTGATAGGGTGTTCTGGAATGTCTTTAGATGTTTAAGGTGTTCTGGGTTCTTGCTAGGTTTTTGCTGTGGTGTTTTAGGTGTTCTGCTACAGTGTTTGGGTGCTTGCTATGATGTTCTGGCTTGTTGCTACAGTGTTTTGAGTGGTTGCTGGGGTTTTCTGGGTGGTTCGGGTGTGCTGGTGATTTATAGGGTGTTCTGGACAGTTATTTGGATGTTCTGGGTTGTTGCTACGGTGTTTAGGTTTTCTAAGGTGTTCTGGGTTGTTGTTACAGTGTTTTGGGTGGTTTGTAGGTGTTTCTTATGGTGTTGTTGCTAATGCATTCAGGGTGGTTGGAAGGGTGTTTAGTTTGTTGCTAGGGTGGTGTTCTGAGAAGTTGCTAAGGTGTTCTTGGTCGTTGTTATGGTGTTCTGGGTTTTTGCCAGGCTGTTGTTGTGGTATTTTAGGTGATTTCCAAGGTGTTCTGGGCTGTTGCTACAGTGCATTGGATGGTTGCTAGGGTGTTCTGGAATGTGTTTAGGTGTTCGATTGGTGATTCTGGGTGGTTGGTAGGGTGATTAGTTTCTTCTAATGTGGTTGATAGGGCATTCTTGGTAATTGATATGGTGTTGTGGTGAGGTTCCTAAGTGGTTGCTAGGGTGTTTTGGGTGGTTGCTAAGGTGTTCTGGGTTGTTGCTGGGGTGTTCAGAGTGTTTGATAGGGTTTTCTGGGTGGTTTCTAAGGTGTTTTGGCTCGTTGTTAGGTGTTTACTAGGTTACTCAGAGTGGTTGCTAGAGTGTTGCAAGTGATTGCTAAGGTGTTCGGAGTTGCTTCCTGTACAGGTTTTTGAAAAATGAAAATTTTGCTTTTTTTAATAGCAGTGGTTCTGTGCATTCGATGGCTGAAGTATCATAATAAAACAGTCATTATGTCTTGATATTTACAATGTCAACATTTACTGTATTCAGTTAACAGTCAATATTATAATCAGACAATGAAAGCAAAGTTTACATTCATTCATTGATTTATTTGATCACATTTACTGATTTTATGTTCTTTGTTTCTTTCATTCTGTTCCTGTTCTCACTGTCTCTAATAATGAATTTTTTATCAGTCCATTCCACTGTGAGGTCTGTCTGTCTCAGAAATCAGATGGAATAGTCTTGCCTGTATTGTATTTGGTTTCGACACTTCCTGCTCTCTGCTGAACTTTACAGGTTCATTACTGGAAAATCAATTTTCCTCTCTAATGCACACATACTGAAGGCTCCATATTATCTTTACTTCCTGTTATGTGCTCCATCATCTTTTCTATCTCACTGATCATAATGTTACAAACAGGAAAGTGCACCCAGTGTGTCTGTTCAGACCACAATCTGATTAGTCCCAAGCACTGAAAATATGGCCATTATCCAACATGAGATCATTGGTAGACGGGTGAATCTCAGCAAACATGTCAAAAATATGTATGGCTCTTATTTCACCTCAAAAGTGTAAGCTCCTTTTAATCAAACTAATTAATGACAAATAATTAGTTTTGTCCCCCCCCCCCCCCCCCCACCCACC
>NW_015656642.1:26330-39549 GCF_001515625.1 Sinocyclocheilus rhinocerous
AAGTTAAGACATTATATCATGGTGAAAAATGAGAACAATCATTAAATAGACAATATTAAAATAAAGTTCAAAATACTTTAAATACAAAATAATTTATTTCTTTAATTGTTCAAATTGTAGTAATATTTTTAGTACATATTTCAATGTACAGAACGAAATGCATGATTACTGATCATTTTTAGCAAACTATTTGTCAAATTTGACATTGACAAAATATAAAATACCAAACAAGAAGCCTATTTTAGGCATTGTTGCATTATTTTCATGTCCCCCCATTGAGAATTTTGGTGAAATAGTTCCACAATAATAATCTTAATGATCTTAAAACTAACATTTTTCTCTACGGAAAATGGAAATTCTTTGTTATGTTTGATTGTGGATCTTTCTTATGCGTGTTGTATTTCACCATATGATCCTGATGTTATGCTGTTGTGTCTGTGCCGTAATTTAAAAGGCGCATATTATGTATCTGGTATCTGAATAGCTGTCTGAAATATGGTGATGATTGACCTCTTCATAGTGCCGCCGTCTCGAGGTTTATCTGGAAATGTAATAATCTGTTAGAGTGTCTGACTAATTATGTTCTTATTCTTATTGGAACAAAACAAAATAACCACTAATTAGAGTGACTAAACCAGTTCTAAACATGCCGAGCTTGTTTATGATATTCCGTACCTTCTTTTCACCCTCCAGGCAGCCAATCGAATAGGAAGTGAAACAAGAGAAGCTTTTAGCAGGAGAAGTCAATCGCCAGAGGAGCATCCAACTTCCTGTAACATCATCCAAGTTTCTTATCGCGGTCAGGCCGAGGGCCTGTGGAACAAAGCTGAGGATTGTGGTTTCGGAGGGCCTTTCAGCCCCTGCCACAGAGTGCCTCTGTAACACAACACACACGAGCAATAATCACAAGTACTTTCATCGTCCCACAACCTTCCAAACGCCTGGCGCTCGGCTCCTGCTTTGTTACTCTTGATCCCCGACCACCCTCGCTCAGCGGAAGCAGCTAGATTTAAAATCATACAAGAATGAAGGTGTTTTCAGTCAGTCTGAATTGTGTTTTCCGTGTTGCGCGTGTGATTTGATGCCGTTTTATTGTTGTCACCGTTTTTTTGTGTACGTTTTAGTCGTAAAACTTCATATTGACCTGTAGTTGACCTGTAGTGCTGTGTGAAATAGACCTGATGGAGGAAGCTAATGCTGGTAACTTTGACGATTCAGATTGATCTTTACACCTGTAGGTTGCAATTTTAGGTTTGGTTTGTGCTTTGAAGTGTTTTAAAGTCATGAATTGTGAATATTTTTCATAAAATATAATACATTTTATACAAAAATATCCTGCTGTGTCATATTACAAAATATAACCAACAAAAAGCTATGGGAAATACTTCTGGCGCTTCGTTTAAAACTATTTTATTTTATAGGTTTATGCATATTGCTTATATAAATTATTTTTTTATTTTTTTTATCAAAACTGGCAGAAGATGAGAAGTCCTACAGTGTGTCATGTCTTTCCCCAGTCGGCCTGAACATCTGCGCAAATGAAGCACAACAGTGTTGAAATCTCAAGTGAACTCATGTTGATACACATCTGTCATGCTTCTATTTCGGGTTCCTTAATCCTCTTTCTTTTGTTTGTTCTCTCATTTAACATATTTACCTGTTTGTCTCAAATATCTCATGTTTGTGAGGCGTGAGTTCCAGAAGTACTTGGAAATGCATTTGAATAGATGGTAAATTAATGTAAAGCACCTTCTCTAGAAGGTACTAATAATAACTGGCTTGTTTGAGTATCAAAGGTCGATAATGACAAAGAGTATCATTTTCTGAATATAATATGTGCTTGTGTAAAAGTCATGGTTCATGTGTTGGGTTATAAAACATGCAAAAATCCAACTGACCATGAACCATGAAATGGGTCAATAAGCAACCACCCAGAACAGCTCAGAAACTGCATAGCAAGAATGGATTAGAATACACTATCAACCACCTAGCAATGCCAAAGCAGCAGCAGGTCAAAACACCCTATTCTTCCTAAAAACCGTCCATAGCAATGTGTTAAAAAAACTGATCATAACTCCATTACAGTGCCCTAAAAAAGACTAACAACCAATCAGACCACGCTAGCAAATACAAAGCGATGTGGTGAAAATGATCAGAACAATATTATAAAAATAGAACATATTAACAACCACCTAGAAATTTACTGAACATGAAAAAACACCTGTCAACGCCCTAGCAACTGCATGGAAAAATGTTAAAAACCGATCAGAAAGCCCCAACAATCAGAGCAATGTGATGAAAACTGACCAAAAGCACGTTTAACTTACCGTCAGCTAAACCCTGAACTTTCGGTTGATTAACCCCAGACCTTGCTTACTCGAGGTATGTGGTTCCAAAAACGCGTCCAGGTGTAAGTTCATTCAACTCCGAGTATGTTCCTGGTTAAGACTCGAGACATTCTCAACAGCACGACGAATCGACGAGTCACTAATGCCGAGTTCACACTGCACGATTTTCAAACTCGTTGGATCGCCGTTGTTTTCACACTGCGTGACTATCTGGGGTAGCATTCAGTCGCTGCTGTGTTCACATTGCACGATGGATCGGATATTAGAATAATATATTACCTTATTTATTACTTATATTAGCGCTTCAACATTAACATATCATACAAATATATTTATTTATATATATATATATATATATATATATATAATAGGCTATATTACAGCTCGTCATTAGATCACACGTGTGCTGAAGTGAACTAACCCTGGAACAGAAGCTGCTCCGGAGCAGGTTATCTTCAGAGAGCAAGTTACTATGGTTACTTACATACCCTGAAAGTAACCTCCGATTTTGGAACCGAAAGCTGAGGTTATCCACTCGCTTATCCTCAAACATACCCGGGTATGTCACATAACCTGCTTTCTGGAATACCCCCCAGTAATTGTCTGCCAAACCTAGCAACTGGAAATTACTGCAAAAATAGATCAACACATCATAACCACCTAGCAATACCTTAACAACCATTCAGAACATTCTAGCAATCGTAGAACGACATGCTAAAAGCCATTCAGAACACCTTATCAAATACCTAGAAATCATCCAACTACCGCCTAGCAACGCACTAGCAAACTGAC
Organism: Sinocyclocheilus rhinocerous; assembly: GCF_001515625.1. Lineage (NCBI taxonomy): Eukaryota > Metazoa > Chordata > Actinopteri > Cypriniformes > Cyprinidae > Sinocyclocheilus > Sinocyclocheilus rhinocerous. Next base: position 29,471 of record NW_015656642.1, read on the forward strand.
TAGCAATGTGCTGAAAAATTGACCAGAACACGCTAGCATCAGCATAGCAATGTGCTGTAAACCACTCAGCAACGTATTAGCAATCACCTAGAACACCCTAGTAACCAGATTGCATTGTGCAAACAATTCAGCACACCCCAATAACCACCTAGCAGCTGCCTAAGAATAACTTGCAGTAGCCCTAGCAACCGCATAGCAACATGTTAAAACCTATTCAGAACAACTTATCAACCACCTTGCAATGTCCTAGTAACGGGATAACAAAGTGTTTGAAAACATTCAAAACACCTTGAATCAGCCACCTCCCAATGTATAGCAGCCATCCAAAACACCCTAACAACTACCTAGCAATGTCCAAACAACCATCCAGAACACCTTAGCAACAGTTTTAGCAATCTTATAGCAACATTCAGAACACCCTGTCAACCACCTTGCAATGTCTAAAGCAAACAGACACATCATCCTAGCAAATGGATAAGAATGTGCTTAAAACATTAAAAAAACCCTGTCAACCACCTGGAATTGTCTTAGCAACCATCTAGAACACCCTAGCAACCACATAGCAATGTGGTATCCGCCAGCAATGCTTTAACAATCACCCAGAACACTCTAGCAACCAGATTGCAGTGTGCAAAAACAGATCAGCACACCCTAACAATCACCAAGCAATGTCCTATCAATTATCCTGAACACCCTAGCAACGGCCTTAGCAACCATATAAACCCATTCAGAACACCCTATCAACCACCTTGATTTGTCCTAGCAACCAGACACTGGATAACAAAGTGCTTAAAATCATTCAGAACACCTTATCAACCAACTCAGAATGTCTTAGCAACCATTCAGAACACCCTAGCAACCAGACTGCACCTAACAACTACCTAGCTATGTCCTAACAACCATCCAGAACGCCCTAGCAATGGTCCTAGCAACCATATAGCAAAATGATAAAAAAACATTTAGAACTTGCTATCAACCAACTTGCAATGTCTTAGCAACTAGACAGAATAACAGTGTGTTTAAAAACTCTCAGAACACCCCATCAACCACCTCGCAATGACTTAGCAATCATCCAGAACACCCTAGTAACCACATAGCAGTGTGTTGAAAACCACCCTGCAACACTTTAGCCATCACCCACAACACCCTAGCAACCAGAATGCACCTAACAACTACCTAGATATGTCCTAACAACCATCCAGAACACCCTGGCAATGGGCCTAGCAACCGTATAGCAACATATTAAAATCCATTCAGAACACCCTGTCAACCACCTTGCAATGTCTAGAGCAAACAGACACATCATCCTAGCAAATGGATAAGAATGTGCTTAAAAACGTTCAAAACACCCTGTCAACCACCTCGAAGTGTCTTAGCAACCATCTACAACACACTAGCAACCATGCAGCAATGTGCTGAAAACCATCCAGCAATGCATTAGCAATCACCCAGAACATCCTAGTAACTAGATTGAATTGTGCAAACACTGACAACCACCAAGCAATGTCCTAACAATTATTCAGAACACCCTAGCAACGCCCCTAGCAACCATATAAAACCATTCAGAACACCCTATCAACCACCTTGATTTGTCCTAGCAACCAGACACTGGATAACAATGTGCTTAAAATCATTCAGAACACCATATCAACCAACTCGGAATGTCTTAGCAACCATTCAGAACACCCTAGCAACCACATCGTAACATGCTAAAAACCACCTAGCAGTGCATTAGCGATCACCCAGAACACCCTAACAACTGCAATGCAACGCGCTGGCAAACACCAGTGACACCCATCATGGCAGTGAGTTTCAAAGCAAACCCCACTCACGTTTTCTTCAGCAAATGTAGTTTAACTCAAGTGACTAATGTGTTTTATTTGGCAGGTGTTGCGCTATCTACCAGTCAACAGTCCTGACGACAGCACTGTGTCTCCAGCTTCCTGGATGGTGCGCTACAACAACGGGACACAAAAACAGCCCTGCAAAACAGGAATGATTTAATCTAACTTCAGCTGCATCCCTCAATTCTCTCTTCCTTTCGTTCTCTCTCCATATCCTGCTTTATTCCAGCTGTCATGGTCTGTCCATGTGCATCCTGTGCTTCAGGGGGATTTTTCCTGTTACCCCCACCCTTGGCCTGAAAGTGGACCATATTTGGACCATAAGTCCCTCTGTTTCTGTCGCCTAAAACAACACCTCCTTTGCAACCAGCTCTTGGTAGACATGAGTGTGCCCTGCAGATTATGTCGTCAAATCGGCCCCTTGGGAATGAGGAAGTCCGAAGGAAACCATCAAAGAGCAAGTTATTTGTTGTTAATGATGGATGAAGCTGGGCTTGTCTTAGAAGGTCCCAAAGCAAGGTTGTAGAGTTACTAGATCATGTCGAGTTAAAGCATGGCAGTGTTCTTCTAGCGGAAACTGTCCTGCTTACGGAACGCTGTGCTCTTTGGAACAGAATTCCTGGTGAGGTTAGACATGTCCACGGGGGACGAGCTCTCGGGACATGTTTTTATGACTCAAGCTGAGCTGTTTTGAGCTGGTATGATGGCGTACCAAACATCTGAATCCTCAGCTGTGTTGTACCTTGCGTTTGCACATTTCCTGCAGGCCTTGGCATTGTGACAACCCTGCGGACAAACGCTCAAAAAACAAAACAAAAAAAGCAGATGTATCCATGTTCAACCTTAAGTTCAGAGTGTTTATGTAAAACTTTATATAACTATTAATGTCACCTCATACCAGATTCATTAAATATATATATATATGTATATTTATACAACAGTTCGTTCTGGTTCTCAAATCTGATTGGTTGAGAACCGTGAGATATTGCACTGGTATCGCTACAGGAACGCCCTTTCACAATTTTGTATCACTCCGCTTGTTCTAGCCGGCTGTTTTTTTTTTTTATAAAGGACACATTTAATTTATAATTTGTCTTAAATCTAATTTTGTTAAAAAAAATTATAATAATCGTGAATCGAATCGAATCGTGAAATCAAAATCGTGAATCGAATCGAACCATGAGTTGAGTGAATCGTTACATCCCTACCAATAAAGCATTTCAGTCATATTAAAATACACAGTACAACAATTCAAACTCATATTACTTGTTGTTTTATACACTCTTTGTATATTTTTGTACATATGTCATGGTAATGTCACAGTATTCTTTGAAGTGCCTTGGTGTATAATGTAGCTTCCTTAATAGGAAGCCAAAGTAAAGTTCCCGTGTCCATGTTCCGCCTTAGTCCGTATAATGCAAATTCAGGCATCAGCACACAGGGGGCCTGTCCAAATACCCACACTTGTGGTTTTGGGCACATAAGTGTGTTTGCACACAAAGGAAGTGCATGCACAAAACTGTCCCAGGTCTTAAAAATGCCAAAATGCCACAACTCAGTGCCCTTAAAGGGATAGTTCACCCAAAAATGAAAATGTGATGTTTATCTGCTTACCCCCAGGGCATCCAAGATGTAGGTGACTTTGTTTCTTCAGTAGAACACAAACGAAGATTTTTAACTCAAACCGTTGCAGTCTGTCAGTCATATAATGGAAGTGAATGGGAATCACGGCTTTGAGAGTCAAAAAACACACAAACAAAACCAAATTAAACCCTGCGGCTCATGACGATACATTGATGTGTAAAGACACGAAACGATCGGTCTGTGCAAGAAACTGAACAGTATTTATATAGTTTTTTACCTCTGATGCACTGCAATGTCTGAACTGTCTGAACTGTCCTGAGCGCGTCCTCGACAGCCGGCGCGTGACGCGTCTTCTTCTTGCTTTTATGGCGAATCGTAGACTTATAAGTGCATTACCGCCACCTATCTCTCAAATCGACCACTGACACTCCTAATTGAGATTGTAGATAGAGTGTCAATGGTCCATTTGAGAGATAGAGATTGAGAGAGACAGACTGAATGTTTCGTGTCTTTACACATCAACGTATCGTCACGAGCCACAGGGTTTAATTTGGTGTTGTTTGTGTATGTATACATCAATGTATCGTCACGAGATGCAGGGTTTAATTTGGTTTTGTTGTGTATGTTTTTTTTTACTCTCAAAGCCGTGATTGACATTCACTGACATTATAAGACTGATAGACTGCAACGGTTAGAGTTAAAAATCTTCTTTTGTGTTCTACTGAAGAAACAAAGTCACCTACATCTTGGATGCCCTGGGGGTAAGCAGATAAACATCAAATTTTCGTTTTTGGGTGAACTATCCCTTTAAGGGCACTGAGTTGTGGCATTTTGGCATTTTTAAGTACAATTACCAAATTGTGTCGTCCATTGTAGGGACTACTGAATAGACATTTAGAAGTTTATTGGAATATCCAAAGTATGAAATTTACTGTAGAAAATGTGTAACTAAAGTTCTTTGAAAACTTAACTTACATTTTTACAACACTATCCCTGCATTCCATTCAGGCTCTTCGAAATCCTTAATTCCGAAGGGCCATTTGAAGTGGCTAGTTTTGAGCATTTCGGTTTGGAATGACGCTTCAATATGGCGGCCATGATTGTTTTCACTCCGAAGTGCCCTTCGGAGGGCAATATATCCCATTTGGAATGCACTGTATATGCACACGTAAGTGTGTCCCATTGGATAGTGAAAAGCTATACACGACACGTAGCCTTCATGCGGTCTGTACGCCCACCTGAAAACTTGAGCCAACTACAAGAATTATGTTATGTAAGCAGAGAAGTGGTCAAGTGCGAAGACCACATGTGTGGGTATTGGGACAGGCAGTCTGTTGAATGTGTCAGTTCACTCTCACGTTCAGTGGAGTGTGCTTTGAATGGTTTACACCAAGGATCTCCAGCCCTGCTCCTGGAGAGCTACCGTCCAACCCACTTTCATTCCAACCCAGCTCCAACACGCCTGCCTGTAATTGTCAAGTAACCCTGAACACCTTGATTAGCTGGTTCAGGTGTGTTTGATTAGGGTTGGAGCTGAAAGCTGCAGGACGGTAGCTCTCCAGGAGCAGGGTTGGAGACCCCTGGTTTACGCATTCAACTGTGCACTAGATGGAGTGGAACACTAAAAATATACAAAAGTATTCTTCCCATGTCCATGTTCCACTCAGCCTCAGTAAGTCTAATGCAAATTTTGGCATCAAGTAAGTCCGCTGATGTCTGCGCACAATGTCCGCATGCAGCCTGAATTTTGTATCCTCACGGACAACAGCGCAAGCACAGGTGATTTGAATGTTAGAAAACAGAGGTCAACTAGGGTAAAGGCACATGTGCCCGAAAGCATCAGTCTGCAATCACGGTCAGTGGACTGTCCTTTGAATGGCTTGCACACTCAACTGTGTGCTAGATGTAGTGGAACATGAAAAGTGTACAAATGTTTACTTCCTACTGTATGTTCATGTTCTAATCCGGCTGATTTCCATGCACACCATCCACGGACAACATCCTCCTGGACAACAGCGCATGCACGGCTGATTTGAGTGTTCGAAAACAAAGTTCATCTAGGTAGTGCACATGTGCCGAGTGCACCAGTCTGCCCTCACAGTCGGTGGACTGTACTTTGAATGGCTTGCGCACTTGACTGTGTTCTGAAGTTCTGAAGTGAACGATTTGAAGCACTTTACATAGATGGCAACTCTTTATGTCATAAAAATGGCGCTCCTTAGGTGAAGTGGCTTGACTCCAATTAGGTTTATTGTTAACATATTGCTAAGCTAACAACAAGATAATGTAATGAACCTAAAATAAATGTTATATTTGATACTTTTTGGTGTTCAATGAAACTTGAACATTAGCTCAACAAATTTGCAAGCTCTTTTTCAAGGCGTTAATCACAGTGCATTCTGGGAAATAAATGCAATTCTGAAAATAATTTAGGTTTAATGTTACTTCCTAACATGACTGTAGGACATCTATATCTCTAAAAAATGTGTGTGTGTCTGTATGCTTACGTCAGCCAGAGTCCGCTCAGGAAGGACCAGAGGACAGCATCCATGTTGTATTGGTTATCCTCTTCCGTTGTGGAACACAGACCAAAGGCAACTAGATGGCCCAGAAGTGCTTACAGCACTGGACTGTGTATGCAATTGGTCTACAGATTCTCTCTTAAAAGTTGGTCACCTCTGCATCTGTATAATTGTAGAAAGTGTAACCGTTAACTTGAATCGCATGCACCTTGTAAGCCAATCATACAATGGCTCCAATACACACTCAATTGGCAAATTGTAACTGTTACATGTTGGCTAATTTGTATAATCTCATTTGTTTTAATACAATGTGCTTACACCCCACTGATAGTTTAGTTTAAGGGCGGACCTTCATGCCTGCTTTTCTCTAAAAATATTACGTTTTCCTTCAAATCACATCATGAATCATGAATTCATACACACTTTACATAAACATAAAATAGTTACTTTTCTCACGAGATCAGGTTTGATGGCCATTGATTAGCTTTCAGATTTGTTATGGCTCGTCACATTTCCAGATCTCGTTTGTTAGGAGATTAGCAGTCATTTTTGTGTGTGTTTAGTTTGATAACATGCTGCGGTGGAAATAACATTTTTTGAAGAATGCTTGGGAAAAAATGGCTAACTACTATGTCTTGCTAAGGCTAATTTCATTTAAAAAAATTGTGCCATAAATGCACAATTAAGACATTTTCACAATTGTTTTTACATAAAACAATGTATGCATAAAAATATTCTACTCACAAGTGATATTCATTTTGATTTTCCTCAAGCATGTTTTAACTCACACGGTTGTCCATGCGTCATGCACAGTCCGCATACAGCCCAGTTTTTTCTGTCCGCGGGGACAACAATGCATCCACAAGTAATTTGAGTGTTTAAAACCAAACCAGTCAACTAGTTAGTGCACTTGCGCTTAACTGTTGTCACCATAGTAACTATGAATGCTAACTTCTATTGAAACTTTATAGGGGGTGATAGAAATACATAGAAATGACTCTGCAAGTAATTGATAACTGAATATTTTACACAATAAATATAGAAATTAGTTGTTGATTTCACTCTTTTAGAGTTTAAAAAATGTGCAAATATTTTTATGGGTCTGGGACAAGGGTAAACCCATAACATCTACACATAAAAGATAAATCAAGGAGTTTTAATGAACATCATATAACAGAAAGAAAATCATCCGAAGGACATAAAAGCACCCAAAGGAGCGCTCATAAATCACACACACCGCTTCCAGAAAGTGAGTCTGTGTTGGGACAGGAGGAAAGGGGGAAGTGCTGGCTCTTCGTGGCGGCGTCTGTTATCAGTAAAGCACACCGCCGTCTCCAGATAAACACGGCTGATGGAGTGACCGCGAGCCCAGTGACATTGAGGGCCCTTCACTGAGACATGATCTCAAACTTGCCTCTGTACTGTACTGTACTCATTTTGTGCTCTGCTGCTGACTCTCACTACTCTTGTTTGTTTTCATGACACTTGTTTCTAGTCCTTGTTTCTTTCCGCTGCCATGCCAGGCAACTCTAGACCACCTGGACAGTGACTCATTCTGTCACGTGCAGCTGGTTTCCTCATATTGTCCTTTGACTTTATTTCTGTGACGGGGTGAATCAGTAAGCAACACAGCTCAACACACTTAATGCACTAGGGAGGTAAAACCTAAAGCAAGCCATTAGATGCACCTTAGCCTTTAAAATTATGAATGTTTGCGAGCATTACTGTTAGGGTAGCCACTGTAAAAGGTCCCTTTAAGGAAAATGTGATTTTTCTGGTATGAAAATATATTATCAAAAAACTATATATATATTGATTGATTGATTGATTGAGGAATATTTTTGTAAAAATTATAAATTATATAAATAATAATAATTATAAAACTTTTAATAATAAAAATAAATACAATAATAAAATAAGTAATAAATATTCAATAATTTTATTTATTTTAATATTTTTTTACAAAAAAATATATTGCCTAATCAATAAGTAATAATAAAATATTCAATAATTTTATTTATTTATTTATATTAATATTTTTTTAAATAAAATATTAAAATATTTTTGTAAAAATGATAAATTATATAAATAATAATAATAATAAAACTTTTAAGAATAAAAAAATAAATACAATAATAAAATAAATATTAAAATATTATTTATTTATTTATTACATAACCTTATAAATCCTGTTTTATTTAAGGTAAATCTAAAACTTCTTCAAATGAGCCACAAAAGGAGCAGGTTTTTGCATCAGAGTAAGTCTATCCCAAATCCTTCTGTTGATTCAAACATGGGGGCATTGACAGTGTTTGGTAACAGACACACCTCATATCATAAATCCTGTCCCGAGCACAATGGATATTAGAGAAACAATCAGAGATTTACATCAGACCGCTGAGGTCAAATTTCCTCCGGAAATAAATAGCATAAAGAAATATCAGATGATTGAGTAATATTAGATTAGTTTACTAAATTACAGATGAAATAAACACAAACATATGAAAATAGATAGATAGATGATATATTGCTGTTCTATAGTTCCATTGTGAGCTAGTTCATTCGTGACTGCTGTGAAAGCAACAATACTGTAATTGTTACATGTAACACCTGGTCTAACACGCAAAGGCTCCGTTCACGTTGAGCGTGAGAGCGTGCGTGCGGTGGGCGGGGCCATCCATCCGCTCATTTGCATATGAGTCACGCACGCTTTATAAGAAGCTGGCGGACGTTTGAGGGATGTCTTACTTTCACATCTTCAGGAGAAACTTATCGTCTTTTGCCGGGTTTCTTTTCATTGTTCTGGTGCAGTTATGCGTAGGATTATCTAAAGAGACGCCTTCATTCGTCTGAAGAGCAGCAGACCGCTTTCACATTAATTATATTGAATAAAACTGACAAGCCACTCTCTCAACATGTGAGTATACGTTTTGTGCGTGTTTGTTTCGTTATATATCTTTTAGAGCAACATTTCTTTTATAGATCTATCTATTATAACGATTTTATTAGTATTTATATTACCTACATACTACTGAACGCTTGGTGACGGTTCATAACATTAAAAAATATATATATGTTATAATAACAATATTAATATTATAAAAATCTATAACAGGCTGTGGGTTAGCAACAGCATCTGTGGTTTGCAATATTTAAATCCTCACCTCATTCAGTTGAGTCATTCAATACTGTAAAATATTATGACATAAGTATACTTCATTATAACACTGTCATAATGTTACATTTACATAGTCCTACTACTACTAATAATATTAAAATAACTGCTTTGTATATAAACAAGATATAATGTCACATCTTCGACTAAATACATATATAAGTTTACAATAAAACTCATAGTTGGACTCAACTTTATTTTTTATATTTACCTTGTTTTGATAATTTTTATAATGGCATAATAATCAAATAATCACATTTGACTACAACCTTTATGTATTGTTATGCTACTTTTTATAGTGAAAAGACAATTTTCAACATGATCATCCTGCAGTCATGTCATATGTATCTGTGGTAAGACTGCGACTCTCTAAATTATATTGTTAAATAAATAGACATTTATTCCATGTAAAAGAAATGAAACAAACTCCACATTTTTGGAAGTAAAACCACATTTGAATTGAATTCATTGCTATTTGTTTTAAGGTTTAGGTCACACTTTAGTTTGGGGACCAATTCTCACTATTAACTGCGACTAATTTGCTGCTTATTAATAGTTAGTAAGTAGTTTTTTAGTAGGATTAAGGGATCTAAAATATGGTCATGTAGAATAAGGCATTCATATGTGCTTTAAAAGTACTAATAAACAGCCAGTATGCTAGTAACATGCATGCTAATAACTAGGGATGCACCGATACCACTTTTTCCAGTACTCGCCCGATACGATACTTTTATTTTTGGTACTTGCTGATACAGAGTACCGATACCGATATTTTTATTGCATTTGTAAAATTTTTAAATATTGGGTACAGAAACCAAAAGGGTATGTATAATGTTAGTTGGTTAAGTTTATTTATCAAATAGATAGTCAAACCAAAATTTATTCAGACACCTTCAACATTTCTCACATTATCACAGTTTATTCGCTATAGTTTAGAAAATGGTAATAAAATAT
>NW_015656642.1:39736-40103 GCF_001515625.1 Sinocyclocheilus rhinocerous
TCTGTTGTTCTGTTGTCGGTGTTTCATTGTCTGAAAATGGCACTTATCACATGCTGTGTGGTATCGGCGTTTGGTATCGGGGCATTTTAACGAGTACGAGTACAGGAGCTCAGTATCGGGCCCGATACCGATACCAGTATCGGTATCGGTGCATCCCTACTAATAAGCAACTAGTTAAAGGGTTACTCAACCCCAAAATTAAAAGTTTTGTCATTAATCACTTACCCCCATGTCGTTCCAAACCCGTAAAAGCTTTGTTCGTCTTCGGAACACAATTTAAGATATTTTGGATGAAAACCGGCAGGCTTGTGACTGTCCCCTTGACTGCCAAGTAAATTACACTGTCAAGGTCCAGAAAAGTATGAAA
>NW_015656642.1:40274-67858 GCF_001515625.1 Sinocyclocheilus rhinocerous
GTCAGAATAGTCCATCCGCCATCAGTGGTTCAACCGTAATGTTATGAAGAGACGAGAAATCTTTTTGTACACGAAGAAAACAAAAATAACGACTTTATTCAACAATTCATCTCCTCTGTGTCTCTCCGCATCATTTTGGAGAATATCCACTGAACGCAAGCAGCCTACGCTCTTCTGTGTCTGCCGCGCTGCGCGGATGCGCTGTTTTTGTTCAAATCAAAGTGTAAATAAACATAGAAAAGCGCGGCTGACACAGAAGACCGTACGCTGCTTGCGTTCAGTGGATATTCTCCAAAATGGCGCTACAGTGATGCGGAGAGACACGGAGGAGACGAATTGTTGAATAAACTCGTTATTTTTATTTTCTTCGTGTACAAAAAGTTTTCTCGTCGCTTCATAACGTTACGGTTGAACCACTGATGGCGGATGGACTATTCTGATGATGTGCTTCATACTTTTCTGGACCTTGACAGTGTAATTTACTTGGCAGTCAATGGGACAGTCACAAGCCTCCCGGTTTTCATCCAAAATATCTTAAATTGTGTTCCGAAGACGAACAAAGCTTTTACGGGTTTGGAACGACATGGGGGTAAGTGATTAATGACAACATTTTCATTTTGGGGTGGAGTAACCCTTTAATAGGTTTTTAATATTGCTGAAGCAGTTTGTTTATTTGGTTAATGATGCAGGGGTTCACATTTCTCTCTTCTCTGGTTTTTTGCCTAGGATGACCGCCAGAGAGCGATGGCGAGTTTGCAAGCGCATCAGCCTGATGTTCTTCCTGGCTGCAGTCGCACTTACTGTGGTTCAGAGAGGAAACATCACCTCCATGCAAGACAGAATCGAGAGACAGGCGCGGATGGAGCTCATGGCGGAGGGCGGGAAAAAGGGCCTGATTAGTGTCAGCTTCTGGAAGAGTGTTCAAAGATCCACCACAGAAGGTCCGAGAATAACCCAAAAGCAAGGCCCCAAGAGCTGGGACGCCACCAGCTCCAACTGCAGTGTCAACCTCAACTTCTCTTCCTCAGAGTGGTTCACGGGTCTGGAAGCCAACTTCAAGCAATTCCTGCTCTACAGGCACTGCAGATACTTCCCCATCCTCATGAATCACCCAGAGAAGTGTGCCGGAGATGTAGACTTGCTGATGGTCATCAAGTCGGTAATAACACAGTACGATCGAAGGGAGGTCATACGGCAAACCTGGGGCAAAGAACAAGTGATCGACGGGAAAAGAATCAAGACCCTTTTCCTTCTCGGAACGTCTTCCAACGAGGGAGAGCGGGCGAACCATCAGAAGCTTCTGGAATACGAGGATTACATCTACGGAGACATCCTGCAATGGGACTTCATGGATAGCTTCTTCAACCTGACCCTCAAGGAGATCCACTTTCTGAAATGGTTCTCCACTTACTGCGGAAACACCCGCTACGTCTTCAAAGGCGACGACGATGTGTTCGTCAGCGTTCCCAACATCTTGGAGTATCTGGAAGCCAGCAAAGACTTGAAGGACCTCTTCGTCGGCGACGTTCTTTTCAAAGCCAAGCCCATTCGCAAAAAACAGAACAAGTATTACATCCCACAAGCCTTGTATAGTAAGACACTCTACCCACCGTACGCCGGCGGAGGCGGTTTCCTGATGGATGGACCTCTGGCTCTGAAACTCTTTGGAGCTTGCGAAACTCTGGAACTCTATCCCATCGACGATGTGTTTCTGGGAATGTGTCTGGAGGTGCTTCAGGTGACCCCAATAAAGCACAACGCTTTCAAAACCTTTGGGCTGGTGAAGAATAAAACCAGTCGACTCAACAGGGAGCCGTGTTTCTTTAGGAGCATGATAGTGGTACATAAATTGCTCCCGCCGGATTTGATAGCCATGTGGAAACTGGTCAACAGTGACTTGATCTGTTCGCAGAAAATTGACTTCTTGTAGTCCGAGACTTTGATAGCGTTTCTGAATCCAAAACATGTCGGAATTCATTCATAAATGAAGGAAACAAAATGAAGGATCTGTGGAGAGAACTTTGAGGTTTCTCAAAGACAAGAAGTTCTCCTTTTTTGAGGAGATTTCTGGACAATATTTTAACTTAATTTATGTACCAAATGACATGGTATAATAATGTGAATAATATGTAAAGGGTTAATGTTATGCTGTTTTTTGGGGGGGAACATTAAGGCTACAAAACTAAAAATATCACCCCAAATGAAAATAATCTACGCGTCATCATGTTGTTCTACGATTTTCTTTCTTCTTTGGAAGTATTTTGAAAAATGCAATGAAAGTCAAAGTGGTTTTGTTGTTTTGGACCCCATTGACTACAACTGTATAGACAAAAAAAAATGTTTGCAAGACATAAGGTGTTTAAATCATGGCAGAATTGTCATTTTTGAGTGAACTATGTATGACTTTATGTCACGAGACAAAATGCGATTGTCCCAAACAGAACGAAACGAGTCTCTACCTCACCATTTTTGTTTTAGTCTGCCCCTCTGTGGGCAAATGTTACCTTAAAAAGTTTTTAAAGTGCATTCATTAAACAAGACCACGTTATTTCTGCTGCAATGACATACATTCCTGGGATTACAGTATATATATCTGAATGATCAAGAGGTGTTATCTCTTAGAGCTTTTATTTTTTGATTTGCCCATAGACTTGAGATGCATTTGGTAGAGGGTTTACTTTAATACTGTGAAAAATCACACTGTCTGGTACATGTAAATGTTGACTTAATTTATGAAATACCTCCTTGGATCGGAGGAGGCGGAGTCTGGTGTAGGATATTAATTGTACTTGAAGGTTACACAAAACAAGGACATTTGTAATCCAAAGTACTCGGTCTGAATGTGTAAAAAATAACTACAATGAACAAACTAAGGTGAAAATGGACTAGTATTTGTAAATAAAACTTTCTTCAAAAAGACAAAAGTGTTTGATTATTCCTTTATATCCTTGTAACAAGAATTCAAGTAAAAGAACAAAAATGAGCATCTTATTTGGAAAAAAAAATCCTTAATACTTTTTCTTTATGTGTATGCATTTTATTGCATTTCTACAGCAAGTTAGGTTTTATGTTGTGATGTGAATGTTAAATATATTATATAACAGGTTTATATAATATTTAGTATAAAATACACAAAACGTCTGTCAAAAGTTAACAACGTATAAATATGCACATAACTGAAAACGTATTAAAAATGAAGAAAGTGTATCATTTTATATACTAAATGTACAGTATGTTGATTCAGGTTTTGTGAAATTCAAAGTTTCACATAATGCGTATATTTCAATAATTCAAATATACATAATATATAACAAGTTTATATGATACTTCAGGTACAAAATACACACTATTTTGTTTCAGGTTTGATTTCAAAATGCCATAATATATATATTTATATGTATAAATACAATATATATATATATATATATATATAATTATATATTATATAATAAATAATTTCAGGTTTGATTTAGTGAATTTCAAAGTTTCTCATAATGTCTTTCAAAGATTCAAATATATTTGAAATATATTAATATAAGACATAGGTTCATATAATATGTCAAATGAAAAAAGTACAAAATATTTAATATGCATAAAAAAACACTTCAACCTTCTGACCCTTTGAAACAAATACCACAATAAGTCTTCCCTGTTATTTATTTGCTTTTTTCTTTTATATTTAAATAAGGCTTCATGAATGTACTAAAGAAGCAACTAAATACCGTGTTAAAGTAGATGTGAATCAAATACTATGTTGTTATGAATACTAAGATCACTGATAAAGTTGGCTGTATAAATGGTGTATGATTTCTTGTTCGTTATTCTTTTTTTTGTCTTTGTTTAGAGTCAAAATGTTACTGAAATACACACTTGCAAAAAGGGAAAACTGAAAAACAGGGAAGAAAAAAAAAAGAACAAAAACACATTTTTATTCTAAAACCTGCTATACAGAAAGATAGACATCTTGACATTTGACACCAGGATTCAGCAATCCTTTATTTGACTACAGTAGACTTGTATGCAGTACTAATGAATGGCAATTCTGTAAACTGAGATCAAGTTATGCACGAGAGCTCAAAGCCACATGTTACATGACTGTGCATTCATAAGCACAATGAATCAAGCAGTCCAGGTTTAACAGTTAATCTAGATCTCAACAGATTGAATAAGATGCGCTACTCTACTGTAAAGACATATTTAATTACCAGGTTTGGCAATGCCTTTTCATTCCAGAATGAATGTTCAAATGGCAATGACATTCTTGAGAAATGTGCTTTCAAATTTCTGTCAACATTGTGAAGAGAGCCCAAAGCGATGATCATACAATGTCTGGTTTGGGGGAAAAAAATAAAACACCTGACCATGTTTGAGATGAATTACCAACTTCCAACATATAGTTGGACAAAATCCTAGAAGGAGCATTTCCCAATTAACACATATGGGTGAGGGCTTCAGGTGTCCACAAACTATTGGCCATAGAGTGCTTGTGCAGAAACATGCTAACGTGACATTTTGACGAGTCTGAGTTGGAAAAAAATTCAAGTCAGTAAGTAACTGATGTCCAAAAAATAAACGATTGTTCAAAAAAAAAAAAAAAAATTGATAGCCATGTGGAAACTGGTCAACAGTGACTTGATCTGTTCGCAGAAAATTGACTTCTTGTAGTCCGAGACTTTGATAGCGTTTCTGAATCCAAAACATGTCGGAATTCATTCATAAATGAAGGAAACAAAATGAAGGATCTGTGGAGAGAACTTTGAGGTTTCTCAAAGACAAGAAGTTCTCCTTTTTTGAGGAGATTTCTGGACAATATTTTAACTTAATTTATGTACCAAATGACATGGTATAATAATGTGAATAATATGTAAAGGGTTAATGTTATGCTGTTTTTTGGGGGGGAACATTAAGGCTACAAAACTAAAAATATCACCCCAAATGAAAATAATCTACGCGTCATCATGTTGTTCTACGATTTTCTTTCTTCTTTGGAAGTATTTTGAAAAATGCAATGAAAGTCAAAGTGGTTTTGTTGTTTTGGACCCCATTGACTACAACTGTATAGACAAAAAAAAATGTTTGCAAGACATAAGGTGTTTAAATCATGGCAGAATTGTCATTTTTGAGTGAACTATGTATGACTTTATGTCACGAGACAAAATGCGATTGTCCCAAACAGAACGAAACGAGTCTCTACCTCACCATTTTTGTTTTAGTCTGCCCCTCTGTGGGCAAATGTTACCTTAAAAAGTTTTTAAAGTGCATTCATTAAACAAGACCACGTTATTTCTGCTGCAATGACATACATTCCTGGGATTACAGTATATATATCTGAATGATCAAGAGGTGTTATCTCTTAGAGCTTTTATTTTTTGATTTGCCCATAGACTTGAGATGCATTTGGTAGAGGGTTTACTTTAATACTGTGAAAAATCACACTGTCTGGTACATGTAAATGTTGACTTAATTTATGAAATACCTCCTTGGATCGGAGGAGGCGGAGTCTGGTGTAGGATATTAATTGTACTTGAAGGTTACACAAAACAAGGACATTTGTAATCCAAAGTACTCGGTCTGAATGTGTAAAAAATAACTACAATGAACAAACTAAGGTGAAAATGGACTAGTATTTGTAAATAAAACTTTCTTCAAAAAGACAAAAGTGTTTGATTATTCCTTTATATCCTTGTAACAAGAATTCAAGTAAAAGAACAAAAATGAGCATCTTATTTGGAAAAAAAAATCCTTAATACTTTTTCTTTATGTGTATGCATTTTATTGCATTTCTACAGCAAGTTAGGTTTTATGTTGTGATGTGAATGTTAAATATATTATATAACAGGTTTATATAATATTTAGTATAAAATACACAAAACGTCTGTCAAAAGTTAACAACGTATAAATATGCACATAACTGAAAACGTATTAAAAATGAAGAAAGTGTATCATTTTATATACTAAATGTACAGTATGTTGATTCAGGTTTTGTGAAATTCAAAGTTTCACATAATGCGTATATTTCAATAATTCAAATATACATAATATATAACAAGTTTATATGATACTTCAGGTACAAAATACACACTATTTTGTTTCAGGTTTGATTTCAAAATGCCATAATATATATATTTATATGTATAAATACAATATATATATATATATATATATATAATTATATATTATATAATAAATAATTTCAGGTTTGATTTAGTGAATTTCAAAGTTTCTCATAATGTCTTTCAAAGATTCAAATATATTTGAAATATATTAATATAAGACATAGGTTCATATAATATGTCAAATGAAAAAAGTACAAAATATTTAATATGCATAAAAAAACACTTCAACCTTCTGACCCTTTGAAACAAATACCACAATAAGTCTTCCCTGTTATTTATTTGCTTTTTTCTTTTATATTTAAATAAGGCTTCATGAATGTACTAAAGAAGCAACTAAATACCGTGTTAAAGTAGATGTGAATCAAATACTATGTTGTTATGAATACTAAGATCACTGATAAAGTTGGCTGTATAAATGGTGTATGATTTCTTGTTCGTTATTCTTTTTTTTGTCTTTGTTTAGAGTCAAAATGTTACTGAAATACACACTTGCAAAAAGGGAAAACTGAAAAACAGGGAAGAAAAAAAAAAGAACAAAAACACATTTTTATTCTAAAACCTGCTATACAGAAAGATAGACATCTTGACATTTGACACCAGGATTCAGCAATCCTTTATTTGACTACAGTAGACTTGTATGCAGTACTAATGAATGGCAATTCTGTAAACTGAGATCAAGTTATGCACGAGAGCTCAAAGCCACATGTTACATGACTGTGCATTCATAAGCACAATGAATCAAGCAGTCCAGGTTTAACAGTTAATCTAGATCTCAACAGATTGAATAAGATGCGCTACTCTACTGTAAAGACATATTTAATTACCAGGTTTGGCAATGCCTTTTCATTCCAGAATGAATGTTCAAATGGCAATGACATTCTTGAGAAATGTGCTTTCAAATTTCTGTCAACATTGTGAAGAGAGCCCAAAGCGATGATCATACAATGTCTGGTTTGGGGGAAAAAAATAAAACACCTGACCATGTTTGAGATGAATTACCAACTTCCAACATATAGTTGGACAAAATCCTAGAAGGAGCATTTCCCAATTAACACATATGGGTGAGGGCTTCAGGTGTCCACAAACTATTGGCCATAGAGTGCTTGTGCAGAAACATGCTAACGTGACATTTTGACGAGTCTGAGTTGGAAAAAAATTCAAGTCAGTAAGTAACTGATGTCCAAAAAATAAACGATTGTTCAAAAAAAAAAAAAAAAAAAAAAAAAGGGTCCCTGTATTATTATTGCTATTATTATCAAGGAATACAGAACCATGGCCACTCAGTTTTTGATAGATAGGCTAAATTATTATTATAAATTAATTTGAAAGATATTCATCTTTTTTTTATAATTAATTCATAGATTTAAATTACAGCCGGGAGATTTATGAAACATTCTTTGCAGTTTGCGTGTGTTTATCTAATGCTTAGAAATATTAATAAGGACCAAACAGAGCTTCGAAGTTAACACTATAAAGCCAAGAGATATAACCGCATTACACAATACGCTACATTTTGCAAAACTTAATGTTACTCGAGACACTTGAGAATGTTTGAACCTTATTATAGAAGATTAAAAACAAAACAAAAAAAGTATAAATGAGGTATTTACTTAAAGAAAAATGGCACACTTTCATGTCACCAGAAAACTCGAGGCTGCCGCGTGCTTTGACAAATCGACAAGAGGTTAATATAAACTGAGAAAACACTGGGTAAAATCATTCATTTACCAACATGCTGAGATCAACAAGCCCTCTTTCTGTGACACGTGCTGTTTCTGCGGCGCTTCAGTGCTCTTTCTTGAGGAGTCTGCCATCATCTGGCAACCACTGACATTACAGCAAGACCGGACAATCCTCAGAAAACACCATTATTACTTTTTTCTTTTTTTCTTTTGCTGGGTGTCATTTAATCTTCATCTTATTACTCAGAGCAAAAAAACTGCTAGTAGCCGTGCTTCGATAAACAGAAGCACAGATTACTTACAAATTGTAGTCTGTTTCTGATTACAAATTACATGACAAAAACTGTAGTTAGTAGCGTAATCCATTACATTACACTTTTAGATTACTTTTAGATTACTTTTGACCTAACTCGTTTATCACATTGACTTAAATAGGACAATATTGTACCATATTGATCTAAAAATGCAACGAGAAAGAAAATATATTCAATTAGTTGTCATTAATAACATAAAGTGCATTAATCATTAGATTACGTCAAGGTTTCCGGCTCGTAAAGGAACTGCAGGGGGTTTATGAGTTTTATGAACAGTTAATCATTAATTAAATCATGATAATGTAAAATTAAAATATATCATTTTAAAATAGCATAAATCGAAATAAAACACATGATGAATTATTTAAAAATAAATAAATGAATTGTTTTATTTGTTTACCTGCATGTGACCATTAACCGCCGTCAGAGAACCGTGAACATGCAAATGTGTTCCTTAATTATTACAATATTTATTTTAAAATCGCAGGGTTATTTCAAGTAAATACACTCACAAAAAAGTTTGGGAATCCCTGCTTTACATGTAAGAAATAATGAGAATTTGTGCATTTTAATGTGTTTGAAAAGACAAAAGCCAGTTACACTTTATTTTAAGGTGTTCTTGTTACAGTGTAATTATACATATAAGTACTGAGCAATATTAATGAACTACATGCACTCACTATATGGCTAGGGTTAGGATTAGGGTTTGGTTTAGGGTTACTTGCATGTAATTATGCATAATTGTAATTATAATAGTATAAGTAAATGTAACATGTGTAACAAGGACACCTTAAAATAAAGTGTTACCCAAAAGCCTTCCAAAGACATTGTAATAGATGATAAAATAATCTACTGAGTGATCATTCAAACTAATATTAATGTGTTCATCAGTAGTTGAAACACCTGAAATGATTTTTAGTAAAGCAAATGCTGTGTGGCCACCTGACTAATAATGACTGATCTCTGTGTGCATGTCCACAAAACTGAAGACTTTGAGTGTACAAGTGGCAAAAAGGAACATTAAAAGATGAAAAAGAGAAATGATGAATCATTTATTGTTATTGTGTGAATAATATGTAATCATGTAATCAATAAAAAAAGGTAACTGTAGTCTGATTCAGAGGATTTTAAACTGTAATATAATCTAATTACATGTACCAAATTAGCTCAAAAGGGAAATGTATATAAATAATTACAATTAATTATAAGTAATTACAATTACTTACCTCAGCTGCCAGTAGTAACTGTAGCAGAATTAATATTACAATCAACTAATCTGTTCTAATCTGTGGCCACAGAAAATAACTTTCTTACTAATATAACTAATAATACATTTCTAAATTTCCGGTCTGGATCCGGACCCGGACGGAATTCAGTCCTTTGATAAACGCATGTTAAACTTGTAAATCATTTGTTTAGTTTTTTTAATGTCTTTTTGGAGATGGTCCGAAATGAAAGCGAAGGCGAGATATTGAAACTTTTCCTTCGTGACATTTGTTGTCATGACATCCAGTGAGCGTATGACGTGTGACATAATCGGACGACATTTCACGGAGATGGTCATGAAAGCGAAGGCGAGATATTGAAACTTTTCCTTCGTGACATTTGTTGTCATGACATCCAGTGAGCGTATGACGTGTGACATAATCGGACGACATTTCACCGCTAATATGAGTAATTTTTTATTTATTTATTTTTATTATGGCCATTTGACTTCTAGCAGTGTCCAGTGCGGCCCGTCACAATATCAGAACTGACCGCCACAAATAGATTTTCCAAAAGGATTCTACTCCGTTGAATAAACTGAGCACCGCACGTTTCAAAATTAAAATGCAGGTGTTTTTATATGAATGTAGCACTGAAAATTTACCGACCGTTTTCAGAAAAGCTTTGATGTCATTTTCATTTCGTCTTTCCTAGCGTTTGTGAGCGCAGTGCTTATTTGATTACAGCCGTTACCGGGGAAACCGCTATATCTCCCGCTCCCAAAGCGCCTCCTGCTGGCAGAGAATCAATTTGCATTTGCAAGTCTGTGAGAAACACTGGTGTCTGTCAGCAAACATAAACAAAACGCATGCTTCAGAACTGTTTTGAGAAGGTGCTTTGAGCCATGTATTATTACTCTGAATTAGGCTACTACTACTACTACTACTACTACTATTACCATCTTGTGCCCTGCAATAATAATTTACTCAAACTCGCTTTGATGAGATAACGGGGGGAAAAAAAAATCAGCCAAACATATCGGCCAAAAAAGTTAGCATCATATATCGGCCATCGGCTGCCCCGATTTGTAAAAATGGGCATCGGCCAGAGAAGAACCCTTATCGGTCGACCTCTATTGCTGACACTTAAGTTAATTGTTTTGCCATTTTTGCACTTGCTATTAATGTATTTTGAATGCAAAGGGCACTTTATTTTTTTCAAAAAATTAATGTTTATTTGTTATGCATGTTATGTAGCCTATGTTTATTAAAAACAAGTTTTGTAATAACCAGTTGTTCCGGTCCGGACCTTTGGCACTGATGAAAATTAGATTTGGACCTTTGAATGTAGACTTTGAGAACCCCGGTGCATTAGAGCAGTGGTTCCCAACCCTGGTCCTGGAGGCACCCCAACACTGCACACTCATGTCATTTGTGCACAAAAGTTTTATTAACTAAACACTAACACATAACTGACCTAGACAAACAAACAAACATACAAATCACTCATTCATGGGGAGGTTGGAAGTGGATGACTGAAACCGTTAGAGAAACCAGAGAATGCAGTTCTGGAAAAGGACTCAGTTACCCATCTGAGTGAAACCATCAGCGCTGTTTTAGAACGGGGTCTACAGCTTACACTAAACCTCTGCTTCGTTTAGTTAAATGTACGATACTTGCATTGCCTTGGCCTGGAACGAGCGTCCGCATGCAGTCTCGGATGAAAGTCTTGATGGTTTGGAGGTTCGGTGGAGTAGGAGTCGCGATGTCCTCCAAGCAGTGGCGGAGCCAGGATGTGTTCACAGCGGTGGCCAGGCAGGGGCCAGCAACCAGTCTGAAATCAGTCAGAAATCTTCATTATTTCAATATAAAAATGTGATTGACTATAAAGTATTGGACTGTTTTAGTGCCTAAAACACAACTGAGTACAATTAATTTCTACTTAACTGTAATTGAGCGTGATAAAAAATGTGAAAAAGGCCAAAATATAAAATGAGTTATTTTGTGCATTTAAATGGTTTCATTTTCGCATATTTTCTAGTATAAGTGCATTGTGCTCACATTTATTTGTGCATTAAATTACAAATAAAAAATACACATCAGCGTGTGCTTTATATTGTGATCTTGAATTGCAGAATAAGTTATATTTTAGTATGCATTTGAGAGACGTTCTTGTGTGCTGCATACATGCACAGTTTGCAGCTTTAATCGCCTTTTTGGTTATTTCATGACTTAGCTGACGACAGAACTAGGTATGTATGCTCAGTTTCTTGTGCGGGTTATTTATGATGAAGTGATATAGAGCGTGCGCCACATATTTGCTTACCGTTGAAGAGTGTGCGCCGTGAGCACAGTAAAACGGCTGATGCGACAGGAAAACGTGTTTTACTGACATATAGTCTAACACCATCTCAAAAACTGCAGTTTTGAGTGGTGGCCACGGCCACCCCCTGGCGCCAAGATTCTTATAATACTAATCTGTTGCATAGGTATCAACATATAATATACACTTTCATTTAGATCATGAAAATACGAACTCATAGAGACCAAACATGGTATAGGTGAGGTTATTTTAACTAGTGATGTATCATAACGCATGCATAAAACAGTATACAACATAAAATACAATATACAACAGTAATAATATACAAAAAGCACATGAGGATATGAGCGCGCATTCAAAGAAAGATTTGTCTATGAATGCATTAGAGAACAGTCCATTTCTCTGGGCATTAGGTGTCTTTCCTATGAGGAAAATGAGTGGGAGTTGCTCTGCCCGCATTCCTTTGTGCAATAAAACCAGTGTTATCAGATGATTGGTCTTTGGTTGCCATGGAACCAGAGGCCTGTTCTGCCTTTTTGAGGTGTTAGTTGCATTTCTGGGGAAGGGTCCATTGACCCTCATAGTGGGCTTGTTGGTTGGGTGAGGGGTGTTAGGGATTATTTGTTGAATATGACAAATAATTGTCTAATTGGTCCACAGGCTACATACAAGTACTCAATATTTGGAATCGGATTACGTAATCCAGATTAGATGTAATAAACTCTGCAGAAGCATTAGCACCATCTCTGTCAGCATAAACATTGTTTTTTTTTAATGTTTTTTTAAGATAATTTAAATATTGAACAAAATAAGTACGCTTTTAATTCTTTAGTTTGCGTTTGTGTTATTCACAATCAACTTTTAATTGTAACATGTCCACGATAAAAAAAAAAAGGAAAAATCATTAAAAAAAAAAAATCTTCAGAGCACTAATGACTTAAATTTAATGAAGACACTTAAGGTGGAACCCAGAACAGAGTAATATTTTTCTTCCTTAATACATATTGTACACTTTTCTTTTCTGAAAAGTAACTAGTTTTTTCAGACTTGGTTTCAAATTTTTTTTTTTTTTGTTGACGTTTTAGGTTTAAGCCACACAATAATTACAATGAGATAAATACGTCCCACTTTGTGCCGATTTAACAAACAGCTGAAAGAATAAAACTTGACCACAAATTAGTAAATCATAAAAAAGAAATTTAAATTTCCCCCGCAATACCCATTTGATCTTCCACTTCATGTGTGGACTGCGGTTTCACTAAAATTATACTAAATAACTGAAGACGCCTCACTGCTCTGGTTACGACAGTGATAGAGGAATCATATGACAGAAACTGACCGCTTCGATTCACTCCATTTAACTTCGGCAGATCAGCAAGAGGTTCTACTCAATTTTGTAAAACAAACATCTAAAAATGGTCCGAGTTCGACAAGTTTCTGTAGATCTGCAAAAACACAACTACAAAAAATCACGACAAACCAAAGAGTTTAAAAACCATGTTTAATCAAAATGGTTCTTTACATTATGAAAAATCTGAACTGGAAAAAAACAAACAAAAAAAACCCTCAGTCACAAGCCAAATTTAGTTCATACATAAATTTGACATGAGCCTTACAACACGCTTGTTATCCATCTTAATCCCATTCAAATAGATGTACATCTCTAAATACTAAATAGGCGTCAATTCCATGTATATGTTACAATATGCTTTGCACATTAAAAAGGTACTGCACATTAAACTTGCATCTAAAGCTAACTTAAGAATAGTGAAAATTAAATAAAATTGAGAGGGGAAATGTGGGGCGGGGGAGAGAAACAGCATAAAAAAAACTAAACAAAAACAACAACAACCTGTTGCATGTACAACATGTACCTAAACCAGCAGAGCATAATTACAACATTCACATTTAATTTTCACGTGGATGGTTGGGACACTTCAGAACTCACACAGTTAAAAGGGAGCGAGGGGTCAGGGGTCACTGTACAGTTACTGATGCTTCCTGGAATGTCCTAGAAACGCTCTGACAAAGTGGATTTAAGCAAATGGAAACAGTTCAATTACAGACTTAATCATCAAACTTGATCTTCTTCCCTTGTGGTTTGTCCCCAAATCCACCTCGTCCACCTGAAAAACAAGACCGCTGTTAATTTATACAGTTCAATTAAAACCTAAAAGGTCTTAATGTTCAAATTGGCTCACTGCCAAATCAGTAATGACAAGCATTTTCTCATTCACTAACTCGGTGTAAAGCCTCAACAAAACGTAGAAAAAAAAAAAAGAAAAGACAAAAAGGAATAAATAAAATACAGAGATCATTAACCTATTAGATTTAGCTAGACAAAAAAATAGATTGTTAGATAAATGTAAACATTATTTATATAAAAACTAAATTAGATTTAATTAGACAATTTTAAGTAGATTACATTCAAGCAGACATAATAAAAATATGAGATATTAACTAAACTTGCATCGTTTTAATTACACAAATAACTAAAATTAGAATTAGATGACAAAAAAGCAGATTTTAAAAAATGTTACAATTTATAGAAATAAAATAAGATTCAAAAAGAATTACAATAAAATTGAGATTTAATTGAAAACTACATTTAACTAGACAAACTACTACACCGATTTAATAAGATAAATGTAAATAAACTTGGATTTAATTAGATAAAGAAAAATAGCTTACCATTATTTATAGAAATAATTCAATTCAAGTACTTACAATAATAAATGACTATATTACTACCATCACTACCATTATTATTAATATTAATAATAAATAAACAAAAATAAAGTACAGTACAGAATGGTAGTCTATAAATGTATCTGTAGATTGATCGACACCCACCGCCTCTTCCTCCTCTGAAGCCGCCACCTCCTCCTCTTCCTCCTCGTCCTCCCCTGAAGCCGCCGCCTCTGCCGCCCCCTCGGCCACCGAAACCACCTCGTCCACCGCCTCGCCCTCCGAACCCTCCTCCGAACCCTCCCCCGAAGCCTCCTCCGAAGCCTCCCCCGAAGCCTCCTCTGCCGCCCCCTCGGCCGCCCTCGCCCTTGGGCTTAGCGTAGTCCAGAGTGACTCTGTTTCCGTCGATCTCGCCGTCATCCATGGCTTCTTTGGCCGCCTTGCAGTCGTCTTCGCTATCGAAGTCCACGAAACCAAACCTGGAGTGGGAAACAGTATTCAGTAAATATTCAGAGGACAAGCAGCAGCGGTTAACACATCAAACAGCTTAATGTCTCACATCAGACATGGGTATATCCCAATATAGTGGAACCACCTGTTTAGCTGTGATTTCGCTCTACTTCTCGTGCGAATCCATACACTGCCACTGGATTGACAGAGAGGAGCTCATGAGAAGCAAAAAGCGTGCGCAAGTATCAAACATGGCCGTACCCTTTCGATGATCCGGTTTCTCTGTCTGTGACGATTCTGGCGTTGACGGATCCTTCAAAAGCTTCTTTCAGAGACTGATCTGTGGTGTCCTCCGACAGACCTTTGACAAACAGGGTTTTTGTTGGCCCTACAAACAGAGGGAAGAGCAGTTAGCAATTAGCATTCGTGAAAAAAAGCTGGTAAAACTTGAGTGAATGAGAAGCAATCTACAAACCAGAGCCTCCTCTTCCGCCTCCACTGCCTCGCTCGTTCTGACTGAACTCTAATCTGACACTTCTGCCCTCGATTTCTGTGTTGTTGTAGTTCTCCAGCGCCTCCTTGGAATCCTCCACGCTCTCGAACTCCAAAAACGCAAATCTGGAAAAAACAAAACAGAAAAACAATGACATTAGACCAAAGCAAAGTCAGCACAGCAAAAACACCAAGACACTTGAATGTGGATATATTCAGGGATGATAGTTCGGTACGGGGGCATAATTTTAATAGCGCAACTAATTTAAACGTTATGGCCCGTTCACGCAACGAAAATTGGTGTGAATTTTTAATTTGAGCGAACGGCTGTTAAACGCCAAAACAAACATTCGCATGTCGCCAACAGTTTTTGCATTTTAATGGAAATTACAATAAATAAATCCATAAAAATCCAAAGAAAACTGACAAACCAATAAGATTCAAGCTTTTTGGTTGCCACCATTGCATAAAACCGCAACTTGGTGGCACTCAAGAACAAATTATTTTGCTAAACAACAGCAAATAGCAGAACATTATTCCAGGTGTCAAAAAAGGAAACTTTTTTTGCTTTTCCAAGCACCACCTACTGGCAGGGAGTGATTTTGCATTTTCATTCAGCCTGTCAAACGTTTATCCTTTTTAGATATTGTCTTAATAGACAAATCGTGTGCTAAAGAAAGAAACAGCTTTGGATACAAGCAGTTTGTAAAGTTCAAATGATTCCATAACTTCATGGAATCTGACAATCTGAATCAATTCTAAACTGATTCAACCATTTGAGTCAACAAATACTCCTCCTGGTGTTCATTTAGTGAACAAATTGAGGAAAGGAGGGGGAAAAAAACCTGATCTTCAGTTCTTACAACAAACATTTTAATCTCGATTCGACCGCAATGACCATTTAGGCCAAATACTTTGACAAGCCTTATTTAACGGACAAATCATCCTACGGACCTAATCAACTCCTCATCAAAACGTGTCTACACATCTCTGATTGCATTAATGAATCACCGGACGTACCCCTTCGGTCTGCCGTTGTTCTGTGGTATTCTGATGGACACGGCCTTCTCAAACACACTCTGGAGGGCCTCTTCATTCGCACTGAACGATAGGTTGTTTACAACCAGGACTTTGCTTGCAGAACCAGCGGCTAAATGAGTAGAAAACAAGACATTCCGTTAACATTCTTCATAAAACTCCGTCAAACCAGACAAAACTGCACCTAGTTGTCATCATTACTCACCTCTGCCGCCCTGCCGACTCTTTTCTCCGGTGAAGTCTATGATGATGGATCGGCCCTGAACATCTGACCCTTGCGCCTCTTCCATCGTCTTCTCAGCGATCGCCTCCGACTTGAACTCCAGGTATGCGATGCTGTACCCAAAGAGAACGTCAGTCAAGCATTCGTTTAAAAGACGCATTGTTAATAATGCAAACAGCCATGGCTTAGTCTTACCCTCTGCTAGAACCGTTGCTGCCCATCGGTATCCTAATATCAGTAGCCTGGTCAAAGACTTCCTGCAGTTCCTCCTGCGTTATGGAGTACGGCAGGTTCTTTACGAACAAAGTGCGTGAATCTCTCTCTGAGGGAAGACAAGCAATAAAACGTTGGCGTCTGCGAGCTCGATGTTTGACGTACCACATAAGCGGCGGCTCCAGATCAGCACTTGACTATCTTAAACCCACACGGGAGTTCGGGAAAGTGAAAAGCTATCATCATTTCTGGTTGGATTCACATTCAAAGCGGCAGCTGAGGGACGTTACCTTTTTTGTTTTCCAGGGAGTTTTCTTTGCTTCGGGCTTTGTCGAGTTTCACCGGTAGGCCCATCAGCTTCTTGCCATTGAGCCCCAAAGCCTTCTGCAGCTCTTCCTCTGACGCAAAGTCAACATAGCCAAATTTCCTTCAGAAGACATTAGGAAGCTTGAATTAGGAGTCAAATCAACAGTCACAACTCCTTTACAATGACAAAACGGACTTGGAGGATATGCAACAACAACTTTCTCCTTACTTGCTACCGCCAAGTCGGACGTCCTGAATTTCAAGGCCTTCCTTTGAGAAGAAATTTGTGATTGCAGACTTACTTTCATCAAAGTCTTTATTGGAGTTTAAGTTGCCCAAGAAGAGACTGAAACCTGAAAATTTACAGCAAAGTTAGTTTGCCAAACCAAGACAAAGAAAACCTTTTTTCCCCTTAAACCAGCATCAGAATTAATATGAAAGCTCACATCACACGTTTCAGTATTAAGTCCCTTTAAATCATCATATGTGGTTTAAAGGAACTCCACTATTTTTGAAAATAGGCTCATTTTCCATCTCCCCTAGAGTTAAACAGTTGAGTTTTACCGTTTTTTAATCCATTCAGCCGATCTCCGGGTCTGGCGGTAGCACTTTTAGCTGTAGCTTAGCATAGATCATTGAATCTGATTAGACCGTTAGCATCTCGCTCAAATGACCAAAGAGTTCCTATATTTTTCTTATTTAAAACTTGACTCTACTTTGCTGCCGTACCATGGGTGCAGCAGGCGCAATGATATTACGCAGCGCCTGAAAATAGTCCTCAACACGCTCCCTGTGCAAGCAGGTGGTCACGTTGGTTATGTCGACGGAAGTTAGCCTATTTTCAGGCGCTGCGTAATATCATTGCGCTACATGATGTAACTACAGAAGAGTCAAGTTTTAAATAGGAAAAATATAGAAACTCTTTGGTCATTTTTGAGCGAGATGCTAACGGTCTAATCAGATTCAATGATCTATGCTAAGCTACAGCTAAAAGTGCTACCGCCAGACCCGGAGATCGGCTGAACGGATTCGAAAACGGTAAAACTCAACTGTTTAACTCTAGGGGAGATGGAAAATGAGCCTATTTTCAAAAATAGTGGAGTGTTCCTATAATGCACAAACACTGAAGCGTACAGAACTGAAGTCTCACCTTCGCCATCAGTTTTAGCTTTCTTAGCCGGCGGCGTTCCCTTCTCTTTTTTGGTCTCGGCCTTCCTTTTCGCTGGAGTGACGGGGGTTTCTGAAGAACAAAACCCAGAACAACTGAATTAAAGAACTGGACGTGACCAGTGTAGTCAAGCTTCAAAAACACAAAACGCCATGAAACCATCGTAAATCAGGAGCACGACACACTGTGCTGAGAAGACACGCACATCTTCATGTATTAAATGTAGGATGAAAGCAGAGTATTACTATACATGAGCATAAGCAGGACTTGGCTTACAGAACGGGTAGAAACGAAAATATGCAATACAGAGGAACTGACACATTGGGACTTAAAAAGGATGCATTTCCAACAAATCAGGAGAACTGTATAAATAATTGTGTATATGTAAACCTATAACGGAGTTTAAAACCCAGTGTACACCTATTGTTCTATTGCTGTAATTGTTTTACGCTGTAAGGAATAGAGAAAAAACATTCTCTTAAATCTGATAACGCCTTCAAAATCTGTGCTAACTGTCATGATATTTTAACAAACCCTGCACCTGATCAGCATAATAATAATAAAACAAACTCAAGATAGTCTAATAACTTCACTGTCATACCTTCTTCCTCTTCATCCTCATCGTCGTCATCATCCTCATCGTCATCTTCAGATTCCTCCTTCGCTTTCACCATTCCTGCCTTTTTGGGCGCAGGAGTTGTGTCCATTTCCTCTTCTTCTGAATCACAATCAGAGTTTAGACAAACATACAGGACGAAACTTAAACTATCAAAAATGCAAACATAAGCCCATAGAGTCATCAAACACTGTCAGTATTAAATCCCTTAGTGCACCACATGTATACAAATAAATATAATTCCGTCCTGTCACACACCATCATCATCATCATCATCATCATCATCAGATTCCTCCTTCGCTGCAGGTGCTTTTGCAGCAGGTGCTTTGGCTGCAGGTTTAGCGGCCTTCTTAGGAGGCAGGGCTTCTTCCTCTTCAGATTCATCTACAGGCAAATCGAGACCGTGATTAATACAGAAATGAGGCGCACTCAGTGAAAATGACTTCAATACGAGTGCATCAGAATGTTTCGCACCGTCATCCTCGTCGGACTCCTCAGCGGGAGCTGCTTTCTTCACAGGAGCAGCTTTCTTTGCCGCTGCGGCTTTAGCAGGCGTGGCCTTCTTGGGTGGAGGTGGCGGCTCTTCCTCGGATTCGTCATCTATGAAGACAGGAAATTGAGTTGTTAATGTTATACAGTCTCAAAATCACTTATACACACACACAATCCTGAGACGTTTTCATACCGTCCTCCTCCTCGTCATCATCATCGGAGGACTCTGCAGGCGCTGCCTTCTTAGCAGGAGTTGCTTTGGCAGGTGCGGCCTTCTTTGGAGGAGCTTCCTCTTCTATTGAGAAGAACGGAGAAATTATTCGATTTTGACCTTTGGATTAAGTACACAGCCCTGAGACCATCATGAAAACATTAGCTTACCAGATTCTTCATCATCGTCATCGTCACTCTCACTCTCCTGTTTGGCAGCAGCTTTTCCATTCTTCACTGCCTTCACTGGAGCTGCTTTTTTCTTCGCTACAGCTTTAACTGGCAGCACCTGCCCAATAGAAATCATTTAATCCTAGCCATTTCTTCATTCGCAACAAAGTGATTAAAACGCATGATTTCTAGATGGATTCCTCACCTCTTCCTCCTCGCTGTCCTCCTCGCTGGACTCCTCTTCCACTTCCTTGGGAGGTGGAGGTGCCTTTTTCTTAGGAGGCGCTTGCTTTTTAGCTGCCTGCAAACGTTGAGAAAAGATTCACTAAATCAGTTTCTGTCGCCACAAATCAAAGTCAAGTTTTTTTTTTTCTAAGTTCTTGCAATTATGCAGATGTTTATCATATTTCCCGAAACACATGTAACATTTTTTTAACATCCGAAATATGCCACGACTTATATTCCAGAACAACTTTCAGTTTCGCTTTAGTTTTGACTTTTATAATGGCACTATCATTTATATTTTTCCATTCCTGTTCGAAACACCACTAAAGATTTAGAGTGAAGGGAACTAAAAATACAAGTTAATAGTTTTTTTAGTAACATTTATAATGTTTGTAAATGGATCGTTGAATTACTTTATTTCCAAGTGTGATAAAATGCGGGGAATAAAAGCCACTTGTGTTGTTCTTCTCAAAATAGCGGCAGTTTGACTCAGTGCAACTTATTGTAAAGAAAATATAATAAGTATCTACAACATTTAGGGCTGTTCGGCATAGCAACTGTTTGGAGGTGCGGTTAATTTTTTTATATATATAAAAAAAATTTAAAAAAAAAAAAGCACATACAAATAACTTTTCAAATTGTATTATTCATGCATTTGACAAATAAATAGAATTTAAGTAGTAAACGAATACATTTATCTCCAGGGCTAGTTTGAGACATAGCAAATGTTTGGAGGTGTGGCCTAATCAAACACCATTTGATGGTTTTTATTTGAAATACGTCAGAGCAAGAACAAATCTCTCAAATATTTTTGTGGATAATTCAGAAAGCGCGATGCGTATTAGCGTAAGACTTTTGCGCGGTGCAATTTGTTAATTGCAAATTTTGGATTGTTATTAAATATCTTGTATAACTAGTATTAAATAGCTTGTCACTTAAATACAACCACTGTTGAAAGGTAAAATAATAATACGTTTGAGTACTGAAATGGGTTTAAAAGTTTATTAAAATGATTTAAACATCACCGCACTGCGCGTGAAACTCCCCGCGTGGACGAACCCACGTGCGGTTCTCGTTACACGTGGAAAACACACATGCACGCTATCCAACAGACTAGTTTATAAACACACGTGCCAGGCTCACATATTATAATCGCGCAAATCACACAATATGCGTTAACACCGCGACGCGGTTTAATGTAGCGCGTTTAACGTCCGCTCATCCGCTACAAAGAGCCAAAATGGAGGCGTTTAGCATCGCGCTACATCGCTGCACGGCTCACGTGGCGAATGCGCGATTTAGCGCGAAAACACGACACTCTAATCACTCGAAAAACCTCGCTTAGCAACGACGGCTGGTTTTACAGCACTACAAAACGTGTCACATACACGCTCATAAAAATATACTTCATGCGTGTCAGCTGAGGCCTAAAAAAGGAGCAGCGTGGCCCGCCCGTGTGAACCGAATAACCGACAAAAACGGCTATTACATTTGAATTAGTTTATTTTAGAAGCACCTATTTAGCATTAAAAATAATTTGCACTCGTTGAGTTTACCTTTGCAAAACTATAAAACACACATGATCGAGATACATGTGTCGCAAACGTGGGCCTTCTTCACATCAGAGGCGGTGCAACGAATGGAGGTGCGGTTAATTTTTTAATATATATAAAAAAAAAAAATTAAAAAAAAAAGCACATACAAATAACTTTTCAAATTGTATTATTCATGCATTTAACAAATAAATAGAATTTAAGTAATAAACGAATACATTTATCTCCAGGGCTAGTTTGAGACATAGCAAATGTTTGGAGGTGTGGCCTAATCAAACACCATTTGATGGTTTTTATTTGAAATACGTCAGAGCAAGAACAAATCTCTCAAATATTTTTGTGGATAATTCAGAAAGCGCGATGCGTATTAGCGTAAGACTTTTGCGCGGTGCAATTTGTTAATTGCAAATTTTGGATTGTTATTAAATATCTTGTATAACTAGTATTAAATAGCTTGTCACTTAAATACAACCACTGTTGAAAGGTAAAATAATAATACGTTTGAGTACTGAAATGGGTTTAAAAGTTTATTAAAATGATTTAAACATCACCGCACTGCGCGTGAAACTCCCCGCGTGGACGAACCCACGTGCGGTTCTCGTTACACGTGGAAAACACACATGCACGCTATCCAACAGACTAGTTTATAAACACACGTGCCAGGCTCACATATTATAATCGCGCAAATCACACAATATGCGTTAACAGGTGAAATAATAATAATACGTTTGAGTATTGAAATGGGTTTAAAAGTTTATTAAAATGATTTAAACATCACCGCACTGCGCGTGAAACTCCCCGCGTGGACGAACCCACGTGCGGTTCTCGTTACACGTGGAAAACACACATGCACGCTATCCAACAGACTAGTTTATAAACACACGTGCCAGGCTCACATATTATAATCGCGCAAATCACACAATATGCGTTAACACCGCGACGCGGTTTAATGTAGCGCGTTTAACGTCCGCTCATCCGCTACAAAGAGCCAAAATGGAGGCGTTTAGCATCGCGCTACATCGCTGCACGGCTCACGTGGCGAATGCGCGATTTAGCGCGAAAACACGACACTCTAATCACTCGAAAAACCTCGCTTAGCAACGACGGCTGGTTTTACAGCACTACAAAACGTGTCACATACACGCTCATAAAAATATACTTCATGCGTGTCAGCTGAGGCCTAAAAAAGGAGCAGCGTGGCCCGCCCGTGTGAACCGAATAACCGACAAAAACGGCTATTACATTTGAATTAGTTTATTTTAGAAGCACCTATTTAGCATTAAAAATAATTTGCACTCGTTGAGTTTACCTTTGCAAAACTATAAAACACACATGATCGAGATACATGTGTCGCAAACGTGGGCCTTCTTCACATCAGAGGCGGTGCAACGAAAAATTTAACATCTCGCGTTTCGACCGTTTAAATTTAAATCGATAACGTTACTTTGAATTGTCAGAAAGTGTTAGCATGTACCTTACCTTGGCAAGCTTCACCATGACTGAAGGTTGGTGTTTTTTTGTTTGTTTTTCTTAACAGTAAAGCTGATAACGGGAGAGTGGCGCAGGAACAAACCGTTCAGTCACACGTGGCTCTCTGTACAGGACGGAAAAGAGCGCTCGCATACGCTTTTAGTACGTCCGGCGAAACCCCGCCCACTGAGCCCGCCCTCCAATGACGTTCAGAGACGGGAGTCGTTTCCGCGAATCGGTTCTTTTGAGCAGTTCGTTTCGATTCAGTGATTCTTTAATATCTTGATGTAATTACACCATCACGTGGCCCAATCAGCCATACAAGTGGAGGTGGGAGAAATGCCTATAAGTTTACGAAAATTGAAATTAACTATGAATTATTGGATAAATGTAAAAGGGCATTCAGAATTACATCCAGTAAAGGACATATTGAAGGATTGCTGGGAATAGCTTGTCAACCGCCATAAAATCGTACAAGAAGAAGAAGAAGATCACGTGGCCCATAGCATTCTGTCGCGGATAAGTTTGACATTTTCGTTGACATTTATCTAATTAAACGAGGAAAAACGGCCCTGTCTACGTTTCGTTTTAAAGTACAAGTAAAGAATACAATCTCTGAAACAATAAGTCAAAAAACCAATGATGTCGTGAAAATAATATAAAATGAATACTGACCCGGACCCATGATATTGTTTTGTTTTGTTTTTTTAAACTTTCGGTCCTGTTGCCAAACCGGTTCATTTTAGTGAATCAAAACCATACATGTAGTACAACAAATGCAGTGTTCGGTTCTCAAACAATCGACTCTTCTGAGCCGGATCTTTTGTAGTGTATCAAAACATTTATGAATCATTTTGAGTGATTACTGCATAAATCAGACTTATTCGTCAAATGAAAATGAACCAAGTTGTGTCATGTTGTATCGAAACACTGTTGTCCCAATTACATTTTCGACCACACTTTGTTTTATTCAAGCATAATATCCTAAATCACAAACAATTTATTTAGGCTATTTCGAATATTCAGTTTACTTTATTTATTTTTTTATTTGTAAAGTGATTTTCACAATATACATTGTTTAAAAATCATGTTAATGTTTGAATATGAATTAGGCTAATTCATATTCAAACATTAACATGATTTTTAACATTAACATGCCCAATTGGAAAATGTTTTAATGAAGTTGATGACTCTTTGTTGTTGTTATTACTACTACTACTACTACTAAGCCACTTACCTTTTTATTATTTCTCATGTTCATATTTATTTTGAATGCACATGTAGCTGACAATGTTTACATTGCAATGCAAGCTGTATAACTGTAAGTATGACAAATAAAAAGCCTGCATCTTGATGAAGTCTTTGAGTCGTTTCTATTCAATGAATCCGTCAAGCTTGTTAGCAAACGGTTCATAGGTTCTCGATTCAATCTGAATCACTCGGACATTTCATTCACTCTGAGGCATCTGGAGCACTCAATACTTACCACAAGTACAAATATAAAGAAACTGAAATATTTATTATTTATTTGTATGTAATAACCATTGAAAACTAACTTGAAAAGCGTCTAAAAGTCTGATGAAGCGATGAAGAATATCCTTAAGATTTACATCTGCATGTGCTATACTCAATACAACATAAAGACATGTTTAAAAAATATATTAAAATACTGTAGGCATATACACTAAAGAACTTAAACTTACTATAATTTACTATGGTAAAAAACAATCCCATGTTTCTGAACATGTATACCTTGTATATTGTATATTTATATATATTATATTATACTCTGCCATTATCATTATGTATATTTATATCTCGCAAATCTTAGTGAGCGTAAGTGACTGAAAGATAAATTGCAAGTATCTTATGAAAATTTTAGAGAGTCTTTATCAAATTACCAAGATGCTGTTAAGGCTGCCAGATCTTCATATTTCTCGCAAATTATTTCGCAGAATGTAAATAACCCGAAGGTATTATTTGCAACTATAGATAAGGCACTAAGTCCGTCGATTAATGCTTTTCCTACTCCATATAAGGATCTTTGTGAGAGTTTTTAAAAGTATTTCATTGGTAAAATTGATGCTATTTGGTCTAAAATTTTGCCTTTAGTAAATCTTACAGCCAATGTAAGGAGTAACTTTGAACATGTTCTTTAGCCCAGTTGAAGGATATAGTACTGCATTTAAAATCAACTATCTCTTGTTATGATGTTCTCCCGGCACGACTGTTTAAAGAAGTCATAGACACTATTGGCCCTAGTGTTTTAAGAATTATTAATAGTAGTTTATTTTTTGGATGCGTGCCACTAGGCTTTAAGCATGCGACTATTGAACCAGTTTTAAAAAAGCCAAATTTGGATCAACAGGATTTGAAAAATTTTAGGCCCATTTCAAAATTATCTTTTGTGAGCAAGATCTTGGAAAAAGTGTTCATAACCAACTTGTTGATTTTCTGACTAAGAATAATATAATGGATGCCTTTCAGTCTGGATTTCGGACCAAGCACAGTACAGAATCAGCGCTGCTCAATGTTTTTAATGATATATTTTTGAGTATTGAAGGGTGTTGCCCTAATGATGTTAGACTTGAGCGCTGCTTTTAACACTATATAGATCATGCTGTTTTAATAGAACGTCTTAGAGATTATGTTGGAATTAATGGTGTTGCACTTAAGTGGTTTTCTTCTTATTTGCAGGATAGGACTTGTTCTGTTAAAATTGGAAGTCATGTCTCTACATCTGCTACTTTCTCCTGTGGGGTCCCACAGGGATCTATTATTGGTCCGACTTTGTTTTCTTTATATATGCTTCCCCTGGGGTCAATTTTTAGAAAATACAATATTAATTATCATCTGTATTCATCTTGATTTGCAAAAATGTATTTTCCTTTAGAGCTTGACGGTTGTTTTTCTTTAACAAACTTTTGCAAGTGCTTGGCAGAGGTTGGTTTGCAAATAATTAGACTTGGTTTGCAAATAATTTTCTTCAATTAAATGAAGATAAGAGTGAGTTTATTATATTTGATAACAAGCAGTTTCAGAAAGGTATGGTCGGAAGCCAGGGACTATTGTCCAATTATCTATGTGGTTATGTGAGGAACTTGGGAGTAATTACTGATTCCGAAATCCATCTTGACCGACAAGTAAACGGTGTTGTGAAAACATCCTTTTTTCAGTAAAGGAAATTGTCCAAACTGAAAACTATTCTTTCGAACAAGGATTTAGAGTCTGTTATACATGCTTTTATTTCAACGCGGTTGGACTATTGTAATGCTTTATACTTTGGAATAAGTGAATCTCTGGTTATGCATCTTCAGTATGTTCAGAATGCTGCAGCAAGACTTTTAACTAACACTAGAAAACGGGATCATATAACACCTGTGTTGGTATCTTTGCACTGACTTCCTGTCAAATATCGAATGTAATACAAGTTGTTGATGTTTGTGTATAAAGCTCTACATGATCAGGCTCCTGAGTACATAAGGGATATGTTGGTCCCTTACCAATCACATCGACTATTGCGGTCCTCTCAGAACTTGCTTTTGACTGTCCAACGGTCTCGTCTGAGGCGGAGTGGAGATCGAGCTTTTTCTGTTGCGGCTCCAGCACTTTGGAATGCTCTGCCATTATCTGTAAAATCTTCATCAAGCATGGACATTTTTAAAAAGGACTTAAAGACTTACTTGTTTTATCAGGCTTTCGGGATTTGATTAGTCAGGACAATTGTGAATGACTTGTCTTTTATTTTGTTTTGTTCCTATGTTTTAATGTTTTACGTTTTTTTATCTTTATTATATACTGCTTGTGTACAGCACTTTGGTCCATTTTTATGTTTTTGAAAGTGCTTTATAAATAGAGGTTGAGTTGAGTTGAGTTGAGAAATCTTACTTTATATATATCGTAATTCTGATATAATATTTCATAATTCTGAGTTTATATCTCGCAAATCTTACTTTATGTATCGTAATTCTGAGATAATATTTCGTAATTTTTAGTTTATATCTCGTAATTATGAGGTAATATTTCGCAATTCTGAGTTTATATCTCGCAATTCTTATTTTATTTATGGTAATTCTGAGATAATATTTCGTATTTCTCAGATAATATTTCACAATTCTGAGTTTATATCTCGTAATTCTGAGTTTATGTCTCGTAATTCTGAGTTTATATCTCGTAATTCTGAGTTTATATCTCATAATTCTGAGTTTGTCTCGTAATTCTGAGTTTATATCTCGTAATTCTGAGTTTATATCTCGTAATTCTGAGTTTGTCTCGTAATTCTGAGTTCATGTCTCGTAATTCTGAGTTTGTCTTGTAATTCTGAGTTCATGTCTCGTAATTCTGAGTTTGTCTCGTAATTCTGAGTTTGTCTCGTAATTCTGAGTTCATGTCTTGTAATTCTGAGTTTATATCTCGTAATTAGGGATGTAACGGTATGAAAATTTCATATCACGATTATAGTGACCAAAGTTATCACGATTATCAATGTTATCACGGTTTTGTTAAAATTAGATGAAAACGTTCAAAAATAACTGATACACACACTGAAAACATTTCAATAAGTTTTATATTTGAAAATCAACAAACAACAAATACAATTAGCAGCTATATGCACTTTTTTAGCATAAA
>NW_015656642.1:67940-98256 GCF_001515625.1 Sinocyclocheilus rhinocerous
GTTTATGTCTCGTAATTCTGAGTTTGTCTCATAATTCTGAGTTCATTTCTCGTAATTCTGAGTTTATGTCTCGTAATTCTGAGTATGTCTCGTAATTCTTAGTTCATTAATTCTCGTAATTCTGAGTTCATGTCTCGTAATTCTGAGTTTATATCTCATAATTCTGAGTTATATCTTGCAATTCTGAGTTTATATCTCACAATTCTTTTTTTATTTATCGTAATTCTGAGATAATATTTCGTATTTCTCAGATATTTCACAATTCTGAGTTATATCTTGTAATTCTGAGTTTATATCTCACAATTCTTGTATCTTGTAATTCTGAGATAATATATCGTAATTCTGAGATAATATTTGAGTTTAAACCTCACAATTCTGAGTTTATATCTTATAATTCTATATATTTCGTATTTCTCAGATAATATTTCACAATTCTGAGTTATATCTTGTAATTCTGAGTTTATATCTCACAATTCTTGTATCTTGTAATTCTGAGATAATATATCGTAATTCTGAGATAATATTTGAGTTTAAACCTCACAATTCTGAGTTTATATCTTATAATTCTTCTGAGTTATATCTTGCAATTCTGAGTTTATATATTGTAAGTCAGTGTGTATATCTAAATTCTGAGTTTATACCTCACAATTCTGCCTTTTTGTTTCCATCATGAAATATAAAATAAAAAAACGTAGTCACGACTTTCTATCTCACAATTCTGATATACATACATATATTGTCATTTGTAATTCTGAGTTTATATCTCATAAAACTGTGAGATTATAAATCTTAATTGTGATATAAAAAGTCACAGAAGAAAGAAACGTATTCAGTTTTGGAACAATGTGAGGGTGAGTAAACGATGACAACATTTTCATTTTAGCTGAACTATCCTTTTACAGTAATAGGTGAAGTAAGGTGTAACAAATAAGAAATTATACCTTAATAAGGCGCCGCTTTTGTCCAGTGAATGAATTTGACAACTCTGGCCTATGAGACAATGCAAGTACGCTACTAACACAATTAAGACAAAGACAAGACGTAAGAGAACACATGTTTTTCGGGTCTTATACTCGTAGTCTGTAAACCCCTGTAAACAGAGCATGTAAGATGTTCATTCTGAAATCTGACTCATCTCATCCATGCCTTCAGTTCTCCCATCTTCTCCTCTTATGCAACGAGGAATCTTTTACAGGAGATTATCAGCGGCCACAAGATGGCATTATTGCATTTTAAACGGCAGTTGAAGCATGTTGAAGGTGCAGCTCTGTAGCAGTGACCGCCTGCAGGCTATTAGGGGTACTGCAACTTCCGACCAAACAAGCATTTCTTCATATTCTGTACTATTATTCTTAGGTGGAAAGTTTAGTCTTTATTTTATTTTTTAATCTTTCATTTAGTTTTCCCCAGGTCATGTTTTCTGGATATGGTTTATTTGTTTTCTGCATGGTTTTGGACAAAAATGTTGAAGTCATGATGAATATAAATACAATCTAATTCATTTTAATTATTTTCAAATTTATAATATATATTTTTAAATAATCAATTTGATATATACACTACAGTTCAAAAACATTAGGGTCAGTAAGTTTTTTTTTTTTTAAAGAAATTAATACTTTTTATTCACCAAAGATGTATTCAATTAATGAATCCTGCTCCCACTATTTGGATTTTAAATGGCCAGGGTGTAAAAATGATCCAGTGTTGATCATATAATTACAAAAATAAATAGTTTTTATATCAGTATATATAGCTATTTATATAGTTTCTGTGTGCTTTAAGTCTGAACAAGCTGTTGTTCTCCCAGTTTCTCTGGTAAGTTCAATGGTCATATATCGTGTTTCTTGTAATTTGTTTAACTGGAGTGAAGTTATCTGTCACAGGGTCTCTTCTTTTGCAATATATATATATAGACCCAAATGAGCCAGCGTGAGTCATTGAAAATCGGCTTTCAAGGACAAAACACCGTTTTTTCTTCCCTGTGTAATTCTCCTTTAAAAGCACTCTATAAATATATACAGCACTAATTCATTGTAATAAATCTGCTGTTTTGCCCACTTAGTGGGTCAAACTTAATGTTCTTGGACTCCTTTTTGCCATTTCAGTTCAAATTCTGCTTAAATGCTTGCCTAATGTTTGAGAGATTCATCTGAACAGACTGCTCTCTCATGTCCCCGCTTATTCATTACAGCAGGTTTATTAATGAAATATTCAGTATAGAGACCGCAGGCTTTTTTACTCACTCGCTTTTCTAAGAGAAAATCTCTCTTTTTTTGTCCCGATTTCGAAGTAGAAATATCCAAAAATCCTCAAAACAAGATATATTTGCTGTATTTATTTCTAAAGAGAATTTATTTTATTTATTGTTCTCAGAGAATACACGTTGAATTAAGTAAATTGTAAAAACAAATATCGCTTGATATAATGCAGAAAGAAATATGTTGTATTGTTTTGCACAATTACACAATAGTGATAAATTTATCTTGTTTTATGGATGTTTTGTTATTTTTACTGAAAGTTTATTATTTAAGTCAAATAATATTATTTTAGTTTAATACTGAAGTCAAAAATATTGATTATATATATATAAATAATTCATTTTCATCATAATTTGCACAAAATTAAATTGTAAAAACGTAAAAAACTTTCGTGATCCGTTTTATTTTTTTGCATTTGTGCATTTTTAATGATTTTTAAAACATTTACAACTATTAGAGACAGAATAGTTACAAACAGAATTGACCTGCAGTTTGCATTCATTTCAAAATGTTACATAAATAAACTCATATTTATAAATATCTCTTTTATAAACATATAAATAGTTTTTAAAACATAAATACATTTATGCGAGAATGAAATACATGAATGTACAGCAGTAGCAACAATATACAGCTTTTTGTCATCCGCCATGTGTTTCTTTTATTTTGTACATATATGTCATCTAATTATTTTATTTCATTTGTACGCTTCATTGTCCCCACAGATGCTTCTCGTAGTGGCTTCGTACCATGAGTCCGATTCTCTAGGTTTTTCCTCAGACGAGGAGCAAGTCTGTTCTGTCCAAAATCGATGGCGTCCGTGATTCGCTCTGAAAAAGAGGACATGTAGTCAGATGGATGTAGACACGCGTCGCGTCAGATTCTTTGACGACAGTCCTGCATCACACAGTCAAACACTCTTCTCATCAGTTTGGCACTCAAACGAAATCTGTCTGCTCCGTAGTTTGTTCTCCAGGACACTTACACACTCCAGACCTATTAAACCCACTGCAGAGGTCAAATCAAGTTTAACACAATGAAGCTCCCTGCAATCATACAACACCTGTTATAATCTCATGTGAAGCCTTTTGCATCAAGAAACTCAGTTATAATCGGGAATTTAGTGAGTGTTTAACATGTCACATGATAAATGTCATATACATAGGGGCACAAAAAAGGTCATATGCAACACACACACACACACAAACACACACAATTTTATACATATTAAAAATAAATAAATGCAATGCATTTGTTTGAATGAAATTTCCAAAAAAGTATACCTACAAATATCTAAGATTTAGATAGATAGATAGATAGATGATAGATAGATAGATAGATAGATAGATGATAGATAGATAGATAGATAGATAGATGATAGATAGATAGATAGATAGATAGATAGATAGATGATAGATAGATAGATAGATAGATAGATAGATAGATAGATAGATAGATGATAGATAGATAGATAGAAAGATAGATAGATAGATAGATAGATAGATGATAGATAGATAGATAGAAAGATAGATAGATAGATAGATAGATAGATGATAGATAGATAGATAGAAAGATAGATAGATAGATAGATAGATAGATGATAGATAGATAGATAGATAGAAAGAGTATATATGTATATGTGTATGTATATATTTATCAGTCTGGCGAGTAAACAAAAAAATTTACTAGCCAATGGCGATTCAATTGCCAAGGTGTTCGTAGAGGGCTGGATAGATAGATAGATGATAGATAGATAGAGTATATCTACAAATATCAATTTTGACTATACAGACACTTCAAAAATTATATATATATATACAAATATAATAATAAAGATTTAGATTGCTACAGAAACAATATATGTGATAATTCAATAATATAAACACAAATATATATAAAATATATTAATTTAATAAAATTAATTTACATTTTTTCAGATTAGCCTAATTACCCTCAAATTTAGATACCCCTCAAAAATAATATTTACATATATTTACATTATATATAATAATTAATTTTATATTAACATTAGTTTAAAAATTTGTGCTTTTTTATTTTTTAGAAACTAATTGTAATTTCCAAAGAATTTACCCACAAA
Organism: Sinocyclocheilus rhinocerous; assembly: GCF_001515625.1. Classification (NCBI taxonomy): domain Eukaryota; kingdom Metazoa; phylum Chordata; class Actinopteri; order Cypriniformes; family Cyprinidae; genus Sinocyclocheilus; species Sinocyclocheilus rhinocerous. The sequence continues at coordinate 72,297 of NW_015656642.1, forward strand.
GAAAAGAAAAAATCATGATTTAGATCTCTACAGATACTCAATAAATAAATAAATAAATTTAGATTCAGATCTCTACAAATACTATATATATATATATACACACACATAAATAAATGTAATTAAATGTCATTAATATGAATAAAAATAACATTTAATTAATTAAATTAAAATTAATAAAAAAAATACATGCAATTTCTAAAAACTGTATATCTACACATATCTAAGACTGAGATCTCTGCAGACACTCACCAGGAGAGATTATTTGCAGATGGGTAAAGAGAGGGTTGACAGCCCATCCCGCTCATGGTTCCTATCCTGTCCATCTTGTGTCCGAAGCATCCGCTCCTGGCCGTCGTTCCTCCCTTCTTAGATCCAGCTTTGTGTCTGCGTGAGCCGGGCTGCTCGTTCAGGATCCGAGCCCAGGGGCCCTTGGCCCGAGTGTCCATGCGCAGGTCCCGGAGCAGACGAACTCGGTTCTCCATCCTCCTCTGGCTCTCATCGGACGCCAGGAACTCAGACAGCTCCTCTCCCAACAGCATCCGCAGGGACTGAGGGATACATGGATGCAGCACTTCAGAAACACTCTCAGAAAAACAGCTCTCAGAACTCAAAATGCACTATTACTACTCAAGTTCTCAATTTCACTTGCTAAACATCCAGTTTTTTGTCTATATATATATATATGTTCACTGTAAAAATCTCAACTGTTACCTAAAAGATCTGTTACCTGATCTGACTCTTAAAATGAGATTTTATAGATTTGAGGTTTTATTAATATTAAACAAGATTTCTGACTTGAATAAACTAGTTTCCACGTGTTTAGTTTACCTGACAAAACAGCACGATCCAATCTGAGCTCATAAACTCTTCCACAAAGTCTCATTTCAGCATAAAATGGTTCTTCAGCTTCTAAATTAATCTATTAATATCAATAAAGACCTGTTAAGGAAGCCGTTTGTAAATGTTAAAGTGTAACGCCTGACTCACTTCTTCAGTAACAGGCTCGGAAAGTCCTCCGGTCCTACTACTTTATTTCTATTTATAGTGTATTAGTTTTATGTCACAGTGTATCTGTTATTGCTATATATAGGAGATTTCTGGAATTTTTATTTATGTTTAATATACGTAAACGTTTAGAGAGAGCTCTAATTTATTCATTCATGTTTTATATAAGTAGCTAAACCATACGCAACGCGTCTGAAAAACGCGTTTTTTTATGTACTTATTTGAGAACGAGAACCTGTTGAAATATAAGCCTCAACAATGAATGACTCAAAAGTTTTGCTCCAGAAGTCTTGCGTCCGGACAAGTGTCCGAGTCTCCTGGAGCTCCTGCGCTTTAACGATGCTCTCAAATCGCGTTTGCATGATGAGGAGGAGGAGAAGGACATACAGATGAATAGCAAAAAAAGTCCATTTTGAACTTGAGATGATGTTTGTTTATTTACACACTCGTAGTTTCACGCATACATTGCGCGCAACCGCATATCCGAGCTTTTGCGCATCTTTCACCCAAGTTAAAATGACCTTATATTAACTTTTACATATCAAACTGTGCATCATATATACTTTTGACTTTGTTTCAGCCTACTATGTATTACACAAACTGTACAATTTGTTGCATAAATGTCTAAGTTTCAAGCTCACCCTCTGTTCTGCCTGCGTTAGTGGTTTTGTCTCCGTGCTGACTGATAGAAGAGTCAGAATAAGTCCACAAGCCACCAAATGCGAGATGATCATCGTGATGCTGCTTCAGTGCGCTGGATGTCAGAGGAGAAGGGCAGTTGTTTAAATACGTTTTACGGAGAGAACGCGACCACGACCCTTCATTTACTCCCAGAGGTGTCGAGCTCAACTCTTTCTCAGCGCAGTTTCGGCTCAGGGTTTTATAGCCGATTTTGCCAGTTTCTCCGTTGGGTGGCTGCGTCATAGGTTACCGTTCATTATATCAATGACCTATACCGAGTTTTTGTAACTGATCAGAGGATGTTTATGCTGGATGTTCAGTTTAGTCATCGTTTGCAGTGACCACTTAAGTATAGGTGGGAAAAGAACAAGCACAAGCGAAATCATTCATGATAACCATCACCGGACAGGATTTAGTTGGAGAAGTAAAATGAGTAAAATTTTGTTTTAATGCCATATGCAAAATCCTGGAAGTCGTGTTACATTTAAAAAAATGTAAAAAATAAAAACTAAGCAAAAGCAAGAATTATTTTATTTGCATATTGACATTATACACATATATTAAATGAAAACATTTAATGTAAATACGTTGTGAAAATAATTATCAAATAAATAAAACACTTTTTAAAAATTACATTACATTACATAGGCCTATGCTATGTGTATCTGACACTAAAATGTCAGCTGGAGCTAAAAAATAAAACATATTCATCAATAAAATACTGCATATATGCGAGCAAAGATAAAGGCAGAAGTGAGAATCACTTTCTCTGCTCTACACTTTCTGAGTCGTGACACTGTGTGGCAGTATATGCTGATTGAAATGCTTTCAGCAGCCTGCGCACCAGTCCATCAGCTTTCAGTCTGCAGAGATATAGGATAATCATTTACAAATGAGGATTTTAAAATCAGTACTCATTCTCTTGCTGTAGCTGCAGTGCTGTGAATGAATGCTCAGTTATAATTACACTTCAGGATACTTCAAGATGAATGGGTTCTCAAGTTTGGGAGACGTTGTCACACTGGCCCAACAATAAAAATACAAAAAATCTTGCTAAGTTCGCTTTTTTGCGATCTCTCTTTTTCGGAATTGTTTTCATTTTTAAATGTAGCTGAAAGAAATTAAATCATGCGCAAATGATGATGCATTTATGATGCATGATGCATACTGCAATTTATACAGGATCATTCCCCTTCCAGATTGTTCACTTTAGTAGCAAGAAAACGTACTCATTGCCTGATATTTAATTTTTACTGGCAATAAATCTCATTTGTGACTACATTTTCAAAAGCTACAGCTAACTGTGCAGCTCACTAGGGGTCCCTGATGTTAAGCTGTTGCATGCTGAATGAAAATGTACTTCAAACATACATTTACAAAGATCTGATTTCAAACCATCTTTAAAGGAACAGTTCACCCAAAAATGTAAATTAGCTGAAAATGTATTCATCTTCAAGCCATCCGAGATGTAGGTGAGTTTGTTTCTTCACCAGGTTTGTAGAAATGTAGCATTGCATCAGTGTCTCAGCAATGGATGCTCTGCAGTGAATGGGTGCCGTCAGAATGAGAGTCCAAACAGCTGATAAAAACATCACAATAATCCACAGCACTCCAGTCCATCAGTTAATGTCTTGTGAAGTGAAAAGCTGCGTGTTTGTAAGAAAATAAATCCATCATTAAGACGTTTTAACTTTATAATGCTGCTGCTGGCTAAAATATTTAATACTTAAGTCCATAATCCATAATAATGCTTCCTCCAGTGAAAAAGTCCATCTCTTGTTGTCTCTCACATCAAAATCCACCCACATATTTGTTTAGAGCTGTTTTGGCTTGTAAACAGTGCTTGATCTGCGCAGATTTCTCTCCTGATTCAGACCAGATGACTTTTTCACTGGAGGAAACATTATGAATTATGAACTCGTATTTTAGCTGGAAGCTAATTTTTAAAGTTAAAAACGTCTTAATGATGGATGTGTTTCTTACAAATAAGCATATTTTGGCTTCACAAGACATTAACTGGTGGACTGGAGTTTACTTGTGGATTATTGTGATGTTTTTATCAGCTGTTTGGACTCTCATTCTGACGGCACCCATTCACTGCAGAGCATCCATTGCTGAGACACTGATGCAATGCTACATTTCTCCAAATCTGATGAAGAAACAAACTCATCTTGGATGGCCTAGCTGAAGGTGCGTACATTTTCAGCAAGTTTTCATTTTTAGGCGAACTATTCCTTTAAAACAAATGTGGTTCTGAGTGCTCAGACTGCAAAAAATGAAATGATTTGGATACTTTGTATTTAGTACCAGCAGTACCAAGTTTACTTTTTGGAAACTTGGTACCACTTGAGTCAGCGATGGAGCACGTCCTCTTCAGGAATATGTGAAACAGGTCCAGAACACACAAGGTGCCAGACAACCATGGTAGCATTCAGCCAGGCGGTCTCAAATGAATAATTTTAGGGAATCTATACGGGGTCCACATACACCCCATTAATCCTGATGCTATGATTCCTCAATGCCTAAAATGTGGTGTTCATGAATGTGAACACAGGTCACTTGTCATTTAAGAGACCCTTTTTATCCAAAGTGACATTCAGTGCACTGATCGCTGGGATAAAGTGTAAATGAAGGGAAAAATAGCCATAGACAAATCTGCAGTTTACAGGTCACAATGAATACCTCATGAATATTTAATGAGGCCGGCACAGAGGTGTTCATGATTGGTTGTCTTATTTTTAAATAAGTCTCAAATCTGTTTGTTTATTTATTTATTGACAGTATTGGCCAATCAGCATCGATGATTGCAACTATCCATTTTATATTAGCAGTTACTGTTATAAAATGGAAAGGGAACAAAATATGACTTTTAAGTACATGATCGTTTCCACTAAAATTTGTGACCTTTCAAAAAGCCACTGCCTTATCTGTAATACAATTTCCCAGATGTGAAAGGCAGTATAAAGGTTTTCTGCAGTCTTAAAATGGAAACACAAGATAGTTGGTGGTCGTATTTAACAAAAGGAAATCATGCGGATCACAGATTTTATGTTTAACTGTCACAATGTGGAAAAAAGCAGCTCTCTTCCTCAATTCTGTAAAAGTCCTATCAAGCCTGACTGCTCACTTTTTCCTCCATGATTATTATACCTAACATTACAACATTACATTTAGAATATAAAATCGAATGAAATATATATAAAAAAATTATTTGTAGTTTTTTTTCTGATGACGTAAACCATATATATGTGCATAAAATGTAATAAAAAAATAATAACTGATAATAAATAAATGATAATAAATGGTCATGATCAGTGTTATTTTAGTAAAATTGAAATACACTATTATAGTTTTCATTAAAAGTTTGAATTAGTTTTTATATTTTCAGTTTTCATTTTAATTTTAGATATTTTTATTACCTTTATAGTGTGATTTTGCCATTTCTATTAATTATTAGTTTTTTATTTTTAATGATTTTTTGAATGATTTTTTTCATATTTATTTCAGTTTTGGTTTTAGTTATTTCAGTACATCAAGATAAACTAAATGAAAATGAGAAATGTTTCTTGGCAACTGCTGAAATGAAATTAAAGTTTAAGTTTTATTTTTAATATTTTATTTCAGCCAACATTTATATAGCACTTTTATTTCTATCAGCAAAAATGTTTTTTTATGGTTTTAGTTTTATTTAACTATACTATCCCTGCCATAATAATAATAATAATAATAATAATAATAATAATAATAACAATAATCCTTCATAAGCTGAGAGATAAACTGACCTACTAGATAGTTGTATTCAACCCCTTTCTTCTCTGTATTTGTGTGTACTTTTTTTTTTTCTTTTTAAACCAACTTTAAAACTTCTAATGCGATTTCCTGCTCAAGACGAATCGCTTTTGTAGGCCGCTTTGGATAAAAGCATCAGTAAATGTAAATGTCTTCAAGGACACGACTTGCACTCAGAAAGATTGTGGCCATTACTCTTGCTTATGTAGCTTTTTCAGAGCATTGTGGTTGAGTCTGTCGGTCTGTCTGCAGAATTTTCTTGAATGGCCGTTCGGAGAGATCCGGGAGGTCTGTAATACCTGGAGAAAGCCATCCATTAGCATTCCCATTCAGTAGCAGTTGCCTGGCCATAAACGCAGAGGGAAATGATGTCATGTCGGTGCTGATTGGCTGATGGCACCGCAAGAATGTGCACAGTCACAAGTCATTCACTACTGAGCAGCCTGAGCTGTGACGTCAGTGGCAGTGGTCAGGGAAACCTATCCATTTCATGCTTTGAAGAGCGCTGGCTAAACATCTACTATAATATAATAACATATTTATGATTTATATGTTGCTTGGTACATTTTTAATTCATAAAATACACATATGCTTTTGAATGGTCGTCAATGGAGAAAGATGCTTTTTGACAGCAGATGAGTTGATGTTATAAGTATCTAGGCCATTCATGTTGCAAATTAAGGTAGGTAACATTCAAAGAGAAAGCAAAGATATATTATTTCACTACAAGAGTAACGGAGGTTTGGTGCAGCTGTTAAAGAAACTGTCTGGTTACTGAAAGCTTAGAGGTTCAAACATGCAAGAGTCAATGGATTTGGTTGTTTATTTGTACACTTTCTAAGACCCAGATTTTTAATCATAAACTGAAAATCCTTCATAAAACAGGCTATGTAAACTATGAAAAAGCTAAACAAAAAGTTAAAAAAAAAAAAGTTAAAAAAACCCAAATATTAACATTGTTAAAAAACATAAACCATTTCAATATTTATTGTGTGAAAATAATTTACATTTGTTTTTGTGTGTGTAAAATAATCGATTTATCCATCATATCCATCACAACCAACAATTTTTACACTAATATTTTTTTTCTTCATAAATTAGTGTACTTGGTTTCCATTGTCAATGAAGTGCATGTTTGAGATATCTGAAATAGGAGACAAAGAAAATAAAGAGAAATCAAGATACATTTTACATGTGAATTTTATACCAAATATTTTCCAAAAACAAATGGAAAATTAATACCAAAGCTGTAATAAAAAAAATTAAAAAAAATGCAAAAACATGTAAAGGACATTGTGTAGTTGTTTATATTTAGGTACATTGTATTTAGGTAAATGCTATCTACGACATAAGCCTTACTGAGACTTAAGGTAAAACTATCCTGTTGTGCCATAATTTCAACTAAAATCAACAATTTTGACCCTAATAAATATTTGATTTTTCATGTATGAGACAAAGAAAATCAAACTTGTGTCACTAGTGAACAGATTTTTTTCCCCAATATGCATCAACTCCAAAGCTTTAATTTAATCAAATTATGTAAAAAATGTAACATATATAAAATAACATTGCGTAACTGTTTATATTTAGGATACACCAAATGCTAGCTATGAAATTAGCCTTAGCAATACTTGAGGCATGGTCACATTTACCTTATGTCACTAAATGGACCTTGTTTCTGTGTTTCCCTGTTTTCCCGCTTAGTTCCCTGACCTAGTTTCCTGTTTGTGTCTTTATTAGTTAATAATCCTCACCTGTCTATCCCTCATTAGTCACCCTACTTAAGTTTTACCCCATTTTATTTTCAGTTTTTGTTTTCTGTTATGATGGACTACTTTGCCGCTGTCCACCTGCTCCGCCTGGGAACCACACGCAGGAGGGACATTCGGAGGGATTCCTGTCAGCTGAGGAGATTACAAAGATTAACTGAGAGTTATCTGCTTTTGCCAAAAAAAAAAAAAAAAGATTTTTGGAGTTATTTGTTTTTGCTAAAAAACAAACTTTTAATATATAAAAAAACATACTTTCAATTAACTTTAATTTTGTAAGTTACCTGTATTTTTTGAGTTATTATTACTTAATCAAAACAAACAGTTTTTCTGTTTTGCAAATGAACTCATCATTTATGTTTTGGTTTAAAAGCAGCAGTTCTGTTCTTTCTTAAAAAAAAAAAAAACGCTGACAGGGAAAGAGTTAAACAATCTACACTGAACAAAATTATAAACGCAACACTTTTGTTTTTGCCCCCATTTTTCATGAGCTGAACTCAAAGATCTAAGACTTTTTCTATGTACACAAAAGGCCTATTTCTCTCAAATATTGTTCACAAATCTGTCTAAATCTGTTAGTGAGCACTTCTCCTTTGCCGAGATAATCCATCCACCTCACAGGTGTGGCATATCAAGATGCTGATTAGACAGCATGGTTATTGCACAGGTGTGCCTTAGGCTGGCCACAATAAAAGGCCACTCTAAAATGTGTAGTTTTACTGTATTGGGGGGTCCGGGGGGCGTCCGAAAACCAGTCAGTAACTGGTGTGACCACCGTTTGCCTCACGCAGTGCAACACATCTCCTTCGTATAGAGTTGATCAGGTTGTTGATTGTGGCCTGTGGAATGTTCAATGTCTGTTTGAAGTTGCTGGATATTGGCAGGAACTGGAACACGCTGTCGTATACGCCGATCCAGAGCATCCCAAACATGCTCAATGGGTGACATGTCCGGTGAGTATGCTGGCCATGCAAGAACTGGGATGTTTTCAGCTTCCAGGAATTGTGTACAGATCCTTGCAACATGGGGCCGTGCATTATCATGCTGCAACGATTGATTTTGATTTTTGCAATCAAAATGGGGGCAAAAACAAAAGTGTTGCGTTTATAATTTTGTTCAGTGTATAATATGAAACTTGATGGAATGACAGTGTGGTATGAATTTAATTACTTTCATTAAAAAAAAAGCAATAAAAAATTTTCCTAGGATGTATAATATATGTAAACTCTTTCACATTGTTAGTGGACAAACGTAATACATTCCTAATGTTTGCTTGTTGTGTGGCTGCTAGTATGTTACAATATTCCAGTCTTCTGATTTTTTTTTTTAAGTTTTAATGAGCCCGAGACACTTTTCTTCGCCATGCTGAAAGTTTGGCCTAACGAATTATACTCCTCATATTCTCATACATTTAATAATGTTGTAGATTTTTCCCATTGACATCATAAAAAATATCCAAGAACATTTTTCTGCGTCTTTTTTTTAAAACTTCAACCACAAAATGTAAAATGCCTAATTTTTAATATACTCTTCAGCTTTCATGTGGCGGAAAAAGCAGAGAAGTTTAGATCCATAAGCGTGGAGGAGCAACGGGCAGAGCGCTGTGTGCCATTGAGCACCTCGCTAAGTGTTTCAGCAACGACTGGCCGTTTGGGGCCGGTTCAAGACAAACTACATGTCTGTTAGAGTCCTATAAATAACAGTTTTATTATGCCTGTTTCTGAATGCTTTTTGCAAAGTGTGTCTCTGAAGGCTTCCACATGTGGGATTGTTCAGCGGCGGTTCTGCGTTCAGTGATGTAAGGGGTCAGCACGGCGGTTGCGCTGTACCAGTGCTAAGGATATTTTCATAGTGTGATACAAAGCACATGAATACTGCTATTCACATCACTATCACAAAGTAAAGGTAACGGATGATGTCATTTCCTGCGTCCAATAGCCCAACGGTGACTTGCTTTAAATTTATATAATGCAGTTTCTGGAGCTTTCTCGAGCTAACATGGAAGATGGAAGTAGCAGAACTGGAACGTTTCTAAATACAGCCGACAAGTGGGAGATCCGTAAATGAGAAAAGCTTGTTTTTGTTCAAAACAGCCAGTTATGTTGCGCCTTATTGTATTTCCGTACCAGTGGTTCTGACGAAAAAGCGAGCAATCAAAATCAAATCTGAAGGAAGTGTTTGCCTGTGTTTGCCTGTGCATAAATCAAAATAGACCCAAATCAATCATTCTTAGAAAAGTAGTAACAAACCTTTCCTCAATTTACAATTTGAGATGTTGTTCACATCTGTAGCATAATAAAGCTGTAGGGCGAATTATGCGTCAAAATGCAATACAGAAGTTTGTGGGTTTGTTTGACAAGTAAATTTGACTGAGGTTTGTGCAGTGAGCTTTGTTTACCCTTATATGTGTTTCTAAACAGATAATATAGCAACATATCCCGCCTCTCTACTGCCACCACCTGGTCTGGAGGACACAGTGTTTATTCAGTAAAGCTGGTTGACGCTTGTACTTTTATAAATTGCACTTTGTGATATATAAATCACTTAAAACAGAATAAAAGTATTATAATTTAAAAAGTACTAACACAATAAAATCGACTGAAGAATCTGATATTCTTTTAACCTCAAATGATATAAAACCCTTGAAAAAGAAGTACATTTTAGTATATTTTTTAAATGAGTACTTACAGCAATAATGTTTGATGTTTAGTGAACTTAACTGCATGCTATTTTCAATTAAACCGAAATTTATTATAGTTTAAACTGATATGAAATACAATTAGCTGAACTTTAGAGTGTTTTTTAGACCCAATTAAATAGGACTTAAGTACATTTATAAATGTAATTTCATAATTACTTCTATTGTCTTTGAAATATGGATAAAGTGTATCGCCTAAAGCATTTTTGATGAACTAAAATAAACTTGAATGTCATTTCTATTGAAACTTGTATGCAATGTTTGTAAATATATTTGCAATTACATATTTGCAATAATGAAGTTAATTAATAGTATTTAAAATATTTTAAATGTAATATAGAATAACACACAACAGTTAAAAGTATTAAAGCATGATTGTTTAAAATGTCATTTAATTTGACAATATTGCAAAGTTCACTTTTTAAACATCTACTTAAAGTGTACTCTCTTAAGTGCCCTTTTATTTCAGTCATGTTATTTTGTCTGTAAGTACAGTTTTTTTGTTGTTGAAATATATACTTTTAAGATATGAGGTACACTATAAGTGTACTGAATCACAATTTTCCCCACATTTTACATTACACATCCCCATTGACATTTCAGATACTGTACGGTTTAGACTGCCCAAAATGTGTTATTTTAAAAGTAACGTTCCTTAGCACTAAACTTTAAAAAAAGTAGAACGTTTGAACATTTTAATATATTTTATATGGATTTAGAATATCAGCCTTTGGATATTGTTGACGTCATTAAACTCTGTGTTATGAACAAATACCTTCTTCTGTCAGTGTTCAGCTCGCAGTTTAATGAGGTGTTTCATTGATTTGTCAACCGAACTTGAGTAAAGTCACCACATGATGAAAAAGTGAGGTACGACACATGGTACGCTTAGGTCAACAGCTATTCCAAGGCAAATATTAGTTTGCCTGCTTCATCATAAGAAGAGCTGCCTGGTTTTAATATTAGTGCGGTTTGTGTTTAGCAGTTTGCAATAACTTTAAAAGCATCTGTTACAGCTAACATGGCTGTTTTAATGCAAACGGTGTTGAGAAGTACACTAGGGGAGTGCCATCATGGCTTCAATTTTAAATCTGAAGTCACAGCCAGTTTTACCACATCGTCATTTACCCTTCTTTCTTTAAAAGCCGTATGTTTAGACCGCAACTAAAACGACCTCAAGCTTTGACCTGTAATAGTTTCACATTACAAAAAAATTATATTTGTCTATATATTGACAACAAACAACCAAAAAAAAAAAAAAAATGTCTTGGAGTTTCATATTTTGGAGGTTTGGGTGAGACGTGTTGTTGTAAAACTAAATGCAAATGGAACATTTTCGAGGACGTATGTCATTGCAAGTGAAGGAATGCAATAATGTGTTTCATGGTGATATAAAAGTCCCTTTTTAGAGGGACAGGGCCTTGCTTACTCACATTCAAATAATTCCACATGCTGCTGCGGCCTCATCTACATATTATAACACCGGCACTAGGAAAAACATTAATTTTAGAAGCTGATGTACCCGATCAAATAATCTATTTAACCAGTTAGTTTCCTCTAAGGGAACATCTGTTTCAAAACTAGACAATTCGACAATTGCCATAAAGTCTGGTGCAAATTGTTGCATATTCTGACCAAGAACAAGCACCAATCGATATCCATCACAATATGGATATAAAAATGGGTTGAGTTGTTGCGTTTGCTTTGTAATGAATAGTAAGTTCTGGCTTCTGAAACTTCTGTTTCTAATTCACGTTACGTACACAAAGCCGTGTGTGCAGTCTGAAATCTGCATACAGTCCCACGCAGAGCCTACACACACAATTATGGAGATCATGCACTGCCGTTTAGTGAGCGTAAATATTTGACCAATTTTGAGACATGACATGATGACAGAATTTTTATGTAATTATTCCTTTAAAGGAAAATGAAAATGTTCTCACTCTCAGCCAATCCAAGATGTAGATGAGTTTGTTTCTTCATCAGATTTGGAGAAATGTAGCACTGCATCAGTGTCTCAGCAATGGATGCTCTGCAGTGAATGGGTGCCGTCAGAATGAGAGTCCAAACAGCTGATAAAAACATCACAATGATCCACAAGTAATCCACACCACTCCAGTCCATCAGTTAATGTCTTGTGAAGCGAGAAACTGTTTGTAAGAAACAAATCCATCATTAAGGCGTTTTTAACGTCAAACCGTTATTTCTCGCTAAAATTGAGTCTATAAACCATAATACCGCTCAGTGGAAAAAGTTCATCCCCTGTTGTTTCTCACACAAAAATACACCTACATGTTTGTTTAGAGCTGTTTTGGCTTGTAAACGGTGCTTGATCTGTGCAGATTTCACTCATGATTAAGATGAGATTACTTTTTCACTGGAGGAAACAATATTCAGTATGGAGAAAGCATTCTGACGGCACCCATTCACTGCAGAGCAAGTGCAATGCTACATTTCTCCAAATCTGTTCAGATGAAGGAACAAACTCATTTACATATGGGATGGCCTGAGGGTGAGAACTTTTTTAAAGAAATTGATACTTTTACTCACCAAGGATGCATTCAACTGATTTGACGTGTAAACTAAAAGTAGTAATTTTCAAAAATTTCAAGTGAAAATTGACAAATAAATATTTTATTGTAGTTTTACATTATTTCGAATAAATTGAAAGTGGTAGACCAAAAGTTGTCATTTTCAAAAGCATCAAGTGAAACTTGAGAAAAAAAAAGAAGCTTTTATTACTTTGAAGTGTTGGCCAAAAATAGTAATTTTCAAAAGCTTCAAGTAAGTTAAAACTATTTATGTTCCATAAGAACCAACTGACTTGCAATTGAAAGCGAACATACAAAATAAAATAAAGATTTAAGAAAAAACTACAACAGCTTGTGTGAGCACTGTGGTATTCATGAGCCTGGACATTGCAGGTTGAATGTGGCACTGGCATGGCATCCGTAAGGATGGGAGTAGGGTAGTGCCTGTTGCCTAAACCCCAATTTTACAGTAGGAAGGACTGAGACATCTGGAGGTTAACCACTATGCTGGGTTCACCAGTTAAATGGTGGTGGGCCTGGGCTGCGGTTCAAACCCGGCATCTCTTGGCCCCTTTTCTGCAGCAGGGGTACCGGTGCGATTGCATGGAAAAGCAGTTAAAGAGGCTGTGGCAATAGTGATGAACAAATTTCCATCAGCTCTCCCGAAGACGATGGTTGTGTTGCTATGTTGGAGTTCAACGAATAAGAACTCAACATGACCTCTGTTTTTTTGTTTTTTTTTCTCAATAAAACCAGGGTCATGGATCGCAATGGATCATGTTAAATCCATTGTCAAACCTTGTGGTAAATTCAGACTCGGCTGTTCCTTAGGACGCTTCCACTCACCAAGTAGTTTTTGCTTGATGTCAAACTTTTTTTCACCCCAAAACTGATTGTTCCGGATACTTTGCGTCTTGTAATGCATTTAATGTCTATTTTGGGAAATCATACACCAAAGCATGAACTCAGTGGATTTTTTTTTTCCCATTATAAGTAGGGTTGGGAAATGAGAACAAGTTCTTCTCCAAATCCATTTTCAATAAATAAATAAAGGTTTGGTTCTCCTAACGCTTCTCTCTTGTGCATTGTTACACAGACTCGAATAGAATACTGTAAGGGCCTGATCTATTAAAAGCTTGTGTCAGTGCAAACCCTCCTTTGGCGTAAAAAAACCCAAAAAACTATTGTCAGGATTAACTAATGACAAATTAGCAATTAAAAGAAATGGACATTATTTTTGCAGCTGACCTTATTGCATATGCATTTGTAAAAGTGATGGGAGGAGACTATTTAAATAATTCACTATAAAAGGTAATTTACTAAGGTTGGCGGTAGCCAGCACTTGTGCCATTAAGTACTTGTGTGTTGTTAGTAGACAACCCACACCTGATTATCATTGACCCTACAGTAATTTTCACTGCTCTTGGTGGATTTCGTTGGTAATTACGGAAATTATCTGGCTGCATCTGTGTTCTTTAAGGGTAGTTTACACAACAACAAAGTGCTAAAAATGGAAATGTTTTTCCTTTGTGTTTTTGTGCATACAGATGGCAATGTTAAAAATGATACTGGTTCACATGGATCTGCGAACACAACTTAAAACGCTGTATTATGCTTGCCAGGCCAGTAGATGGCGATAGTAAAGAAACACTGCGCAAACACGTAATATGCATACGCATGACATCACTGTTTTCACAAATTTGCATTTTTGTAGTTTACACAGAGACGACAATTGTAACATTTTTCAAAAGCTTGCACTTTGAAACATGTTTTGAAAATGTTGCATTTTAGACCCTCAAAACATTGTCGTCATGTAAATAAATGGCCAAAAAGTTTTTCATTTTTAGTTGAAAAACTAATTCGCGCATTGTCAGTAAATCACCAGAACTTTCCACTCCCATCGGCACTTTTATAGGATTGCACACTCACACTAATTTGCCCTGTTTAGTAAATTTGGCCTTATGTTTCTTGCAACAATTTATTGAATATCACTACTGAATCTACAGCACAAAACGGGGAGCATGACCAGTGTAGTCTGATTCCTGAATGAATGACTTTTGATTCTTTGTAACGAATCGAACACATACAGCTTTCAACTGTGAGACAGGAATTAAACTTCATGGAATTAAAGATACATATAATTTATAAAACGCACATACAAATAAATTAAACATTTTTCATTTGCATTATTGCTATCCAACTTTTTCTTGCCGTAAAAATGGGCGCGGCCGTTTGTAAATTCTATGGGTCTAGTTTCGAATCTCATCCGCGTCCAGCTATTTTTAGCTGTACAAAACCGCTGCTTTTGCTGCTTGATATTGAAAATTGGTGTGTCTTACCATATTATTTTAATGTATTATCTTAATCATGAACACACTAGTTCGTAGTGCAAACAGTTTTACCGTTTACTGCACGTTGTTATTCTTCTCGTTATTTCCCTTTAGCGGCCAATGAACCGGAAGTCTCAGTCATAGGCTTACTTCCACGTTGAAGAAAAAGGTGGATATATAGTTATGGGCAATTAAGCTATGAAAAAATGCATCTGTTTAAAATGTAACTTGTGCAAAAATCGCCTTCCCCGCCAACCACTGGGCTCGTTTTGTTATGCAGACCTGGCAACCCTGCTTCACTTGCCAATTGAATTGCATTTTTTCCACCCTCAAAATATTAATTTCTTAAAAGTACTGAAAGAATCGTTAATGGAAT
Source organism: Sinocyclocheilus rhinocerous (assembly GCF_001515625.1). NCBI lineage: Eukaryota > Metazoa > Chordata > Actinopteri > Cypriniformes > Cyprinidae > Sinocyclocheilus > Sinocyclocheilus rhinocerous. The sequence continues at coordinate 87,476 of NW_015656642.1, forward strand.
CAGAATAATTAAGATGAATCAGAACCACTCAATTCGTTACAATTCACATCTCTTAGCTACAGTCACATTAGCGAAATTTCAAGTGCGAAAAGGTCCATTATCCATTGTCAATGTAGCGATGTATGACCCAGAAGTCACTTTCAAACCAAGCAGTTTTCTGTTGGACAACATGGCAAATGTACATAGCAAACTTGAACCTTTTGTGAAATATGTGGGGAAATCTTTCACGCAATATTCCCGATTGTGTTGATTGCTATTGTAATGGCTCAATTTTGCCAGCAACAATGTGCAAACAACAGTAAATGTGAGCTTTACTCAGAAGGAGGAACCTGAATACCACTAAGAAACCACTTGAGCTCCTTAGTAACTGCATTACAACACACTGGCAACCACCTACTCTACAATCATGTCAGTTCAAGAATACCATTCACATTTTCTTCAGTAAATCAATTGATTAATTTTATTTAGTCTTTTATTCAGTCAAGTTCTTGGAATTTTGAATAAATTACTATTCTTAGGCAATGCCTTTGGACACCTGGACAATAAAAAGTTATTTCCATCCCTTTTCATCATTAAACAGATGTTGCATATAAAATGTAGACATCATGAATGGAAACATCGCATATTATTGCACAAGTATCTCATAAACAACATTTATTTTGTGGAATAAAAGTGAAATAGAGAAAGGCAGAATTCCCACATCAGGAATTTACAAACCAAACCATTAGACTTAATATTCTTGTTTAGTTAGTTTGGGTTTGACTGTCATGTCACTATTAACAATGAAATGGCTTTCTGTATATCTTGACTGGCATTGTTTGCTACAGTCTTGTTTTTGGTTGAATGAGCATTAAATCAGTCGGTTGAGATCGATAAAGTAGCTGACAGCCTTTTGAGAGCCGCTCAAACACCAACTGCACCTGAAAGATAGCAGAGCGTGTTTTCATTCTCTCTAAAACCTCATCAAGGCCGCAACATGTCTCTAAGTACTTATTATCTGCTTGTTTATCTATGCCTTTTAATACTTTTTTATTAAAATCGATTTACAGCTTGGCTTTTGAGGATAGAAGCCAATTTTTTGGAAATCGATTCAGCCTCATTCAGCAATTTTCAAAATGTGTCTGGCTTTCGATTTCAGTGCTTTTTTCAAGTTAAGACAAGTGTGAAATGGTGTAGTTATATATATAAAAATAAAACAATTAGCTATTCCACTAAACAATGCAGGTTATTAAAAATTATAACAACAACAACAACAACAACAAAACATTCTGTCATCATTTACTCTGCTTTTTCCAAACTTAAAAATAGAAACTTAAAAAAAAAAGTTCAAGCTGATCCTTTCCATCCAATGAAAGCAAATATGAACCAACCTTTGTTGTATGGAAAAGAGCAGCATCAACATTCTTCAAAACATCTCCTTTTTTGTTCTACCGTTTGCATGAGTTTTTTTTTTTTTTTTGTATTATTCCCAGTTTTTTTTCACTGGGATATTTTTTTAAGCTTGACAGGTATCTTCAAAACATCTCCTTTTTTGTTCTACCGTTTGCATGAGTTTTTTTTTTTTTTTTGTATTATTCCAAGTTTTTATTCACTGGGATATTTTTTCAAGCTTAGCAGGTATGTAAAATATCAGTATTGTATAACTTGCTATTGTTATTTCTGTTACTCAATACGTTTAGCTTCATTCAGTTCATTTTAAAAATATGTATTCCTCATTAATGGGCTGCAGAAACAATCTTGGTTGACTTCATGCGGTCTGATAATTTTTTGTCGATGTTTTTTACATTCATATGTTCCATGAGTCATGCACTGTGTCTGACAATAGCTCAAAAAAAAAAGGAAAAGTGGGTTGGTGTTTTATATGTTTTGCCAGTAAAGAGCGGAAGGGAGCCCTTGCAGTGACCGGGAAAGCGGGCTGCTATAAACCAAACGCTCTCGGCTTTATAAGACTCGGGGCCACCATCTCTCTATGAGGAGATTTTTTTCTAAATTATTACCATAATTTGTCATCACATTAGCGGCTGGCTCTGATCCTGGGAAACTGAGCTTTTAAAACAGCACTGCCACAATCAGAATCCAGTCCAGTTGACAAAAACTAAAACATCTTTTAATCATGCATGGTGGTCATATTGTACTATATATAGACCCTCTTACCTCACAGAAAAAAGAATAAAAAAAAAACACCCTACTGTACTTCCTTTTACAAGGAATATAATTCCTTTATTTATATATATATAATTCGCTTTGGTATTATTTTCACAAGCAACTGTTAAATTTTCAAAACTCTTAGTACTAATATCACAACAGATCATCAAAAGTGCACTTTTTCAAATATTTCAGCATATTTTTACTTGTTTTAGTACAATACACATAATCACAATGTAACCTTTTCACTACACAAAATAAGTGTTTCATCTATATAAATGTTTCATTCACAGTAACAGCCTTTCATAAAGCTCTTACTATCAAACCTTTCATTAGCATGTCTTCTCATTCAGTTTAATTTGTCTATCATTTAATCTAACTCATCTTAATGGTTAATCAGTGAATCATTTGCTGCATCTATAGATATCTGTAGATTCAGTAGATGTAGTTTCTAAAGAACTTGTTTGCAATTGATTACTGATAATCAAATCGAATTAATTATTTTTACACTATAAGTGATTTTATCTTAGATGATGACCACTATTTTGTAAGTGTGTGTGTGTGTGTGTGTGTGTGTGTGTGGTTCAGGGAAACCCTATATGTTATGGGGACAAAATGTCCCTACAAATATGGCAATATCTGAAATCATTGTCCTAGTGGGAGCCTTTTTTTGGGGGGGCCCTATGAGGAATTTTTTTCCCCCCGTAAGGATAAGTTTAGGAGTAGGGTTAGTGTAGGGGGATAGAATATACAGATGGTAAAGTACAGTATAAAACCCATTACTCCTATGGAATGTGTGTGTGTGCCTACATATTTTGGGGACAAATTGTAACCCAGAAGTGAGCAAAACCTGACAAAATCACCCAAAACCTCTCTTTGAGGACGTCCTCATTTGTAAAACTGTGTGTTTTGTCATTTTTGAACATACAGCAGGAGACAAGAGAGAGGAACTGACCAGAGATTGATCAGAGATGTATCAGAAGAAGGGAGAAGATGGCATCAAATACAGCAGTTTGCATTACATTATGCCATGTGATACTGTATATTGAAGCATTGCCGTGGTAGAGACTGCACATTACTATACCATAACTCACCCTTCATCTGAAGAGTTCAGCTAGATTCAGTCATATGGCACAGTGAGGATATTACCTGCACTGACAGTAAACTCTGCTCTAGCACAAAACCTTATGGCCATGTCAGACCTTCATCAGACCTTTTCATAATAACACAATGGATAAATACTTTTACAAACATTATGGATTTCATGTGAGTTATGCAAGTTAGGTAATGTAAGTGTATTTTCTAACATGACAATTATTGCCTATATTACTGTAATTATTTCAGCAAAAAAAGGTGATTTGAAACGTATCTTGCATTGTTTGCTCTTGAATGAACTGATTGTTAAAAGTACTACATTGAAAGAAGGTCACAATGCTGTTTTTCGTGATTACAGTTTTTCTCAGTCGCTTTGGTGCATTTCTCACATCACTATTTACATTTGCACAACAGTTAGTTCAACCTCCACAACATTTAGTCATTTGTGCACATCATAGTAGCAGTTTCTCATTCCTTCGAACAAATTGCAAATGCTTTTGGACATGCATCAATTGCTTTCATACAACTCTCTGCTGTTTTATAACATTATCATTTGCTTATGTCATGTCAGTCAAAATTAACTATACTTGTTGATGTGAGAAATGCACCAAAGCGACTGAGAAAAACTGTAAATCAGATGTTCCCAATATATATTACACTAATCTTATGTTTTGAAACAATGATTATGTTGACTGAAAACTTGAACATTGTAATGAAAGCATGAGATCAGTTTTGAAAGAATGACTAGCGATGTTACAAGTGTGATGAGTTTGGATTTTTGTACTAAAAGTTTTGAAAATATACACCTTACTTGTGAAAATAGTACCAAAGCGAATAAAAAAAAAAACTGGAATAGTTAGTAAAGAAGTTTTGGTATGAGATGTATTAAGGGATCTAAAATATGTTCATGTAGAATAAGGCATTAATATGTGCTTTATTATAAGTACTAATAAATAGACAATATGCTAGTAATACACATGCTAATAAGCATCTAGTTAATAGTGAGAATTGGTCCCTAAACTAAGGTGTTACCAAACATTATAAACCTTAAAGGACAAAGACAAATGTTGAAACTGAACAACTGGTTAAATTGAAGCACTAAAATTTATCTAAATAATGCTAAAATTAATATATATATATATATATATATATATATTAGGTTAAAACAACAATTTTAAAGGAAAATAAGAAATCTTAAATTAAGTTTAAACTAAAGGGACATGTTGAAATAACTTCATCTGCAACGCGTTTAAGTTGAAGCACTAAAATGAACTGCAATATGGCTGAAATCAAATAAAATCTAAATATTAAATAATGTAAACTAAAGGAAAACAAACAATGTTAAAAAGTGTAAGTTAAAGGGAAATGTTCAAATAAGTTTAACTGAAATAATTTTAAGTCGAAGCAGAAAAATAACTTAAAAATAACTAAAATAAAATTTGAATTTAAAAAAATTAAATTAAATTATATATATATATATATATTAAATAACTTAGAGTAAATAAAAATAAATGTTCAAATAACTTTGAATAGAAATACTGAAACAAGTTTAACTGGAAATAAATGCACACCAAAATTACTAAAAAAAAGGTTAAAACCAAACCAAAGGTTACTAAACCAAAGGTTAAAAACACTCATTTGGAATTGCATGTGTTTTTGGATGTGTTTTTGACAGTTAATACACTTAAATGTCAATCATTTTGTTAATTTAAAAAAATTCAATTCAATTCAAAATTACTTTCTCAGAACATGATTTTACAACTCAGGTCTAACTTAGATGAGTGAGACAGACAAACAGACAGACAGATATTGAGACAGACAGACATATATTGAGACAGACAGACAGACAGACAGACAGACAGATAATCAAAAGTTATCACTCTTTTTCAAAACCTTCAAAAATTGTATGTGAATGTAAGCATATTTTGACTGACAGTCATATTCTGCTGCTGTGTGAACGAGCCGTTATGTCACGTTAACCATGAGCCGTTCACCAAAGTTTCTTGGATATTTGCCGCAGTCTTTCTTCCCATGTTGCATCCTGCCTGATCTTCCTGCAGCTCCTGATTGACTTTCCTGAGGGCCATCTCTCTCGCTTCGGTGTTGTGATGACTGTGCAAACACTGACGCTTCAACACTGCCAAGTCTGCCGCTTTCTCACAATGCTTCCTTGTTTTAATCTTTTTAATCAGTGATATAAATATATATCTTTCTTTTTTATATTTTGGTCTTTGATGCCAACATGCCTCTGGGTTTTCTCTCATCTAACACAATCCCAAAAATTTTATTACTAAATCACTTTGTCATCGATGTGGTTTTTGTTTAGAATTCAAATAAACCACCGAACGGGTTTTGCCTTATCTTGTTTTCATTACTTGATCAGCGGTTTCAAATCTCAAGTGGGCATCGCAGCTTCGGGGAGTCGCTCCAAAATCCAAACGCTCATCATGTGTGGTCAATTTACAACGTCGTGTAAGTACAAGCTGGAAACTAAATAATGCTTTTTAATGAGAGGAAAATTCCCTTTAAACATTGATGAATGGAACACACATAAAATTATCATTTATCATAACCGAAAAGAGTGACAGTTAATGTATCATATAATATATAAACGTAATCCAAATAGAAACCCATCAAAGAAGAATGGGTAAATGTTGGTAAGAAAATTATAATTTATCATAACCGAAAAGAGTGACAGTTAAATGTATCATATAATATATAAACGTAATCCAAATAGAAACCCATCAAAGAAGAATGGGTAAATGTTGGTAAGTTATATTAATATGTCAATAATCAGTATCTTAGTGACAAAAACTACAAGCTAAATTTGGTTTTCATGAGAATATACATATATTTTATGTGCGGTTATGCCTGCCTTTCCTAAAGTAACCCCTTGTGAAAAAGAAGTACACGTCTTTGAAAAAAGAAGTTCACATAATTTACTTAAATGTAAGTACATCTTTAAGTAATTTTATAATTACTTCTACTGTCTTTGAAATATTGTTAAAGTGGTCAAATTATAGTAACCTAAAAATTTTTTTTTTTTGAAATTTGTATGTCATGTTTCAAAATTTTTAATTGGTAAATATTTAATTTGTAATTTGTATTAAAATGTAAATGTAACATTGAAAAACATACTATTTTTGCATGTGCTTTAGTATGTTAGTCAACACATCAAACTGTACTTTAAAACAAGACAAGAGATTATTAATATGATTTTAAATGTGTTTTAAAGTAACATTTTTAATTTGACATGATTACAAAGTTCACTTTCTTAAAAGTGTACTTAAGTGTGTTAAGAAACAGTCATGAAATTGCCTGTTTAAGTAGACTTAAGTTACAGTTATTTAATGCTTTTAAGATTTGAAGTACTCTAAAGTGCACATTCAATACTATTTAGCACACTTATTTTACATTACTTTTTTTAAGTGACCCTGGCATTTTTGGCAAAATGTAAAAATTTTTTTTAGATTTAGGCTCAATAGGCTTGAAAATCAGTGCGAAAATACAAAGCGCATCAAAACAAACTCTTGTGTTTTACCAGATGTGCCAATTTAGCTCTTGTGGTTTTTATGGGAAATATATGTCTGGATCTCGGCAGAGGGTTTGAACAGTCATAAAGGGATACTTCCTTCCTAGCGGTTTGTTGTACAGAGTTACTAGGACTTAATTGTCTATTCATCTTTTCTATTTGTGTCCAAGATCATTTGTATCAGTGTGGCACATTTCTACCAAACCTTAGTCATATATAGGAAGACTTGACTATTGGTATAAAGTCAGGTCCACCTTGCAGTTCATTCTAGACGAGAACTGACCACTTAGACAAGAAGATATATTTAATTTAAGCTAGCAGGAAATGTTCTCAGAAGCTTCTGACAAGGTTCTCAAAGTTATGAACTAATGTTCTTCCAGTAACATTTACAGAACATTCATTCAATGTTATCTGCCCTTAACAATGCTCTCAAAATATTAGTAAAAAAATGTTATTTATACATCATTCATGGAACATTTTATTCTGAAACATTTTAGTTGGACATTCATCTAACGGTTTCAAATGTTACTACTTGTTTCAGAACGTTCAGAGAACATTTAAGAAACATTCCCATGATGTTTGCAAAATTATATAATTGAATGTTCCCATAATGTTGGTATAACCAAGAAAATGTTAAAAAAGGGGGACATATTAATAAAGGTAATTGCACACCTCAATTGGTGCAATTCATTTGTCAGAGGAGCATTTAAAATCAACTAACAAAGGAAAAAGTGGCTAACAAACAATCACGACCAGACACAGCACCAACCTGATTTTGTGAGAAAATGTAAGTATTTTATGATAGACAGAAAGACATTTTATGAATTTTATGATAGACATTTTATGAATTAGCAATGTCATATCATTGCTTACAATTTAATTTGTATGGAAACATGCGATTTAAAAAAAATAATAAAAATGTCCACCCCTAAACCTAACCATCAGTGGGCCATTAGTAGATTGTATGAAAAAGTTCGAATGAGATTGTACAAATTCATACGAATCAGCCACCAGCCCCCAGACGTATTATGCATAAACTTTTGTCTTCTTTCTTTTTTTTTTTTAATGGATTTTTGACACCTCTTTTTGGCTCCAAGACATCTTTTTCCTTGTTCTCTTCAGTGGTCACCATTTAACAAGTCACAGCAACCCCTCAGATTGTTTGGGGCTGAGCTTCTGTTTCCTGTCAGCTCTTTTCCATGTACCTGTTTCAGCTGAACTTGACACGCAGCTGCAGAATGAATCATACGGGCACATGCTGTACTAATGGGCAACAATGCAGCATGTAGAAATTCAGATATGAGCATGTCTGAATCCAGCAATGTGTAAGAAGTGGGAATATGAGTACTAGAAAAGTGAAAAATAACTTGGTTTTGAGCTATGCTAAAGGCTATGGAGCATTTCAAAGTAATTGAATTTTTCCCGCCCAAATGAGAAATACATCAAAAACACTTAAAGGGGTCATATGATGCTATTTTAAAGATCATTATTTTGTGTATTTGGTGTAACAGAATATGTTGACATGCTTTAAAGGGGTCATATGATGCTGCTAAAAAGAACATTATTTTGTGTATTTGGTGTAATGAAATGTGTTTATGCGGTTTAAAGTTAAAAAAACACATTATTTTCCACATACTGTACATTATTGTTTCTCCTCTATGCCCTGCCTTTCTGAAATGCGTCGATTTTTACAAAGCTCACTGGAAACTAAGTTGGACAATTTAACACTGCAGTTTGTTCAGCAAGCATTAATAAATGAAGAACAAAAGCGAGTGTCTGCTGATGGTAACTATGGCAGTGGTATGTCTAGTGGAGCTGTGTCCGGTGGCGCGTCAGCGATGTCAACGCAAGTTCGCGGTGATATGCACTCTAACTCTAAGGCAGTGAAAGCTGATAAATCCAGCTCATGGAGATGTTACAAGTGTGGGAAAGAGGTACATATCAAGCGTGACTGTCCAAGTAAAAAAAAAAAGGAATAAAACCCACAAGGCCAAAAACGTAACATGTGAAGATGCAGAAGACTCGTCTGAGAGTGCTTTTATTGCTAAAGAGGCAAACCAGGATAAAATGATGCAACAAAAAGAGTGGTTGATCGACTCTGGAGCCTCAATGCTTCCTACTTCCTTTCAGTCGTGATAATAAAAAAACACATGAAACTTCAACAGGTTATGGGCCCAGGTCTTCGCTAAAAAGGTGCTTTTTTACACAGGATTTTTTTTTTTTTGTGTGTGACAGACAGTGTTGTGGAACTCACAATGGAGGATAGACTGTTTATTGAAAAGCTAAGCGGGCCAGAGAACCTGGAAGGGAAGTTGTCTAGGAAGCCTCATAAGCAAGTGGGAGAAATCAGTTCTAAACGCAAACTGCAGTTGGTCCATAGTGACGTCTGTGGTCCCATGCAGACTGAATCTATAGGTGGGTCCAAGTATTTTGTGACTTTTATCGATGACTATTCTAGATGTTGCAAGGTATACTTTATGAAGCAAAAGAGTGAAGTTCTTTGCAAATTCAAGGAGTTTGAGAAAATATACTCCAATCAATGCGGACAAAAAGTGACAAGACTAAGAACGGACAATGGTGGGTAATACACATCCAAAGAATTTCAAGAATACTTGAAGGTTCAAGGTATCCATCATGAGACAACTGTACCACACACACCTCAGCAAAATGGTGTTGCAGAAAGAAAGAATAGGACATTAATTGAAGCAGCAAGAACCATGCTCGCTCATGCTAAATTGCCAAAGACATACTGGGCGGAGGCTGTAGCGACAGCAGTTTACATACAGAACAGGCTGCCCACATCTGTTCTGAAGCAAGAGACGCCCTACCAGAGATGGTGCGACAAACAGCCAAATGTAAGTCACTTGAAAGTGTTTGGTTGCGTAGCTTATGCACATGTTCCAGATGCAGAAAGAAGAAAACTGGACAAAAAGGCTGTGAAGCTCCGTTTCGTGGGATATGCCAATAATGCAAAGGGCTACCGCTTGTTTGATGAAGAAAAAAGAAGGATACTAATTCGTCGGGATGTGATCTTCAATGAGTCGGACTTGAAACAAGAAGTGGACATTTCTTGCTCGGGAAACGAAGTTATCATGAAAACTGATGAGAAAACATCAGTTGATGCTACTGTTGATGAAACTGCCAAAGACGGCGGCAGAATTAGAAAACCACCCAAGAGGTATGGATATGATGAGTTTGCTGACCTAGTGACTGTTGATCATTATGCTAGTGTTTGTCTTGTGGCAGAACCAGGCACACTGAAGGAGGCAATGATGAGTCCCAACGCCAAGGAATGGCAGGAGGCGGTTGACTTGGAATATGAGTCGCTCCTGGAAAATGAGACGTGGGATTTAGTGGAACTACCAAAGGATCGTAAGGCCATAGGGTCAAGATGGGTGTTCAAAGTCAAGCATCAGAGTGATGGACGAGTGGAGAGATACAAGTGCAAACTCATCGCTAAGGGATACTCACAGAAGTATGGTGCTGACTATGATGACTATGATGAACCTGTAGTAAGATTTAGCTCAATTCGTACGTTGCTGTCCTTCGCCATCCAGAATAATCTAAATAATCTACAGATGGATGTGGTAACTGCATTTCTAAATGGACACCTGGACGAGGAAATCTACATGGAGCAACCAGAGGGATTTGTCAAATCAGGGGAGGAACATTTGGTATGCAAACTGAAAAAGTCAATATACGGGCTGAAACAGTCCCCTCGCTGCTGGAGTAAAACTTTCACAGAGTTCATGAAGAACATTGGTTTCAAACAGAGTACATCGGACCCATGTGTGTTTGTGAGATGTCAACAGGAGCTGGAGATATTGGCTGTATATGTTGATGATCTGATCCTGATCACGGAGTCGATAGAAAGCATGAAAGAGCTGAAACTTGCTCTAAAGAAGCGCTACAAGATGAAGGACATGGGAGAGCTTTCCTATATCTTGGGTATCTCTGTCATCCAAGACAAGGAGAGAAATTGTGTGTTTCTTCATCAGAAGCATTACAT
>NW_015656642.1:100182-102583 GCF_001515625.1 Sinocyclocheilus rhinocerous
TAACTGCATTTCTAAATGGACACCTGGATGAGGAAATCTACATGGAGCAACCAGAGGGATTTGTCAAATCAGGGGAGGAACATTTGGTATGCAAACTGAAAAAGTCAATATACGGGCTGAAGCAGTCTCCTCGCTGCTGGAGCAAAACTTTCACAGAGTTCATGAAGAACATTGGTTTCAAACAGAGTACATCGGACCCATGTGTGTTTGTGAGATTTCAACAGGAGCTGGAGATATTAGCTGTATATGTTGATGATCTGATCCTGATCACGGAGTCGATGGAAAGCATGAAAGAGCTGAAACTTGCTCTAAAGAAGCGCTACAAGATGAAGGACATGGGAGAGCTTTCCTATATCTTGGGTATCTCTGTCATCCAAGACAAGGAGAGATATTTGTGTGTTTCTTCATCAGAAGCATTACATCGAAGCCATTCTTCAAAAATATGGCATGCATGATGCCAATCCTTTTGCAACTCCAACTGATGCAAATGTGAAGCTAAAAAAGAATGACGGTGTAAGCAAACCTGTGAACTCAAGTACTTACCAGTCCATGGTAGGTAGCCTACTGTATGCTGCAATGGCCACACGACCTGACATAGCACAAGCAGTGAGTGTTGTATCAAAGTTCAACGCTAATCCAAGTGCTGCGCATCTGACGGCGGTGAAGAGGATTCTATGGTACTTGAAGGGTACCCTGAATCTTGCTCTCAAATATGAGCGGTCAGATTCTGGAACTTTGATCGGATACTCAGATGCTGACTGGGCTGGTGACCAGGACGATCGTCGCTCGACAACTGGCAATGTGTTCTTACTGGGTGGAGGAGCCGTGAGCTGGCTCAGCAAGAAACAGTCAACTGTTGCTCTTTCGACAGCAGAGGCTGAGTATGTTGCACTTAGTCAAGCAGCTCAGGAATGTGTCTGGCTTAGAAGACTACTGAGTGATCTTGGAATGCATGTTACCCCTGTGGTGATTCTGGAGGACAACCAAGGAGCTATTGCAATCGCAAAGAATCCAGTTGACGATTCACGGACTAAGCACATAGACATTCGCTATCATTACATTCGTGAGTGTGTGCAGAATGGTCAAATCCAACTGCAATACTGCCCTACAGATGACATGAAGGCAGATATCTTGACCAAGCCATTAGTAAGACAGAAGTTTGAGTATCTTAGTAGTGAGATTGGACTTTGTTTCATTTAATTCAAGTTAGTGTAACAGTAAATAGGCTAGACTGTGTTTAGTGTTGTGTTACGATACAAAATCTGTTAACATGGTAAAAAGACAAAGAAAAAGACTGTACGAGTTTGTATTAGTATGATTTATTGTATTTTGACACGTAAAAAAAAAAACCCATTTGTTAAAAGTAAAATAGTTTACCATTACATTGCTTAATGCTATTGGAAAAATAAGTGGGAGTGCTGTAATATAGTAATTTGCCAATAGGTGTCACTGTTGTACTGACGACATTGGGTGTTGCTGCTGTTCTGTTTTTGCTTCCTACTTCCTTTCAGTCGTGATAATAAAAAACCACATGAAACTTCAACAGATACTATGTACCAATGTGTACTTACACTGTGGTTACACACTACGTACACATCTAGTTACTATGTAAGTACACAGGTATTAGGGTCACTTAATATAAAGTGGGACCCACTTATTTGTAGTCGTGTCCTCTTTTGGAAGACCAAACAAAGTAGTTTCGCTTTCACAACGAAAAACACGGCGGCCTAGCGTGAGCCGTGGCTTAGCGTGAGCTGAGGCCGGGCTAGAGTGAGCAGAGGCGGCAGGGTTGAGAACGGCGCGGCCGGCGGATCCGACGAAGGAGCGGCAAGCACATGTGACGACCCCGGGCTTCGTCCACGGTGAAAGCCGATCCGGCGATCCACAGCACTAAGTTGATGTATTTCCTCAGCGACCAGCACAGATCAGCTCTAGACATGACGAAGCAGATATCGTCCTCTTTTGGAAGACCAAACAAAGTAGTTTCGCTTTCACAACGAAGCACACAGCGTCTTCACGACATGGCTGCAGCGTCAACAATACTACAGCGAGAATAAAAGTTACGCCTTCTTTCTTTGCGTGAACATTTGGGCGGCGTTATGCAAATCTTCCCACATAGTGAGGTAGATATGTGGGGGCGTGTTAGAACGAGCCGTTTTAGGTAGGTGTGGCTGACTCTGAACTTTTATAAAGAATATCTCTTTGGATTTGAGACTTCAGTCTTTGCAACTTTACAGATCTTCCTTATGCACCAAGAGCTTGTAACACTCCAAAAAGAAAGGAAAAAATGAAATCGCATCATATGACCCCTTTAAGAAACGCTGCTTTAGAACATTGATTTTGAAACTTGTGAATCCATTAGAATCGTTAGAAGACAGAATCGTGATTCATATATGAATAG
>NW_015656642.1:106291-111036 GCF_001515625.1 Sinocyclocheilus rhinocerous
GAGTATGGGTCACCATACTTGGCCACATGTCACGTCACTTTTCACTTTTTCACTTTTCACTTTTCAATATTACAGCGAGAATAAAAGTTACTCCTTCTTTCTTTGTGTGAACATTTGGGCGGTGTTATGCAAATCTTCCCAGATCGTGACGTAGGTATGTGGGGGCGTGTTAGAACGAGCCGTTTTAGGTAGGCGTGGTTGACTCTTAACTTTTATAAAGAATATCTCTTTGGATTTGAGACTTTAGTCTTTGCAACTTTACAGATCTTCTTTATGCACCAAGAGCTTGTAACACTCCAAAGAGAAAGGAAAACTTGAAATCGCGTCATATGACCCCTTTAAGTTTCATTTAACGCTAATTAAAATGGACAATTTCAGTTAATATTTAGATAAACTTACAGTATAATGTCATTAGCTAGGTAACATTCTAACACCAAAACAAAATGCTAGGGACTGGTTAGTTAGCATGGTTAGCATCTTTCCCCACTGATGTCTCTTCAAAAGTAGTCATAGCACAATGAGCACATTTTAACATACAAATTGCAAGAATTTCATTATATTATAGTAGATATTTTACCGTGTTTGTTTGATGTGTGTGAGTTACTGCTAAGAAAGTTGCTACCTACGTAGCGTGTTCCAATTCAATCACTTATGAGTTTCCATTTGGGTTTTAGAAGGTTGCTGCCTATTAAACATTAAGTCAGTCGACTAGATTTTGAAAGCAAATTATTCTTTCCATTTGGTGCTAAATGTCAGCGCTGTATCGTTGTATCTGACTGTCCAACATCAGCGCTAGATCCAGTCGAAGTGGATTTTGGGTAGAGATGTTGAAGTTGGGTGGAGTGCAATCATGTTTTTACTTAAAGCAGCAGCAGCAGCAGCAGGCAGTGTCCATTTTTCCATTTCATGAATCACTCTCTTTAGCTATGTTCGATAACAAAAATCGAGATGGCAGCATTATTGGTTCCTGTGGAAATGTAAAATCGAGCGGCCAAATTTGGACCTCCATTACATTTTAATCGCAATTGTCTAAATCTAAACCAGCTCTTTCTCCACAAATAATTTTGAGACTTGGAGACATCTAACCTCAGGTCAAAGCTGTAAAACAAAGTTGGGAAACTTTTATAAAAAAAGGACATCTACGAGAATAGGCAAACATCTTTTATCATTTATGTATTATGTAGTTTTGCCTACAGGAATAGTTCACCCAAAAATTATAATTTGCTCACCCGCATGTCGTTCCAAACCCACAGGACTTTCTTTCTTCCAGGGAACACAAAAGGATTAGTGGAAACTCCATAGTGTTTATTCCATACAATGAAATGGAATGGGGATAAATGCTGGCGTGCACCAAATAGGACGTAAAAACAAATAAGCACCATAAGTAATTAATATGGCAAATGAATATATGACAAATTCATATATATATATATTAGCTATACGATAGCTTGTCCAATATTTGCTGAAGAGCTTCCACCCAGGTAACAAATTTAGGTTATAAAAACATTGTGAGAACATTGTTTTAAAATGTTTCTAAAATGTTGAAGTTTTCTTGTTGGGGGATATAAAGTCATTTAAAGGTTACAAAAAATTTTTTTTAGAATGTTCATCAAAGTACAAATAACATTCTAATGACATTTTGAGAATGTTGATCTCAGAACGTTCTCTCTCAGTGTCATGAGAATGTATATAAAATATAAATAAAGTTATAAGATTCCATAAACATTACGTTTAAAACATTTTGTCCTAACTTTTATAAAACTTTTACAAAACATTAGTGAAAGTTGTGAGAACATTCCCTGTTAGCTGGCAAATCTGCAGTACCTCGCAAATCTCATCCGTGTTCAAATTCAAATATTGTGTGTTGACACATCACAAAGATTTAGCTGCAATAACAATTAAAATTTAGGTCTTTTACCTAAATTTAAATTTAAAAATAAACACATTCAAGATTTGTTGCTTAAGAAGACTTAAACTTTCAGTACTTTTATAGTACCAGTGTCATTTTTGAAGCTCGGACTCATTCAATTTCATTCAAAATTTTGTAGTGTTGTCAAATCGATTAATCGCGATTAATCGCAAACCAAAATAAAAGTTTGTGTTTACATAATATATGTGTGTGCATTGTATATATTTATATGTATATATGAATACACACAAATACATGTATATATTTAAGAAATATGTAATATGTAATATATATATATATATATATCAGTGTTTTGGACTTGTTTTTCCTTGTTTTACCCCTGTCCTTGTTCCTGGTTTTTCATATATGGACTTTTTCCTGTTCTCGTTTAGTTTAATTATGATTCCTGGCACCTGTGTTTGTTAATTATCCTTCCTGTTTAAGTTCCTGTTTGTTCCTTCCTTTCTGTCGGGTCTACTCGTTGAGTTTGTGCGTTTGCTTCAGTTTCTATGTTGGAATCTCCCCTGTGTTTCGTCAATAAAGACAGTTTATGATTACTCGTGCCTTCTGCGTTTTCCCTGCAACGACTTACCGTGACAGATGACCCGACCACGGCGACGGCATTGAATTATGCCACCATCACTTCTCTGTTCTGGCTCGGGGCCAACTACCATCGTCCCGTGGCCCTCCCAGACACCAAGGGACTATGCTGGAGGGAAGGGATCTTCTGGTGTCTGGGGAGTTTCCGGACCCGAGCCAGAACCAGCCCGCCTTTAAGCCCGCCAGCCGTTCCCCATTCAAGTCCGCCGGCCGTTCTCCTGTCCTGTCCGCCGGCTGTGGTTTACTGAAGCCCGCCGGCCGCTCCAAAGTCAAGTTTGCGGGCCGCCGCTCGCTCAAGCCCACCGGAATCTCTGCTGTCAAGCCCACTGGCCGCTCCGAAGTCAAGTCCGCCGGCTGCGGCTCCCTCAAGCCCGCTGGCCGCTCCGAAGTCAGGCCTGCCGGCTGCTGCTCCCTCATGCCCGCCGGCCACTCCAAAGTCAAGCCCGCCGGTTGCGGCTCCCTCAAGCCCACCGGCCGCTCTGAAGTCAAGCAAGCCGGTCGCGGCTCACTCCAGCCCAGAGCTCGCTCCAGTGTCGGTTCCAGCCCCAGAGCTCGCTCCAGTGTCGGCTCCAGCCCCAGAGTAGAGGTCTTCTCGGGTCCTAAAATCTGTACCCGACCTGAATCAATTCTTGCTCGAACCCGACGTGCATAAATTTTTTTTTTTAAAGAAAACCCCGACCTGAGACAGACCCGATGAAATTAGACCCAAGTCCGACCCGACCGCATTTATTTTCAAACCCGAATGTAAACAGAATTGACGTGTGCACAGCCTGCAGCCCCGCAGCCAGTCAGGAAACTGCTGACTGATTTGACCGCTTCTCCATTACTTTCATTTATTTAACATATTTAACATATTTAATTTTGTTATTACTTTATATTATTGCCTGCCTGATGGATACAAGTTATTTCTGAGTTCGGCTCTCAGTTGTGACCAGTGGATTTGAAAAATAAACGTGATAGTTTGATAAAAATTAAATCGATAGCTTTTCATGGCTAATCTAAAGCATAACTCATGATCATAGCATGATACATGGCTTCGCTAGTGTTGTCTGCAACCTAATCTCCGGCGAAAGGCTTCTGCGCACAAAAAAGAAAAGCCCTGCATGAATACGCAGCGTAATGAAGCAAGTGGATTTTCCTGATGGATCTCATATCTATAAGATGGATTTCTGTTGGCGAGGTTACAAACGTATGCTCCTTTTCTATATGCGTTCCTCACTTAATGCGAACGTGCAAGTACACATCCAGGATAGTTTAAGGGTGCTTTCACACCTGGCTCGTTGTTTCGGAACCTGGTGCGTTTCCCCCCTTAGCTCGGTTAGTTTAGGCATATGTGAACACGGCAATCGCGCCCGGATCAACGGCAAAACAATCGGTCCGAGATCGCCTGAACGAGGTGGTCTCGGCTCGATTGAAAACAAACTCTGGAGCGGTTCGGTTGTAGTGAGAAAGCATTCAGATCTAACGGACCAACGAACCAGGTTATATCACAATGTATAATGGGTAATTACGTAAGTTCTGTGAAAAGCATTAGCTTTGTTGTTTTGCTAATACTTCAAAATGAACCTGTGAATGCCTGTGGGTGAGCCCCTCTTCGCCATTCAAAATAAAAAAGCGAACTTTTTCATTTTATAATGCCGTCTTATTGCTCTTCTTCCTAGTAGGTGCATTTTAAAAATGTTTTCCAGATGAATCATGGACTCCTGCTCAAAATGATAAATTAATATAAGGACGGCTACAAAAAAAAAAAGCTGTTGTCGTTCCATCCTGACGGATGACAGCCGTGACAGCTAAGTGCAATCCTGGAAAATAAACCATGGAACTTTGACCAATGAGACAACAGTTTCCTCGCGCGTGACTTGTATTAACAAATTTGGTCCGTTTAGAAACTTTGCCGTGTGAAAGCGAACCGCACCAAGAATAAAAAGCAACATGTAATAATTTGAATCCCTGGTTTCGGAACAAAGCAATCGATCTACACGTGTGAAAGCACCCTAAAAGAATTCGGGTCTTGTCGGGTCCATTTGAAAAAAAGCACATTTATTTTAAATTACCCGAGACCTGAGGCCGCTAATACCGAACCTGACCCGTGTCCGAGGCACTCGTAGAAATTTTGGACCCGAACCCACTCGGGCCGGACTTCGGGTTTTCGGATCCAAGTAGACCCGTGAAGACCTCCACCCCAGAGCTCGCTCCAGTGTCGGCTCCAGCCCCAGAGCTCGCTCCAGTGTCGGCT
>NW_015656642.1:111060-116254 GCF_001515625.1 Sinocyclocheilus rhinocerous
ATTGCCTCCTGAGTTCCCTACTCCGCCATGGCTTCCTGGACTGTCTGAGCCGCCATGGCTCCCCGAGCTGCCTGCTCCGCCATGGCTCCCCCAGCTCCCAGCGCCGCCATGGCCTCCTGAGTTCCCTGCTCCGCCATGGCCCCTTGAGCTCCCTGATCCAACATGGCTCCTTGGACTGCCTGTCCCGCCATGGCCCCCTGAGCTCCCTGATCCGCCCTGGAGGCCTCCCGTGTCTCCGTCCTGTACCAGCCTCCAGGGCGCCCACCCCCCGGTCCTTCCTTTCTGTTGGTTCTACTTGTTGAGTTCGTGCATTTGCTTCAGTTTCTATTTTGGAATCTCCCCTGTGTTTCATCAATAAATACGGTTTATGATTACTCGTGCCTTGTGCGTTTTCCCTGCAACGACGTACCATGACAATATATATATATATATATATATACACATATATATATTCTTAAATATATAACGTATGTGTATGTACTTATATAGACATAAATATACAATACACACATATATTATGTAAACACAAACTTTTATTTTGGATGCGATTAATAACGATTAATCGATTTGACAGCACTAGAAAATTTTCCTGAACTTCTCCCTTTGATTTGCGAAGATTTTGTGGCCAATACCAATTTAAAAATCAGTCTGTTCTTCACACAAAGTTATCATATCGCTATAGAATATTTGAGCTTTTATTACCTTTATAGTAATTTTGAGTCCTTTTTGAAGCTCGACCCCATTCACATTCATTGTGTGGAAACATAAAAACCTCTGAGATTTTCCTGAACTTCGGTCTTTGATTGAATGTCATCCAGGTTTGTAACAACATGAGGGTAAATGATTACATAATTTTTATTTTTGGATGAACTTTTCTTTTAACAATAACCAAACCTGTGTCTTGGGTCTGTTTTACGCAACATGCTGCTTCTACTTTATACAATACAAAAAAAAAAGAAAAGAAAAGGGGACTCTTTTTTTTCAAACTGACTAATTATGTGAGATACAGACGTGAAGGGTTTTCCTGGGCATCCTCCGTGCCGCTGCAAATCTTTCCTGAACAGCTTGCTGGTTAATCCTTGCCAGCTATTCAAAAGGGCTTTTGCTTGTGAGATAACACAGACCTGCCTGAATGTTTGCAAAATTTATTACAATGCAGGAAACAGTGTGATAGGGAGGGGTGTTTTAAAGCCGTCATCCCACACGAGCTATATGCTGTGGCCTCGCTGCAGGAACACCCTCAATGTGATGCCAGTGTTCATTAATTCATATGCATCATTAGATCCGGCATGTTCCTGGGTGAGCAGAAATCTGGAAAGTTTAAGTAGTTGGGCATGACAGTGGGAATTTCCATTTTAGATAATTACCAATTGGCATCATGCTATATCTCAAACCATTTTTCCGTATTTTCAGATATATTTATATGAGTTCATGTGAAATGGAAGTTGCAGCCGACTTCTGTTCTTCTGTTGTGACATATTTTAGAGTGAAACGGAATATTTAATGATAAAAAAAAAGAGAGGAAGAAAAATTTATATTTGATAAGCTTTAGATATATTTGTTTTGGTGGAACATATACACAGTATTTTCAGTCAAAATATATCTATGTTGTTCAAAATATATATTTTTTTACAAATACATTTTGCATTTCAAGACTGGAAATGTATTTTCCTGCACATTCTATAATATATTTTAGCTTTTAAAGGTCTAAATGAAATACACGTTCTTATTTCCTTAATTCATACTTCCTTAATCCTTGCTTTTTAACATGTTGCAGAAAAAATAAATAAGTAAATAAATTGTAATAAATAAATAATAAATTAAAACAGGAATGCTGTTTCATTTGACTTTAATCGCTCCTTTAATCACATCAGATGCTTTGGCTCCACTCTCTTTGACCTTTATTACTCATAATTGTTTAAGAAACTGAAAGGTTTTCTTCCATTTAGTTTAAAAATACAACAAAGCAGCGTTGGTGGAAACAGTGGCCTGCGGTTTCAGTCCTAATGAATTAAATTTAAAAAGTCTTTCTGAAGAAAGTAGCCTATTACAAGATCACAACAGTCTGAAACTCAATTGTTCAATTAGATGCAGGTTTGGTTCATTGCTTCCTAAAATACAAGATTATTTATGATACGCTATTCTGACTGATGGTCTTAAAGTGTCCAGGCATTATTTTTTGGCCTGAAAAGCTACCGAAGCTCTCTTGAAAATGTAGCAGTATGTATGTAAGTATGTATTTATTTTAATTTTATTTTATATTGTTATTTTATTTTTAATTTAATTTAATTTAATTTAATTTAATTTAATTTAATTTAATTTAATTTAATTTAATTTAATTTAATTTAATTTAATTTAATTTAATTTAATTTAATTTAATTTAATTTAATTTAATTTAATTTAATTTAATTTAATTTAATTTAATTTAATTTAATTTAATTTAATTTAATTTAATTTAATTTAATTTAATTTAATTTAATTTAATTTAATTTAATTTAATTTAATTTAATTTAATTTAATTTAATTTTACTTTATTTTATTTTATTTTACAATACAATACAATGCAATATAATACAAATGGTCAGTGAGAGAAAATGCTCAACCTTCAAACATGTTTGTCCACCTCAGGAGGTCAAATGGTTTTAAATGACATTTTTAAAAAGATATTTTAATAAAAGCCATTTTTGATACATTTTTAAACCCTGATTTGTGTGATTTTGGTATTTTTCAGCAAAAAAAACATTGGTATTGTTTCTAGCAATACACATTATCAAAACAGCAAACATTATTCTAGCAATAAACTGTTTATTTTATTTTATTTTATTTTAGTATGATTTAATGACAAAACTACACTAAACCACAGTGGGTAACAGGTTTGCAGATTTAGCTTAATTTAGTTTGGTGACAAGTGCTGATTTATAGAAACTTACAGAAACTTACAAATTCCAAAAATGAATGAATGAATGAAAAGGAATGAAAAAAAAAAAATGGATAAATAAATAAATAGAGAGGCAGGGTAGTTAGTTTGGGCACAAGTGCTGATTTACAGAAACTTACAAATTCCAAAAATGAAAATAAATAAATAAATAAATAAATAAATAGAGAGGCAGGGTCTAGTTAATTTGGGGACAAGTGCTGATTTACAGAAACTTACATAAACTTGCAAATTCCAAAAATGAAAATAAATAAATAACAACAACAATTGGGGACACGTGCTGATTTATAGAAACTTACATTTACTTACCAATTCAATCAATCAATCAATCAATCAATATCTGATTTTTTATAATAACTTTTGTAACAGAGTTGAACAGTTGAGCTTGACAAGTGCAGTGCAATAAAAATAAATTATTAACTTGTCTTCTTTTCAGGGTGTACAATGAAAAATCATCTTGTCACTTGCATGGAGGCACAATTTTATAGAAACCTCCAATTTTTGCAAGGAGGAAAATTATGCTGTAACAGGGTTGTGCTCAAATTATGGCACACAATTAAACAATATATTTTTTAGTAATTAAAAACATTAATCAAGTTATCCATAAAGTCAACGGATTAGGTCAAAATAATGATTCTTTTATTTACTAAATGAAGCGTAGATAATATGTAGTTAAGTAGTTATCACTGTATTAAAACAAGGAATCGGTGACTATAATGTGTAAAAAAAAAAGTGGAAAGTGCTTTTTACCACAGATAATTTTCCCACATCATTCTGATTTTCAATAAAAATTCCTTCTATAACGAACGAGGGACACACCTCTGGAATCTTAAAGTAGGATCGTTCAGAATGTCCAGAAGAGGTTACAGCCAGTGTGTCGCTATCAAAATATTTACGTTGTGAGCTGCTAGATGGTGATTCAATACGGAAACTACCAGAAATTAGAGCACATGCGGTTTGTCATAGGTTTTTATGATTATTACAGATGAAATGTGGGACTAAAATCAGGAAGAGTTGAATTGTTCCGCTGCGGCACAATTATCTGTTTAATGCCGGCCAGATTAAAGGAAAAAAGGAGGATTTCTGCCAATCTTAGAAAGAAATTAGCATCTATGAGAAAATGCGGTAAGCTTTGCAGAACGGTGGAATCAGTTGGAAATTCTTGCTGTTTGTTCTGGCAGCAGACAAGTTCCTCTCGCAGTCTGAGCTTTAACCCAGGTGCGCTCGACTTGACCTCGCTGCTGTGAGTTAAAACATCATGGCAGACCACACTGGGAAAGCAGGCATTTCATTGCCCAATTTAAAGTCATTTCGGTTTCATACTCTCTTACAATCTCTTTAAGAGTCTAGTATGTGGCTCCAATCACTCTAAGAAATATTCTAATCGGGACACTCTTTTTCCTGGAGGATGTTTTGATGCTTTGATTTTTTTTTTTTTCTGGGAGATTCTTGTGCTCTGAATCTCTTCCTTGGAAATTGTAGATTTCCTATAATTTAATCGGTGTATTGTCACATTATCTGCCAGCAGAGGGGACCCTGGCTTTCAAACTGAGGTCCATGTAGGTGCTCTCATATAACAGAAATTGATGACATCAAATCTTCATGACATTTGCTGAGCGTTCACAGCAGGCAATTGCATATTTTCTTTTCAATGTGGCCCAAGTGAAAAATGTGCTATTTTTGTTATGGAACAGTTACTTTTTTGGCATCTATGGCTCCTGAGCAACCTTTAAGATCCATGGAACCTTTTCAATGAACAGAAGTTCTTAAAAATGGAGTGAAAAAAAAACAAAAAAAAAGTTCTTTAGATTATAAAATGGGTTACACTTTATTTTAAGGTCTCCTTGTTACAGTGTAATTATGCATTTAATTACTGAGTAATATTAATTCACTACATGTACTTACTATGTGTCACAGATCAAGCTGGAGACAACAGGTAAGTGAATGAATAGCAGGTTTATTGATAGGATCCAGGAGCGGATGACAGCAACGTAGGAAGAACTTCGGGGATCTAGAGGCAAGTATAAACAGGTAAGTAGCATATAGAGAGTCTGGTTAAGTTCAGTGTAGTGAACTGCAGTCCAGGGTACCATGGTGGCACAGGGAGTTCAGGGGCCATGGCGGAGCAGGGGGCTTGGGGAGCCATGCGGACCAGTGAGCTCGGGGAGCCATGGTGGAGCAGGCAGTTCGGGGCGCCATGGCAGAGCAGGCAGACTAGGAAGCCATGGCGGATCAGACAGTTCAGGAGGCCACGGCGGA
>NW_015656642.1:116496-124495 GCF_001515625.1 Sinocyclocheilus rhinocerous
CCCTGCCGGTACGAGACTCGAACCCGCAACCTTTGGGTTACGAGTCCGACTCTCTAACCATTAGGCCACGACTGGTGAGTATCCAACACAAATGACAGTTCCATGAATCTTAGCGGAGTAGTGATGTTTGGTTCTTTTGGAGGTTAACGGGGGGTTCGGGATCCAGGAACGGAGGAGAGCATCGTAGGAAGAACTTCGGGGATCTAGAGGCAAGTATAAACAGGTAAGTAGCATATAGAGAGTCTGGTTAAGTTCAGTGTAGTGAACGCTAGACTGGACGGTGAGTGACTGGAAGGAGCGTGCTTATGAATGGTGCCTTGATTGCAGATGACAGGTGCGGGGAATCAGAACTCAGGTGATGGTGATTGAGAACAAGTATGAGCCGGGGAGGATTCTGGGACATGGAGTCCAGAGCTGATGATTGTGGTGATTCGCTGACACTATGGTTAGTGTTACCATAAAATGTTTTCCACAAATGGTTCTTTTATAAGAACTGTTCACTGAAAGGTTCTTTAGGGAACCAAAAATGGTTCTTCTATGAAATTGCTATAAAAACTCCCTTTTGTGAACTTTATTTTTAAAGGGGTCATATGATGCTGCTAAAAATAACATTATTTGGTGTATTTGGTGTAATGAAATGCGTTTATGCGGTTTAAAGTAAAAAACCACATTAATTTCCACATACTGTACATTATTGTTTCTCCTAAGTTCATCCAAAATTGTTATTCCCAATTTGTCATTATTATTATTATTTTTTTTTTCAGTCTGGTCTCATTGTTTATATAGGTATTGGTGCATAAAACTTACAAGTACAAAACTTATATTTTTGCATGTTTGTTTGATGCTGAAACGTACAATGTGGATGTATTGAAACTTTCAAAATGTAAAAAAAAAATACAACAATATTACATATTTACAGCTAAAAACATAAAATAATTATATATATATATATCAGAAAGATATTTGTATCAATGCACTTTTGTCATCTTGGTGATAAACGATTTAGATTTTTAGACCCCTTAACCTATACCCCAAACCTAAACATAACCATTATTACTCATGAATATTAAAATATATAAAACATAGCAGACCAAAATGTGCAGAAAAAAAATATTTTTAGTAACATTCACAGTAACAATATAGTTACATAACAATCGTAGGTAACACTTTATTTCGATAGTCCACTTTAGACATTCTATTAACAGTAAGTAACTTTGCAACTACATGTCAACTAGCAGTTAGTAGAGTATTAGTAGACTGTCTGCTTAATATCTTCTAACACTTTCTTTGTCAACTTATTCTACTAACCCTAAACTACCCTAACAGTCTACTCTGAGAGTTAGTAGACATGTAGTTGCAAATTAATGAGAATTAGTTGACATGTAGTTACAAAGTTACTTATAGTTAATAGAATGTCTAAAGTGGACTATCGAAATAAAGTGTAACCCAATCTTACATAACAATCTTAGTTACATTTTATGAACAATATGACATAAAAAATACTTTTAGTCACTACCTCTAAACCTAACCATAACCATTACATAAAAATATGTGCAGTACAAATAAAAACGAATGTAATCACAATAATCTATTTATTGCAAAAACATCAAAAGCACTAAAGGTAGTCCAAATGATGATGTGTTGTTAAATACTATCCCGATCCACTCCGTGAAGGTGCACATTTCTCATTCAAATCTGTCGTAGCTTCTTTAAGTGTCTATTTTGGAATTCGTAACAAGTGCAGGTTTTGGGTCCTTTCCCCGCAGTTGCATGGATTCTGAAGATTTAAACTTCAATGCATGAATAAAATTGATACCGTTTGTGATATTATATTATGATTTTGATGTATTTTCATTCTTTTGTCAGTCACAGCATGACTGAGGAAATGCATTCCCATGGCAAGCAAAATTAATGTTACATTATAAGTAATGGTTGCAGAAATGTTGTTTATTTTTAAGGTTTTAAAGTGTAGTCTGGTTTAAAGGGATAGTTCACCCAAAAATGAAAATTACCCCATGATTTACTCATCCTCAAGCCATCCTAGGGTACAAAAAAAAAAACATTATATGGACGCATATGGATACAAAAAAAAAAGAAAAATAAGAAATATATATTTTATTTTACAAATGTATTGGAAAATCTGACGAAAAAAAATCTGATAAAAAAAAAAAAAATAAGTAGCACATAAACAGTTGCATAATTTGCACAATAACATAGCAAACCAAAGTATAGTTTGTACTATTTCTAATGAATGCAGATGGAATCAGCCTTATTTCTCTTTCTCCTATCAACAGTATGGGATGTCCCATTTGCTTTTGGCAACTGCAAAGGTGATCTACATCACATACGTTTGATTGCTGTACAAAGGTAAATCAGGTAAAAGTTTCAAAAAGGTTTCAAAAAGTGGATTTAACCAGTTGTCCAATAAAGCATCATCATTCTGCATGGCATGCCTGTTTGTTTATCACATCAGTGAATCATTCTCCGATATTAAAGTCATCTTTGTTTTTATGGCTTTAAGATTTGGAAAGCAGTGTTGCTAATGTTAACAGTGTGGAAGGGTTATACGGGTGCAAAGAGGCTGAGCTTTGCTAAATACCCGTCATCTGGCCATTGTTAAGTCACGGGTAATTTGTTGTGGTTGGCGACGATACTGTATGACTTAAGAGATACTGACTTTGTTTACTTGTTTGTAAGGCTTTACATATGCCAGATCATCTTTATTATTCAACACACGCACACAAAGTGTGAAAAACAGTACATTTACTCTACATTATTTTTCTTAGAGAGTTATTAGTTTTGTGTCAAACATACAAATATAAAAGAACATTTTGGAATGACAGAATTATTATTATTTTTTAAACTTTATACCAGTTGGTTGAAACTGTAAAATTGTTCAATTATTGTTAAGGTGCAGTACTAAATTCCTACTCATTACTTACTCATTTTGGTACTTAAATTGCAATATATATATAATTAGATATTACAATAAAAGGATAATAGGCCCATAGTTAGTTTGTTGGAAATTCAACATCGTGTAAATACAAGCAATAATTTTGTATAATATTGGGAATTAAATACCTAAATACAAATAAAAAGTACTCAAAATTCAATTATTTTTCTGATTGTATTTAGAATTTGAAGGACTCAGACCAAACGATGAGATTATTCATAACAAATTAGTCAAGAATCAGAGCAAGACCCGCTGCACATTAGATAACACTGTCACAAAAGACTCAAGAAGCAATATTATAAAACAGATAGTTCTGGTTGGTCCATTTTACGAGTGAAAGCAAAGGAAAGAGAAAAGACTATATCTCATCAGGACCTCTCCTCGCTGATAAGACTCTTCAGAAGGTCAGAGAAGGTAAGCTTGATGCTTTTCAAAAGACTCATAATTACTTCCATACCATGTCTCCTTGTTGTCTATATGCAACTTGGGGTAAATGGGCAGAGAGTTCAAGCTGAAGACGTCACGTGATGGAGAGCCGGTGATTTTATCATACTCAAATAAGACCTCCCTCGCTCTTGGGTAATTACGCTTCTGCTTTCAAAGACTTGAGATGGATATGAACACACAATGGCTCGCTCATAGCGATTAGAAGATCTGTCTCACTGCACAATGTTATAGGATTACTGTCTATAACATTATGTTGTAAGAATGATCTAATACTATATTAGGAAATACTATTGTTATTACTGTTATAGAAATACTTCACCCAAAAATTAAAACTCAGTTCATTACGCACCTTTGTGTTGTTTCAAACTGATGTTCTCTTTACCCTGCAACACAAACGTTGCTTAAATTTCAGTCTGTTGCGCACAAAACTATTGTGACTTTAGAGGATTTGTAAGATAACTTGCTGAAGGTACATAGAGTAGATGAGAAGAGTGAGCGAGGATGAATAAATCTGGTGTATAGATCCGTTGCATTACCCTCATGCAGTCACTGTGTAAATAGATTTGTATACCTGTATTAAAAATATTTATGTATAGGCCTATTACACTTTGTATAGTATTGCAATCACATATTTTATGTTTTCAGGGAAGTATAGTAATTGAAACATATAATGTACACTGTAAAATAAAACAATTTTTATGGAAAATCACTGATTTTGTAGTCAAAACTCTGTAAAATGATCTCTAAATTAACTACTTGGCTGTTATTTTAAATATTAAATCATTAATACTTAATTAATCCTTAACATCTGATCAGATCTTCCCTAGCAAATTGTACTAGAACAAAAGTTCTTTAAAAACACACAGTTACAGCAGCAGTTACAGAAAATCTAATATTAAAAAGTCATGGTTCAAGAGCCCAACTAAAGCAAACACTTATCTCCACAACGGTGACTTCAAACTATATTATTTTCAATAAAACATCAACATCTAAACATCAGTTAATTCTCAATAAGAGGTTTGGTATGAAAGAAATAAAATCTGAGTGGTTAAGATGCTGAGATAAGTGAAGATGCTGAGATCTAGAGAGATCTGTTAATGTTTCATGTTCTGTTGGGATTTAAAGGGTTTCTGTTGTCTGAGTTTTGGGGGTCACCATTGTGCTGAAGAGTAGAGTCTGTGCTTCAGTCCAGGAGAAGACCAAGAAACATTGATGTTCTGCTGCATGTTGCTTCATTGAAAGGCAGTAACTGTGTAGTTGATGCAGTGATAGTTACATTAGCTCATGCATGTGTGCTGTTGCTAGCTAATGGTTAACTGCAAGATTTACATTTTACAGAGATTGTTTCACAATGGTAGTCCAGAAAATACCTGTAAAGTAACATTTTTTTGTGTGTGTAAAACATTTAAGAAAATTAGGATACAAATTAGGATATGTTATCTTAATTTTACAGTCTTGTTTGGCAGCCACTTCTGCCAGTCATTGACAACTTTTTTTAAAAACGATCTTTAACCATTATTTCCATTAATGGTGAACGTTTGGCTCCCTGTGCTGCCATGCATTTCACCTTTATAGTAAGGGATGCACTGATACACTGAAACCCCGGTACGTCTTCTACCGATTTTCTACCCTTATCAGACGTGACAAAGCACAAAACTCTTTGCGATTATTGGATGGGAGGCGCACTACAAATAATGGTGAAGGGAAAACCGTGGACCTGGCAACTTTTACTTTTATGGTTCAACAGCATTTATTAACTTTTATTTTGTAAAAAAGAGCAGTCTTCAAAGTGTTTTCTTTGGTGTTCCACAGGAAATAAAAAAGTAATTTGGGGTTGGAACGATGTGAGGGTGAATAGGCCTTTTTTTGGATTTGAATTATTCATAATGTTAATGCTTTATGATTTCGACTATACATAGTCATGATAAAAGGACTAATTTCCCTTCTGTAACTATAAATAGGTTTTATTAAATATTGCAGTGTTGAACACTGTTCTAGACCACATTCTTACTCACTGATCGCCTTAAGTAATTAAACAGATCGTTCCATGACATCAGTATTTTTCACTTGATTTTTAAGACACATATTCGCAATATTTTGAGTTTCTTTGAACAGATTGTCAAAACGTTTCATCTTTACTAAATATCACACTGGAAACTCTGGTTTTGGATATCAAAAACTGGCAGGAATAGCATCTGTCTCATAGCATGAGGTATGCTTCTGGTTATACTAGAATGGAAGAAGTGTTTATTTGCCGCTGTCAACCAGCCAGAACTCTGGCACGGTGACAATGTCCAGGTGTCTCAACACTTCAGCTGTTTCAGTGCCATTCCAGTGGCTCTGCTACCATAAACACTTTGCCTGCACCCGAGCAGGCCTAATTAACATATAACAGAACACAGTAAAAAGAAAACTCTAGAAATCACACAGAATCTCACTTGTTTTAAATAAATAAAATATTAATTTTTCTCAAATAGTTTTTTATTTCCCTCCATTCATCTTATATATAGAAGGTGGAGGGTTTCTGAAACGCACTGCAACTGCTACAGCAAACACTATATATATATATATATATATATATATTCTTTTTTAATAAAAATTGAATAAATATTTGTAGATCATAGTATTGTTTGTTGGGATTTACTTAAGGAGGTGCATTACAAAAATGTCCTGCATTACAGTAAGAGTGTCACAATTAAGGATAATGTGACATAAAAATAAAGGAAACATTTATAGACAAAGTACTTTAATGTGAATTTTATTTATTTATTTATAGATTTTTTTCCCCCATGTAATGATAATTTGGGGAAGCAATGGACAACAGATGTGCAAATAGGTATACAACATGGCCCACTGGGTAAAGGGCACTTTTGACTTTTTTTTCCTCCCAAAACACTTAAATTGCAACAAATGCCACCACAGTACTTCCCTGAACAACTGTTTGTCGCTATCCTGGTCTATGAGCTCACTGCATGCATAAATATTGAGGTCATTGCATTTATAAATATCGATTCTGAGGTTATTTAATCTTACATGTAATCATTTTTAAAATGTTGCAGGTGTATAAGTAATATAAATCCCTAAAATTAATATATCAACTCCCTGCAGTTCCCTCGCAAACTTCCAGGGAAAACCTGGTGTATGTAAACCAATACAAATATATTATACATCTAAAAGCATATAATTTATGTAGATAGGATCATCCTACAATTTGGGAAATAAAATAAAATAAAATAAAATAAAATAAAATAAAATAAAATAGAAAAAAATAAAATTAAATAAAATTAAATAAAATTAAATTAAAATTAAAAGAGCTTCTATAACCATTGTACCCTTCTTAAATTGTTGCCAGAAAAAAAAAAGTAAAAATCCTCCAAAGTCAAGCAGTTTTGGCCAGTGCCACCTTATTTAATTTACATAAGCCAGCATGAATAGTCTTTTCCTTTGCATCAGTATATCAATTCACATTTCCCCCGGCGAGAGAGAGGGAGAGAGAGAGAGAGAGAGAGAGAAACGGTTAAAGAGAAAAAAATATAAGGCTGTTTTTCATTCTTGTGAGGATGTGATTTCAGAGTCCGGCCCATAGGACGACATGTTGAGCCACTTACCCCCGAAAACATCAAATGAAGGCGCAACTTTGGTGGTGAGCCTGAAATTAACGCTGATAGGAAAATTAGCACTGATTCAAGAGTTTCCATTGCTCACCGAGAGCGTGAATGAGTGAATCATTCAAATTCACTTTCACGGTTCGGGAGAGAAAAGCACGTATTAGAGTGAAGACGGAGAACGCCAGAGCCAGGAGCAGGTCGCTTCGTACATCACGCTTACCTCGTTAGGTGGCTGTTTGATCCAAACCTTTGACTATCTTCTAGATCTTCATGCATTACCAGGCCTTGTAATTTGTTCCATACCCCCTCTGAACGGGCTTTCATCAGCTTACAATCTGCCTTCACTTAAAGCCCAGGTAGGCGCCCTGTTGTGCCACCTTCTTCAGATTACGTATGTCATATCTAGATAGTTCTTGCCAGTTTTCAGATGGATTGTATAATACGTTTATTGTCATCTGAATGTTCTCGTGTTTCTCAAGAACGTGGGATTTGAAAATGTATTTCGGAGTATGATGTCATGAATATACTTGTCTTAATCGGCACCTAATTTTCGGGAAATTTAAACCAGCGGTTTTGCTTCAGGACTCAGAGTTAAGATTGGACATGAAGTAGCGACCCGAAACAGTGACGATTTTTTTTTATCATGATAACATTGAAATCTATTAACAAATTAATTATGATCATCAAAAAAAAAGACCTGTGTGCCATTTTTGGGTTGAGAACTGCTGATTTAAAGCATATGACAGTCCCCTCTTGTTCTATTTAAGGGATACCCTTGGTTTTTATTGCCTCCCGTTCCACTGATCCTATGAAACGGCGGCCCCCCCAAATGTAGTGCTTCCACAAGGAGCGATTTTATGAAAATCACTTGTGGAAATATCCCGCGTTTCCAAAATTTTGCCTCTTAAATGCGTAGTCTTTTTCTGACATTCGTTAATTGTTTCTTTATTCAATTATTTTGTTTTTTTTTTTTTTTTTTTGGGGGAAAGCA
>NW_015656642.1:126953-135983 GCF_001515625.1 Sinocyclocheilus rhinocerous
CGTTAATTGTTTCTTTATTCAATTTTTTTTTTTTTTTTTTTTTTTTTTGGTGGAAAGCACAGTTTTGGTGGAAAGCACAGGGAGTGGAGAAGCACACAACAGTGATAAATATTTAATGTTGCATTCTTTCCTAGTTGCCCTGTATTGCTGGACTCTCACTCTGGATTGCAATTGTGTGGGTTTACACTTTGCACAAGGGCTTTAAAGAAAAGAAAAGTGCAAATAATTAAGAGGGCACATTTATTTAATTGTTTTATAAACCAAATTTTGGTAATCTCTCACTAATTCACATGAAATTGAGTTCGGAAACCATTTTACTTCCATGATGTAACATGTGAAACAAGATAATCAGTGACAATGAAGAGCACTTTTGGATTTTATCGTTTTGGGATTGTATGATAAGTGGTCTCTATATGACAATTTAGGATGGTTTCTAAAAAAAAAATGCTTTTAAAACTTTAATTGTTATTTTTTTTTCAGGATTATTTTTTTCTTCATTTTAAATAATATTTCATTATTTAATATTAATATTTTATATTTATTTTAAATTATATATTATATTTCTTATATTTAAGTAATTATATTACAATATTAATAATCTGTATTATTTGCCAAAAAAAAAATCTTTATTATGGATTTGCTCTCTATATAGAATTTTAATTGTTCAAATCTGATAATTCTGCAAGTGTTTGAACTTTTTATTTGATTATTGTATTTTTATTTTTTTATCATATTTTCAGTCAATTTGGTTTGTATGTACACAATTTTTATTTGTATTTTTTTTATTCATAAACCTTTTAATTTTTCCAAATTAAATGTTGTATGATCAAGTCCAGGTCTTTTTTTTTTTTTTTCAACTTACAAACTTGTCACTACCGTCCCACAATGACAGAAGTCCACATTATCACATATTATGACAAAGGCTGAAGGTTCATCAAGGTCATGATCAAATCTTTATTCCCTGACATTTAAATGTGCCTCTAATTGAAGAATCACATATAGTGCTTATGTTAAAATCAGAGGTCAGTAACTGACTTCTGGTGAACCCTTGGAAAACTCCACGGAAATTATATTGGATCTATTCAGCTTTGATATGAGGAGATAAAACATTAGCTTATAAAAGGCAACTATAAAACATGTCAAAAACATTATTATACATGGAAAAAGAGGGTTGCTTGGCAAAATGAACATTTTAGGAAAACCCCAAACAACCAATAAACAAAGTGCAAGAGGACAATGACCTGGATCAACACATGCAAGCTATTATATTTCTGTCTTGTTTTGTAATGCAAACGTGGTTAAACATGGCCCTTTTTTACTGTCTGCCATGTGTAATTCAACATGAGAGGTAAAGGAAAGAACAATGTTTTGTAAATGTGATTTATGCATTAGTAATTCAACATCAAATGTGGACGCTTCATTTCATGGATCTGCACAAACAGCCAGAAAATAGTTAACAAACAATGTGCATTTAAAAATTACTGGAATGGACTGGGAGGCACAGGAATCTCTCAGGTTAGTGTTTCAAAGATAGCAAAAGTCTTATGGATTTGGAGCGACATGTGGGTTGATGACAACAGAATTTTCATTTCTGGCTGAACTGTCCCTTTAATGCTTTGTCACCAATGGCAGTCAGTCAATTTCTGTAATGCTTTTGCAGTGTCAGTGAGGACCCTAAAGCTGTCGCTGCTTCAGAAGCTAAAAGGAAGTGATATTTGTGCCAAATGATATTTGGATCACTTGACAAAGAAACCATACAGAAAACATCTCTCACTGAGAAGTGAAAACACTAGTGTTGGGGGTAATGCATTACAAGTAATGCGAGTTACGTAATCAGATTACTTTTTTCCAGGTAACTAGTAAAGTAATGCATTACTTTTTAATTTACAATAAAATATCTGAGTTACTTTTTCAAATAAGGAACTCCAGTTACATTGTAGAGAAATCAGGAGTGAGTGCAGAGGCGTTGTGTGCGCAGTGTGAACATGATGCTTACTGTAATTCTAGACTAAATGTACTAAACATGCATTTCCTCATCTCACTCACACAAAAACAGATTCAGTGTTGCTCAAAATGAGTAAAAACAGTGCAATGCAAACTCAGAATATGATGCAAACCTGCAATAATTGAATATGTCAAATAACACAAATATCCTTTATGTATTTAATCCCATTTTAGTAACCAAAGTCTTTGTGATTTGTGTCATACTAACAAAGATCTTCCACCATTTTGTATTTTTTGGGGGAAAAAAATAAGACCTTTTATTGGATATTCACCAAAATTTGGCCTAGGTCATCAGAATGTGTCACTGCACCATGTTCTGAAGGTGTAAAGATGATTCTAATTTTCGATTAGTCAAGTTTAAGTATTTAAGTACATAGCAACACTGACTTAAACCACCAAAGACAGATTCACAAATAACCTGCCTGATTTATCTCAACTGTTCTGTGTACCCATAAGTACACATGAACTAGACGAAATGACCGTGAAAAGCGCTGTAGAAATAAACTTGAATTGAATTGAATTGAACTTAACCAATGTCGTGAGTTTAAGGCGGGGCTCTTCGTTTGCCTGACCAATGGGAGCGAGTTCCAATTCCATTTGATGTTTCATGTAGTAATGACTAGATATTACACACTTCAGCATTGGCAACTATAAAATGGTTACAACAATGAGATATTAAGTAGCTTATTGTACATTTTTGACAGATTTTGAGCATATTATGTAGCATAAAGTAAAACAACCTTGTCTTGTGAAGAATCAGCTGGCATTACCCTGCTATTTTAGATTTGCATGCATTATTAGCTATTAATCTCATCAACTGACTGTACAGATATTTTCACGTTATAGCCGTGATAAAGTCAAACGCATAGCAGTGTAGCTCTACTGTGCCAGATGCCCCTGTACAGTGATTTAGTGTTGGGCTATTAACATTAATTGACCAAATTATTTGAATTGAATCTGTCACATAGCCTTTTGTTACAGAATAAAGCTTAATTACGTCCTCATTGCATGTTTCCTTCAGGGTACAGTTGATCCTAAAAAAAAATTAAAACCATTGTACCTGTAAAAACAGTAAGTTTCAAGTCATGGTTTTAACAATGAACTGGCACAAGAAACAGCTTCACATTAAAGGGGAGTCCTCCGCAGTTTTTCCAACACTGTGTGATTTTCCATCAGTTTCTCAAGGGCAGCTGTTTTTGATGATGTTTCCCAGTTATCCTGGAGTCCTGCCCAAACACTTGTTTTGTTTTGTTTCTTTGCTCAGTGCTGGAAAGAAACCTTGTTGATGCGTTATCTTGCTTAAGCACTCCCAGATGGAATGCAACTTTTATGAATATACTTTCCTCATTATTTTAAGCTTTACTTGTTTGGCATTGCGGCGACTGTTTTGTTATTACGAGTGAAGAAAAAATGATTTATTGTTATAAGATGTGGGAAAATGAACAACTTAGTACAGTTGGTTAGATGTATATTTTATTAGAAGTTAATGCCTGTACCTCTGAAACTGGCATGTGTGTTAAATGCAGATGTACGATGAATATATAACAAGGCTGTTTTAAAGTCAAAACAAAATTGAAATTGAATTCAAATGTGGTATTTTATGTGTTTAACAATGCATGCATCGTGGTCATGGTTTTAAAGATGCAGTAACATTTACCACTGTTGGGTGAATCCACACAATCATAAATTTTGTGTGAGGGCGAAAGTTTCCCCCACGCAGATTTTGCATCGGGTTCAGTTGGTCATGCAAATTTGCCGCGATGACAATCAGAACGCGGTTTGGTTTGAAAGTGACTTCCGAGTGAGCTGTGCTTCATACATCTCTACACTATTGATCATTCATTTTAGATTTTCATTGAAGAAATCCATATTTTTAACAGCAATCTACACAAATTCATCACTAGATTGACTTTTTTTTTCGCATGAGAAATTGCACTAATGTGACTGCACCTTAACTATAACTGGCTCAAGAAATAATTCTTTATGAAAAGTAAAGTCCTTCACAAGATAGGATGTTATAAACTTGGGTAACACTTTATTTCGATAGTCCACTTTAGACATTCTATTAACAGTAAGTAACTTTGCAACTACATGTCAACTAGCAGTTAGTAGAGTATTAGTAGACTGTCTGCTTAATATCTTCTAACACTTTCTTTGTCAACTTATTCTACTAACCCTAAACCCTAAACAGTCTATTCTGAGAGTTAGTAGACATGTAGATGCAAATTAATGAGAATTAGTTGACATGTAGTTGACATGTAATTACAAAGTTACTTATAGTTAATAGAATGTATAAAGTGGACTATCGAAATAAAGTGTAACCTAAACTTGTTACAAATGTGTTATAAATGTGTTATAACACAGATCACTAGCAATAAACATGTCAAAAGCAGTTTAACTACCTTTAACTTACTTCCTCAGTAGCATTCACATCATATTATTGCTCTGTCATGACAATAGTTGACATCAAAGTAGTGATGAAAGAAAAATATGTTTTTGAAACTCTGAATCAATTGAACCATAGTTTCAAAGCCATCAAAACACCACAGGCAGGTGGCCCCTGCTAGTCAAAACTTGTAAATTCAATGAAAACTCAAGAAACAGCATCTATTAAAAGTAACCTATAAATAATTAAATACCATTAAATATGACGGTTCTGTAAAATTTGTGCTCTTTTATTAATGTATAGTGTTTGTTTTGTATTTTGTTGGGCAGGGCTTGGCAACCAAATACTCTCATTTTTGTATTATACATGCATAAGTATTAAAATTAATTAAATGAAATAAAAATGAACTTACATTATAAAACTGACCTGGGATCAGTTAAAACCATTAGACCACTTTTTTTTCTCACTAGGTGTTAGTCATCTAGTGGCGAATCATCTGCATTTTAAAATGTTTTGAAACCAAGGTTAGAAACAGTATGACCTAACAAAGCCTTGTTTAAAATTAGGTGATTTCAAGAGTTTATATCTCACAATTCTGATTTTATTTCTCGCAATTGTGAGTTTATATCACACAGTTCTGAGAAAAAAGCCAGAAAAACTATATAAATCAATAAATAAAGGTAATTGCGACTTTTTATTTATTTTTATTCAGTGGCAGAAATGGCCTTCCATAAGATCCAAACCACTGATTTGAAACAGAACATTTGTAAATGTTTCGAAGCTTCATGAAGCAGTGTTTTAAAATAGACCATCAGTACCTGAAAGAGGAAAATGCAACACAATCTCACAGCAATTCATAACTATGTTACGTTTTGGCGAATCAGTGGCTAAATCGTGTGATTTTTGTATGATTTTATTTATACGATTTTATACGATCCATTCACACACCACTGAGGGTTAGGAATGGACCTCCGTGCTTACTTTTTCTAAAAATCATAAATTTTTCATACAGATCAATTGGGAAAATGACCCCTGAAGTTTGCATATATCCTCTGTAAAACTTTTACGGCAATGCTGATAATATAACACGTTCTGACTTATGTTCTCACACATATCGAGTATGTTTCAGGCCTTATACGAGTGAAGTTAAATGGTTGTTCTTTTGAAGTTTGGCTGAGCAGGTACACCGTGTCATGGACGTGGAGCTTGGGCACATGTAAACAGGTGATTAGCATTGCGGGAAACAAACAGATATGGACTTGATGTGTGGATGCTGATCGGAAGATTGCTGGCATGTGGGGCCAATTGGTGAACAATAGGCCAAGTTGGGCTGTGAAGCAGATGATTGCTGACAGATGGAGCCCGAGCAGGAGAAGAAAGCAATCAGGTGGAAGCAGCGATATGGTTGCCATCAGGCGGATGTGAGAGCAGCATGATGTCAGAATGAGTCAGCGCCCCCCCAGACAGACTGATGTCAGTGTCCTGCCATGCGGGGTTGCCACTACCTCAGCCAACTGCAAAGAGCTGGAGACCAGTGAACCGATGACATGAACTGGTAAACAGAACTAATCAGACGCTACCTATTAGCACCCAACAACCAACACTACAATGCAGTGACTATAAGAACGTCTGGATCATATTTCCACCCAAAATCTACAAAATAAATATTATTTCAATAATAATGAAAATGCAATTTTAGTAGATTTTCTTGATTTTTCTTTTACAGTGTGACATTATTTTCAACAGTTTAGCACCTTTTCTCTGCAAATTGTCATTGCTGTAATGTTTCTGTAATGGTGAACTATTGGGTTTTTGACGTTCTTGTTATTCTTTTATTTGGTACCACTTTTACACTTTCCATTAGTTAACATTAATTAACGCACTAACTAAAATTAGCTAACAATGAGCAGTACGTTTCTTATACTATTAATTGATCTGTAAAAATACTATTCAGTTAGAAATAAGAGTTACAACTTTTAATTTTAGTGTATTTTAATATTTTAATTTTACATTTTACATTTTTTGCATTGTTAGTTAATGTTAACTATGTAGTTAACTAATGTTAGCAAATTGGACCTGTTGTAAAGTGTTATTATTATTTTTCCATTTTCTATTAATGTTTATAAATATAAAATATAAATATAAAAATATTCATATTTTTCAGTGTATTAAATAAAACTCTACATATTACAATTATATATTACAAATATAGTTAAATCAGCATTAAAGACAGCTAATACAACAGTGTTGTGTGAATATTTCACTGTTATTATTATTATTATTATTATTATTATTATTATTACAGCAATATTTCAGTCATTTTATTAATATGAAAGTGACAATGCTAAATTAATTAATTAATTGTCCTAATAATATATAAATTAATGTACATGAATGTATATTATTATGCATCAATACAAATAATGAATTATATTGCAAAATAATATAATATAATATAATATAATATAATATATAATTAAATTGACCTTTTAGTTTAGCATATTCCATTTTTATCCCATGCTGACAACCGCTCGACCCCTACTGATACATTTACTATAGCCTACCACACGTCTTATATCAAAGGGATAAAATAAAATCCCTTTAAAATTAAGCTTCTACGAGACCCAGTTGAACACCTGGGATGTCACTAAAAAGGGTCACAGTGTGCACTTCATCAGGACAGCTGTAATGATTTTACCACTTTGCTTTTTTCCGGCAGTAACCATAACAGAGGTGGAAGCCATACAGCGGGCAATTGCTGTGAAGTTACCAGGACAGGCCAGAGACCTCCCATCATTAAGAGTGATGATGGACCCAAGGGGACATCAACACAGTCTCACTCCAAATCTTTGCTAGGACCTGACATCGCGCATTGTGGTCACTATCCACATAAAGGTCACCATCCACTTTATTTAAATGGAAAAGACAGTTTTTCTATAGTTGCATTAAAAAAATGTCATGGTAAAATGGACATATGTTGCTCTGTTTAGGAAGTTCAGCTAATTTTTGATGAGCTATTTTGAGTTTTCTGCTGCCCGATGATTTGATTAATTGAGTCAATGTCAAGTGGTGGGATGACGTTTTAATATTACAAATGTTCATTCAGATTAATGCAATAGCAAGATGTCGCAGCTGTCACTACAGATTTTCCGCAAAGGACCGTGTTTTTTTGTCAGTTTCGTAGACTAACCAAGACAAAAGAAAATTCCACAGTTCTGGGATATGCTGCTGCTCGTGTTAGTCTGTAACTGAGGAAACAGGCAAAGATCATTAGCAAAAACAGGCAGACAGCTATATAACATTCCTCCCTCTAAATCCATGTTTCATTTGTCATTCTCCTGGTTTGTTTTGAAAAGATGGCAGAATTTGGTTTCAATCTAACATTAATGAGGTGCCTCTAAAAATAGCAGTCAAAATAATTTTTTTAAAAGTTGAAGAAGCAAAAAATCAGAGTCAAACTCATGAAAAGAGTTTGGAGTGAATTACTTTAAGAAAATAATTGTGAGAGATGAAGCAGAAATGCTTAAAGAAATGAGTTTTTAGTCTTAATCATGAAAAATGTGTCACAGATACATTACTGAAGCTAAAAATGATACAATTTTTAACTACTTATCAAATTAAGTTGTTGGGATATAAATGAAAATTTTAATGTGTGATATTATCCCAAGATTATTAATATATAACATCAATAAGAGTGGTCCAAGGACTGATCCCTGTGGTACATCTTCAGTCACAATCAAAATACTGGAAGTCATCTCCCCAATGTGTATATAGATCTACCAGATAAATAATTTACAAACCATGACAAATGTTTTCCCTGTGACCTAGTTTTCCTTAGTTGTCTGATTAGTTATCCTGTTCACCTGTTGCCTCCTTAATTAACTCATCAGTTCCTTTGTTTGCTCCATGTATTTAAACCCTTAGTTCTCCCTTTGTCTCTGTCCGTTCTCCTTGATTATCATCTTTTTGCAAGTGTTTGGTAATGTTTCTCTGAGTTTGCTATTAAAGTCTATTTCCAGTTTATTCTTCTCTCTTGTGCGCTTCACTATAGTGATGCAAAGTCCGATTCATTTCCGCGAACCGGTACTTTTTCAAAAAGCCGATTCATCAGTTCCTGACGTCATCAAGCAATAACGTCATACGCATTTCTTTTCTAACTCAGTGCCATGTTGTATCAATGGAAAATTCAAATAAGTAATTTGTGTCAGCGCATATTGAAACATTCAAAAATAAAGTTATTTGTGTGATTGCCATATAATTCACTTAAATTAATGGTGTTTGTGGTCAGTTTCATTCGCGGATCCTCAGATACGACTGACTGACCAATATTGACTAGCCTACAACTTGGATAAGATTCCTAAAAGTGTCGCACCTACAGCACACATTACAGACATTGATGCACAAACGCGGATATGTTCTACATGTCTACAGTATAAAGAATGAATAAACCAGTCTTATAAACTCCTTGATTTCGCTTAAGCAACTTTAAATATAATATGAATGCACAATAAACTATTGTAAAATGTATTTACATCACTCGACAGAAAGGTTTTTGCAGGTTTTAATAAAATGTAAATTAATAACAGCCATCATAATAAACAAGCATATTTCCAGTATGCGCCTCAGGCTTGCACAGTATC
>NW_015656642.1:136409-139889 GCF_001515625.1 Sinocyclocheilus rhinocerous
TTGTTTGTTGTTGGTGCCATGTGCTCTCCTGTCTATTGTCTGACCCCGCCCTTCTTGTTATCTCATTAGTGTTTTAGTTACTCCACCTGTGTCTCCCTCGTTACCCTCCTCGTTTGTCTCCCTATTTATTCTCCTTGTGTCTGCAGTCCTGTGCTGGTTCGTTGTTTAATGTTATGTCTCAGAGTATTGTCGGATGTGTGTATGTTCCTGTTGCCTTGGCCTGTTTGCCTGTTCTTCCCCCTCAAGGTAGTTTTTGTTGTTTAGTTTATTTTTTACTGTTAATAAATGCCCTTATCTTCCTGCATTTGAGTCCTCGCGTCATCACTCTCCAGTGCCATGACAGTTTCATACCTAAAGTAACCTGCTCTGTCTTGTCTGTCGGCACGTTGTCGGTTTCCTCTTTGTTTCCGCAATGTATTTTTTACTGCATAAGAACATGTGTAGTGTGCGGCATTGTTTGTCAGACATAGCAACAGTAACTAATAGTGATGCAAAGTCCGATTCATTTCCGCGAACCGGTACTTTTTCAAAAAGCCGATTCATCAGTTCCTGACGTCATCAAGCAATAACGTCATACGCATTTCTTTTCTAACTCAGTGCCATGTTGTATCAATGGAAAATTCAAATAAGTAATTTGTGTCAGCGCATATTGAAACATTCAAAAATAAAGTTATTTGTGTGATTGCCATATAATTCACTTAAATTAATGGTGTTTGTGGTCAGTTTCATTCGCGGATCCTCAGATACGACTGACTGACCAATATTGACTAGCCTACAACTTGGATAAGATTCCTAAAAGTTTCGCACCTACAGCACACATTACAGACATTGATGCACAAACGCGGATATGTTCTACATGTCTACAGTATAAAGAATGAATAAACCAGTCGTGTTCACGGTGTGTGTGTGTTCACTGCTGTGTGTGTGCACTTTGGATGGGATAAATGCAGAGCACTAATTCCGAGTATGGGTCACCATACTTGGCCACATGTCACGTCACTCACTCACTTTTAAATTTGTGGTTTTGTGGTTTTTGGACTTACAATTATTAGGATTTAGTGTTGTTAAGATATAATAAACAACAAAGAGTTGACAAAATCAGAGTAAGTCGTTCTCAGGAAAGACAATGCAGCCCAAATGCTTGGGTTACCCAGGTTTACGTAACTTTAAGCTGAGTATTTTAAGCCAATGAGCACTCAGCATTCACTGTGCCACAGCCTTTGATCTTAAGAGGAAAGAAAATGTTAACCCAGACATTTCTAGTCAAGAAAAAACACAGGCCTTTCCAAACATTTACAACTTATTCCTCATGTAGTAAAGAGCAGAAAAGGTGGAAAAATGGGCTAATATTTCAATGAGAGTTGAAATCAGCTGGGTTCATTTTGAAGTAGTTCACTATTTTGGTAGTAATTTGCGCCGTTCGTTTCATAATGTTAGTTTTGGAGGGCTCATTGTGACAGCGCAGAGCTCTGGTAGATTAGCCATCTGCGCAGTGTAAACACAGACCACTTCTGTTCTAAGAAAAGAACTACAGCAGTGAGGTCGACGCTATTGCGCTCACAACTATCGCGCTAAATATTGTACAGTTTAACTGCCTGTGGGAGGATTCATTCATGTAAAAAAGGCCTACAACTTCAGTGACTCAGAATGCAAGTACTTGCATCATAAAGATAAAGGTCACACCTTTGAATAACATTGTGTTTGTCCTTAAAAGCCAAGCGTGATAGTCATGTTGTGGGAGTTAGACTTGGGTGTGTGCTGTTTGAGTAAACCTGTGAGGGTTTTTCCCCCCTCAGAACATGCTGCGTTTATTGACGCAACTTTTTAGGTGGTCCAGTGGAAAGTGGAGAGCTTCTGCACACTTGGGGTCTGCACAATGTTGAACTTTTTCCCTACTGCTAAAGGCTAATGTTATTTTTCTCTCTCTTTGCTGCCTGTTTCGACCAGGTTTCATGCAGTCTTAATGAGACATCAAAGACAAATCAGCCTAGCTGTGATTTTCTAATCTCTGAAGTCGCTAGTTTACGTGTACGAGTTTGAATGAGGTCGTATCGCGCTTCGCTTACAAGCGGGAAACATCAGTGTGACTGAGAGAGTTTAATAGGATAGGATTTATTATCCCCATTATGAA
The DNA here is from genome assembly GCF_001515625.1 of Sinocyclocheilus rhinocerous. Lineage (NCBI taxonomy): Eukaryota > Metazoa > Chordata > Actinopteri > Cypriniformes > Cyprinidae > Sinocyclocheilus > Sinocyclocheilus rhinocerous. The sequence goes on from NW_015656642.1 coordinate 138,541, forward strand.
GTAGAGCAATGCTAATAAAGAAATAAATTGGTTTTCTATGACTATTATGAAAGTATGAATGCATTAAAAACAGCGTAAATAATACCTTTGAAAGGAGAGCAATAATTGCAGACATTTTGCACGGTCGTTCCAAACAGATGTAGCGAATCAGCTCATGGGGAAATATGAATAATTAATCATAACTAGTTATAATTCATTATAAATATTTAGATCCGCTGTAGATATTTAGCTGACCTCTCAGGGTCAACTGTCTGTAAATTCTAAGAACGTTAATTTCCTGGTTAAAGGAAATAACTTTCTTACTGTACAACTCTACACAGAGCCTGCAGCATAAATCTGCATGATTAGGGACTCCAGTTATGAGCAAACAATGAACAACGTCAAGTGTGATACAAGTAAGACTTTATTAACTACATAAACACTTAAACTAGTCTAACATACCTGACCAATATTGACTAGCCTACAACTTGGGTAAGATTCCTAAAAGTTTCGCACCTACAGCACACATTACAGACATTGATGCACAAACGCATATATGTTCTACATGTCTACATTATAAAGAATGAATAAACCAGTCTTATAAGCTCCTTGATTTCGCTTAAGCAACTTTAAATATAATATGCATGCACAATAAACTATTGTAAAATGTATTTACATCACTCGACAGAAAGGTTTTTGCAGGTTTTAATGACATGTAAATTAATAACAGTCATAATAAAGAAACATATTTCCAGTAGCCTACGCGCCTCAGGCTTGCACAGTATCGTCAACTCACTCATCAGAATCTTCGGTAATCCTCGGCAAACTTTGCCACGGCTCATTCGGTTCTTGTTGAGTCCTCGGCAAACTTCGACAGTTGGTTGAACCAGCTCATTCGGTTCTTTTTGAGTTGGACGTGCTACTTCGGCTGTGCGTCCTGCGTCATCAACCCGGAACTAAAGTTCGATTCAGTTCGATTCAGTTCGATTTGTGAACCGGCTCAACCGGTTACTTCCTGAGAACCGGCTCAAAAAAACGATCCGTTCAAGAACCTAACATCACTACTTCACTATACTACCAACACGCTACAACAACAGAATCAAGCAGGAGTTAACAAGGTCATGCTAAATTCTATATACTGCAGTAAAAGTAGTATGCTAACAAGCTATTTTCTGTAGTAATCTACATTATGCCATCATTTTTTTCTGGCCAAAATACATTTTACATATATATGGAAAACAGTGAAGATCAATGAAATATATTTTTTAAACTAAAAATGTTAACTTTCAACTGACATTTAATATTTAAAATAATGTATTATTTAAAAATGTATTTCAGGGGCAGGAAAATGCATCTCCAATTAATATATA
>NW_015656642.1:140136-146193 GCF_001515625.1 Sinocyclocheilus rhinocerous
ATATACATATATTCTTATTTAGTATTTTCTGTCTTGTTTTCTAGTATACATATCGTAACATTCTTGAATCAAGATACATTTACTTGACAAGCAAAATTACTTCAGATATTATGTCTTGCTTACTGAAAAATAAAATAAATAAATAAAATTTAGTTAGTTTTTGCTTAAAACAAGAACAAATATCTGCCAATGGGGTAAGAAAAATAATCTTAATTGAAAGGCAAAACAAGATTATTTTTCTTTGCCTATTGGCAGATATGTTTTCTTGTTTTTTGCAAAAAATAACAACATTTAGATTTTTTTTTCTTCTTCAGAAAACAAGTCATAATATCTTAAGTCATTTTGATTCTCAAGTAAATGCATCTTGATTCAAGAATGTTTAGAAAGTAGTACTGGAAAATGACAAAAATACTAAGAAAATAATTTTTTGTATTGTGCAAAATGTAACCATGTTAAACCAAATGTGTCTGCAAACAATCTCTAGTTCTGCAAACAAAACTCCCTTCGTTTTTATAAAAGCCTTAAACTATTATTATTAACTTTCAGTTCTTGGTACCTTATTTTTTGTATTTGGCTATTTATCATGTCATTATACTGTAAACTTGATCTGTTGTTGTCAAAAATAATATTTGAATATATACTGTACTTTTATTTAACTATCAACCTAACTGGGGGGTGTATTACTTGACTTAATAGAAATAATTCAACAAAAATATTTATAATAATTTATTAAGGAATAGTTCGTGCAAAAATGAAAATATTGTCATCATTTACTAATTTACAGAAAAAAAATAGAATGAGTTAATGAGTAAATAATAAATCATATTTTGTTTTGATTAAACTATTCCTGTTAAAAATGTAACAACAACAACAACAACAACAAAAAATCTTCATATAATTCAAAATTTAAGATTTAAAGTATATTTTGTTGATTTGCATTCTAAAAGCAAAATTATGCTTTCATTTCAAAGCTGTTTGAACACAAAAGAAGACATTCTGAAGTAGTCATGTAAAGATCAGATAATTTTACTGACTTTCTCATTTGATACCGTTCATAAAAACAAACCCATATTGGTCACACTTTAGTTTAGTCACTATTAAATAACAATTAACTACAACTTTTCCCTCAATAAACTCCTAATGTGCTGCTTATTAATAGTTAGTTGGATAAAAGTTAAGTTTTGGTATGGGGTGGATTAAGGGATCTAGAATATGCTCACGCAGAATAATGCATTAATATGTGTTTTATAAGTACTAATAAATAGCCAATATTCTAGTAATATGCATGCTAATAAACAACTTGTTAATAGTGAGAACTGGTCCCTAAGCTAAAGTGTTACCCTAATATTTATTCAAGTCATTTTGTTAATTTGAGTGCCGTTAAATGTTATATTTACAACAGCCAAATTCCCTGAACACATCCATCTTCACAATCTTCATCCTATTCCGAATTAGAATATCATTATAATGCAGCTGAAGATAATTCATGAGGAACTTAAATGATTACTTTACCTCCTGAGTCCTGTGTTTGTCACGTGACAGAAACAATGAACAAATTGTTCATGATCACTTTTTTAATAACGCTGGAAACGCAATGTTTGCCAAGATACTAAAGTCTGCCATCAGAAGTCAAAGATAAGTGCTCAAGTATTTTTCATCCAATAAGGTATTTTAGGAGAAACGTCTAAGAGAAAGTTAAGGTAAGCTATTCTTGAATGTTATTTTAGAACTCCACCAGGAGCCCCAAGCTATGAAGAAGAATACAATTTTCTTCTGTGTAAAAATTTGGTAAAATGAATGTTGGTTGAACTAATAGCCTTCTTGACTGGCTATATTAGACATTATGCAACACTGGCTCCGAGAAGTGGCATAAAGGTTGTGAAGTGTGAATGACCCACACCTGTGATCCTCTTCTGAATGGAACATGATGTCCAAGTCGCCCCATTAGTGAGGTAAAGGACTAGTGATCCACATGTGGCCAAATCTAGGCCTACACTAGTAGCAGCAAATCAAAGAGATAAGACAAAACCAATAAGAAAAGCACTGCCAAAATGGTCATAACTCTCTCATGCAACACGATATGCAGCGTCTAACTGTAAAATCTTTTCATTTCCTTCCCCCCATTCAGAGCACTTTGAAGTCAACATTATAAAACAGTATGGGAAGTGCTGGACTGGAACATTTAAGCCCTTTTGATGCCAATACTTCCAATACGGTGCTTTGCGTCTTACGTAATTACTTATTGCAACAATGTCTAAAAGGGTCAAATTTATAAAAAAAAAAGACCATTCAAAGCAATAAAAAAAGTTTACAAGATATCTGAAATGGTGGCTCTTCCAAAATGCAGTGTTCTACCTTGCTGAGTAGTCGTCAACTCACAATTGTTTGCTAAATGTTGCTAACAAATATTGCTAAGCTAACAATACAATACTCTTAAGCATTAAAAATGCCCACAACTATTAGTCATTTATAATTATAGACTGAGCCATTAGCGATATCATAACTATATTCTTACAAATTCTCTTACTTTGTCCGCCATCTTGAATGGATTTTGAGTTTGGTGCAATGCATTCTGGGATTGCCTTCTCTGCTAAGGATACATGTTAGGCTTCCTTTGAATTTCTTAAAAGAAGGTATTTTTGTAGGCATCATAATTATGCTCCTCATCTTTAGGTATAGCCCTCACTTTTGGAGTGCACTAAAATTGCTGTCTACTTAGGGAGCTCAATAGATTTTGGTACAGAGCCAGTGTTTATCATGCACTTAAATGGCTGTTAGGTCCTTTGTGTTACGTGAAATAATGGATCAAGGCTCGAATTATACACGTTTCAACGTGATAAATAGGAGACATAATTATTTTGTAATATCTCGTGCCATCTTAATGTTTTAAATTAATGATTGTGTGCATAAATGGCACAACCCATTGACATAATCCAGAATCTATTCACACTTATACAATCACACCAATATGTCCAGACAGGATAGTGTTGAGATGTGTCTCAGTATTATAAAGAACCAAACCCACGTGTGGCACTAAAGCAGGATCATCTTTGTTGAGGATAAATTGTCTGTGTACGCAAAGCCATTCATTTAATAATCCTCTCACATCAAATCTTTATTATTGTGTTGGAAATCTCTTAACTGCTGCATTAGAGTTTTTGCTCTTTAATGTTTTTTCAATTACTTTCATTATACACACATTCTTTATTAAGCTATTTGGTTAATGACTTTACAACAACACAATCTTTTCAGTTAGATGTTTCTTTATAAAAGATTGTCATATTGCAATCATATTCTAAATAAATGTGCTACATACACACTTCTCAACTGTCAACCCAACTAAATCACTACTGATAAAATTGGGACATGCTTGTATCGTCATTATATAAAAATACTGCAGAATGCTGTCGTCTTGATGGATGTGTTTCTTACAAACACGCAGCTTTTCGCTTCTCCAGATGTTAACTGATGGACTGGAGTGGTGTGGATTACTTGTGGATTATTGTGATGTTTTAATCAGCTGTTTGGACTCTCATTCTGACGGCACCCATTCACTGCAGAGCATCCATTGCTGAGACACTGATGCAATGCTACATTTCTCCAAATATGATGAAGAAACAAACTCATCTACATCTTGGATGGCCTGAGGGTGAGCACATTTTGTGCTGGTTACATTCACTGGTGCAGTTTGACCAAATAAATACATTTAAAAACAGTGTTAGGGTAATGCATCACAAGTAATGCGAGTTAAGTAATCAGATTACTTTTTTTCAAGTAACTAGTAAAGTAACACATTACTTTTTAATTTACAAAAAAAAAAGTTACAAATATCCTTTAAGTATTTAATACCAATTCATTAACCAATATTTTTGCTGCTGACCATTGATGATCCAATTCAACCATTCTAATAAGCAAAAATGACTTTAGTTAAACATCACATTTGTGTTTCATTGCTAACGTAAGACTGTTGAACTCTTGCATCCTAGAGTTCTGCAATCCAGAATGGCAGCATAGGTTTGTTTGAGCTACGCCCTTTACTCATTTCACTTTTGATGTGAAAGCACTTTTACATTTGCCAAAAATATAACTTTTTATATTAAAAACAAACCAGCAAGCCCAGCCCAAATGAGAAAAAGTGACGCAAAAGTAATGTATCACATTACTTCCCATAAAAAGTAACTAAGTAATGCAATTAGTTACTTTTTTCGGGTGTAAAGCAATATTGCAATGCATTCCATTTAAAAGTAACTTTTGTTATCTTTGTATCAGATATTGTGCCCTTACACCTAAATTGTGCTAAATTGTCCATATTTAGTTTAACATTTTCAGATTTTTTCTTTCACTGAATACCTTGGTTCTGCACACACTTTAAAGGAGGTGGCGGTAGCTCAAAGAGCATAAACAACTGATCAGACTAGCCTCATTCTGACAAGATCCCTGATCAAAGTCAGCAGTCTATGTGACGCAGTTGATGGTTTTAATTGGGGTCAGACCCAGTACATGACCGATCTATCTATCCAAGCTGCAGTTGGATGGCTCTAGGAGGCCATTTTGAAGGCAACATGACAAGATGTCACAGCACAACGGCAGACATGTATCAAGACCACAGTGGGCCAGTAAGTTTAGATTTTTTTTATTTTGAGTTTTGATATTCAGCACTCAGCACACAGATATTCAAATCAGATATTGCTCCAAAGCAAACTGGCATGAAAAAACGGGAACACTTGTCTTAAGTTCTAAGGAAATAATGGAGCAAAGCAATGGAGGGATGCATAAACAAACTGGCAGTAAATGGATGTATACACTAACACTGTGTGGGAATTTCACTGGAAAGAACTAATAAGCAAGGACATTACAAACAAAGAAAAACAAAGGCCAAGATCCGCTCAGATTTCAGAGCTTTCACTGGGAATGTTCTTCAGAGAACAGGTGCTCAAAGGAAGCTTTAATCTTCTATCAAACCTTTGCAAATCTCACTTGGACTCAATGGGAGCTGTTAAAATAATGTTCCAGTGATGTAAGTGGTTTATGCAGTATGCCAGATCAGCATCCATAATAGGCTCAATGAATGCTGAGACATGGGACAAAGCATGTCTCCCAACTTGCCATGCCAACAAATGTCCACTTTGAAATGAATCAGAGATGATCACTTAAATGTTCTTATGAAAAATGATTTTCTCGTTATTTTATCAGAATTATAAAAAAATGATATGTATCAATGACTATAGACGATAACAGAGTTGTTTTCAGGCCTCCAAAATGCTGTTGTCATGTGAATGACTGGGCAAAACGCACCAAACATGTTCCATTTTTAGTTGAAAACGAGGTTGTGTAAATGCTACCTTATTTTATTCTAATTTGTGATTTCTGTCACAGTCCACCAGAATAGATGCCATATTTAATTTGACACAAATAAAAACAAGGCTGTGAAGGATAGACCAGTTTATTGAGTAGGTTATATTGTTGGGTACCTTGGTGTCAATCGTTCGGTTTACAAAATGCTTAAATTACATTATTCCAGGAAAAAAAAAAAGTATGAAATGATTAAAATACTATCTCATTAAAATACTATTTCCGGTCTCTGGGCCATCATGCAATTTTACTTCTTCTTGAATGTTAGCATCTTGGCAAAATTAGCTAAATTGTCAATAAACTCTCACTCTTGCTGGTTGTAATAATTTTTAATGCTTTGGCAAATTATTGCCAAATTATCATGCTTTTTTGTATGGTCTGCTTACACTCCACTGCGGGTTTGGTTTACAGTTGGCCCTTCAGGTTTAGTTGTTTTCTAAAAATGGTATGTTTTCACACAAATTGATATGATATTGCCAACTTAGTTACATTTTCTGATGTGATGTAGTTAGAATTGTTTACTCGCATCTAACAGCAAACTCATTTCTATGTTGAAAGTAGGGCTGCACGATAAATCGCATGCGATATTTAACGCGCATCTTGTCAGTAAAGCCGGTTCTGTAATCAGCGGTAAATCTCCATCACCTGCGTGCTTTCACATTGAGCAGCATTAACTACACAGAGCCGTTGTTCTCTGACGAGCTG
>NW_015656642.1:146418-157679 GCF_001515625.1 Sinocyclocheilus rhinocerous
CCACTGTATATATATAATGTATATGTGTGTGTGTGTGTGTGTATATATATATATATATATGGTTTGTTTAAGTGGACCTAGCAAAAGTAGAATGCTAAATTGTATGTATTCTTTTGTCAACCAACATTTTCACTGTAAAATGATTATTGTGAAAACTACTATGAAAAATGTTTCAATTTTACTTTACAGATGTCCTTCACAATTTCATAACTATTAGCTACATACTGATATTTACTGTGTCCACAGAGTATCTTCAGCTTTTAATGACCTTTCGGACACCTTCAGACTTATAAGGTTGAAGTTCTATATGGTAATATTCACACGTAATGAGCTTATGTAGTTATAAAGGAACAAACATATTTTTGTCATCTGGCATTATTAGGTCACTTTTCCAGCCACATCAAAGAAAAAAAAAAAACATTGGATTTTCTAATATATCTTGGCCAGTTTTATTAATTTTTTTTTCATAGAAATACTTCATGTCAATAATTCATTTCCTATTTCATATTTTGATTTCGACATAACACAATTATGTCCTTCTGTGGCATTGTTATCTTAATACCTCAGTTCCTGTGAAATGAGATGTCTTGCCAGATGTGGTTTTATTCGGGTTTATGTTTCAGCACGTAACTTTTCTATAAGCTTTTTATTAAACTTGAGCATGTTTTCAGAGTTTACCTGTTCAGCCTAGTCTTAGCGGTATAAAAAACCTGAGGGTTTAAAAACGAAAGGTTGGCATGAGCCCAGCTGAACCTCAACAACGTCTGATCATGTTGATTTTTAGGGAGGACCTGCTAATAAAGCATAAAACTTGCTTGTGCAATACTATTGCCATTGTCACTTTAAATTGATACTTGATTGCTTTAACCCATTATTTAATATTGTGAGCAGAAAATGCAGCTATGAGAGTTGTGCTATAACTTTCATGTTATAAACAGAAGAGCTTTAAAGGAATAGTTCACCCAAAAATGAAAATTTGCAGAAAATGTGCTCAACCTCAGGCCAGCCAAGATGTAGATGAGTTTGTTTCTTCATCAGATTTGGAGAAATGTAGCATTGCATCAGTGTCTCAGCAATGAATGCTCTGCAGTGAATGGGTGCCGTCAGAATGAGAGTCCAAACAGCTGATAAAAACATCACAATAATCCACAAGTAATCCACACCACTCCAGACCATCAGTTAACAGCTTGAAAAGCGAAAATATGTGTTTGTAAGAAACAAATCCATCAAGGCATTTTTTACTTCACACCATTGCTTTCAGCTAAAGTATAAATCCATAATCCATAATAATGCTTCCTCCAGTGAAAAAGGCCATCTCCTGTTGTCTCTGACATCAAAATCCACCCACATATTTGTTTAGAGCTGTTTTGGCTCATAAACACTGCTTGATCTGTGCAGATTTCTCTCCTGATTCAGACCAGATGACTTTTAACTGGAGAAAGCAGTTTTATGGATAGAAGACTTGTCTGAAGTTAAAACATCTTAATGATGGATTTGTTTCTTACAAACACGAAGCTTTTGTCTTCTCCAAATGTTAATTGATGGACTGGAGTGGTGTGGATTACTCGTGGATTATTGTGATGTTTTTATCAGCTGTTTGGACTCTCATTCTGACGGCACCCATTCACTGCAGAGCATCCATTGCTGAGACACTGATGCAGTGCTACATTTCTCCAAATCTGATGAAGAAACAAACTCATGTACATCTCATCTACATATTTTCAGTAAATGTTCAGCAAATTTTCATTTTTGGGTCAATTATTCCTTTATGCACACTTCTTTTTCATGAGGGTTGCTATATTACAAGTCTTCAAATGCAACTAAAAGGCACAGAATATAAAATAATTGCAAAGCATTTTTCAAACCCATTCCAATGCTAAATTTTCATCATTACTTGAAAAACACCTGAACAATTTAAAGATATACTTCACCCCAAAAAATCATAGTCTGTATCAATTGTATGGAACACAGCGGCTTCAACATTCATCAAAATATCTAATTTTGTGTTGCAAGTTACAAGGTTGGAACAATATGAGGGATTTTTCACATTTGAGTGAACTATTAATTTCTTAGCCTCCAAATAGAAAATACACAATCAATGTGGTACAATATTTCAGAGGCATGAATTGTTTCATTTCCAAATATTGTCTTGTATATTTGGAATTGTTGTTAACAGGCCCATAAGAGCAGTGATGTAGACGCATTAATGGCATTGTAATCTTTAAGATTAAACAGGCTTTTAATAACCACAACACTTTCCGATAACACATTAGCAATTGCCATTAAGTTCCTCCTTTCCCACGCACCGACCCCTGCAGGTACTCACTTGACAAGAAGCAGCCTGTCCAGGAGCATTAACTCCAGAGAAACTGTGATTATGACGCATATACAGCTTTGTATTTGTATGTTCTGGTCCTTTATTTGTACGGTGTGAGGTCTTTGAAATGCGCTTTGTCATTGTGCATGTTTGAAGTCCGCTTGTTTTAGCGACGACTAAAAATGCCAAGCTCAATTTTTCTCTGAATAAAGCAACCTAAAAGCATGCGTCGACTGAGCAAATAAACACTCTCAGCAAATACAGTGAGAAGCAATTATAAGTAATTTAAAGTCACGCCAGTGATCGCTACTCTGCGTTTGATTGGAAAAGCTTTCTTCATTTATGGAAGACAGATCTATTCAGTCTTTTATTATGTGCAGTAAAAGATTTAGACAGTGAAAACGAAAAAGTACAGTGGAAAACACATTCTCAAAAACAATGGTTAAAGCATTAGTTCACCCAAAAATGAACATTTGCTGACAATGTCCTCACCCTCAGGCCATCCAAGATGTAGATGAGTTTGTTTCTTCATCATATTTGGAGAAATATAGCATTGCATCAGTGTCTCAGCAATGGATCCTCTGCAGTGAATGGGTGCCGTCAGAATGAGAGTCCAAACAGCTGATAAAAACATCACAATAATCCACAAATAATCCACAAAAGATGTGTTTGTAAGAAACAAATCCATCATTAAGATGTTTTAACTTTAAACCGTTGCTTCCGGCTAAAATTATGTACAAGCTTGAGTTACATGCAGTTTCATAGTGTTATTTATATACTATTATATAATTTATTAATTTAAGTTTGAGTAATTTTGTCAAATTCTTTTTTTTATAATTTAGAAAAAAAAATCTGTTTCTATTTATATTTAGGGAAAAAAAAAACATTTCTAATTATTTATTTTTATTTCCATATTAGTTTTAGTACTAAATTTACTAAAACTAATTTTAGTAATGCTATATATATATATATATATATATATATATATAATTGTTGATATTTGTAAATACGTGTATCATCAGGACTTTGTTTCAAACTTTGTTTTAAAGCTGATGCGTAAATATATATATATATATATATATATATATCAGTTTATTTCTCACAACAGTGACTTTAAATTGCGACTTTGCGTTTTAGAATGTGACTATATATATATTATTTCAAACTTTATCTCATGTTTTCATGTTTTAGTTTTGACTAATGGGCTTCTGTAGAAAGCGGCTTTGAATCAAAATGTCTAACAAGTAATAAATAGATATATTAATACAGGATAGATGAGAAAATCCCCTTTAATTTACAAGGAATTTGACATTAGGAACTTGTCGCGGTGTATTAACACTCTTGTTTTGGTTTGGTTTGTTTTGGGGGGTTTTGACGCTGTGGCTGACTAACGCTGTAAATGAGACACAAATTACACTGCTACTGTATGACAGCGTTCAATTACTGAGTTCATCAGCCCGAGTCACTGTTGATTTAATGACAAAGTAGTTCACATGTGTGTATTAATCAGAAATGCCCTACGATGCGATGTGCTTCATTCTCCCAGTAAACCACCTCCTTTACGTTTTATCAACTTCCTGATCTCAAATCCTTTGCAAACATCCTCTTATGAGCAACTGAGGATCAGCGCTTAGGGGAAAAGGCCCAGCATTACACCCTGGATATGTCTGACCCACAAAAACCCTGAGACATGGTAAGATCTCTGACTTAACACGCGCTAGGTACACTTCATCCGACTGAAACGCCACACCTGAACTAAATTATACAGGACTTTTCCAATGATACCTAAATTAATCTTAAAGGGGTCTTGAATTAAGAAATCAAATTTGTTCGCTTCATTTTACCACGAATTTGACGAGTATCTAAACTTTATTTGCCACAACCAATGAAATATAAGACATGTATAAAACATGGCTGCCATTTCTCAACATTGGAAGTTTTCAAAACAATTCCACATGTATACACGATGGGGGTGTTGAAACTTATTTAAATAAGCAAAACTGTTAGCCAATCGTAGCAGTGGGCTTTTACTTCTGAGTCTAGAATGGGCCACGCCAAAAACAGGACAGAAAATAGCCTATTACTTGTAAATTATGATGTTTTTTTGATGCAAAATTCTTCTTAACACTATAAGTGGACCTCAGAGAACAGTATACGATTTTAAAAAAGCCAGTTCATGACCCTTTAACAAACAATTTTACATTGAACAATGTTTCGCAAGTTCCCAGCATGCATTGCAGCTTGAAAAACAAGGGCTGTGTCTGAAATCACCCCCTATACCCTCATTCACTATTCCCTACATTAGGTCACTAATTCAGTTCACTAGAAGGAGTGAATGAAAACGAGTAGTGAATTCGGACACTGAGTGCACCGGAAGGAATGCCGCTTTTGCATAGTTTGTGCTTGCTGTTTATTAATCATTTGAAACTAGCAAACTAGCAGCTCCAGTAGTAAGATTAAATTTTAGATTTGTTGAATACCTTAATATCTTTAATTGCCTTGGCTAAAATGTCATATGATATTTCATTCATTATATGAACAAAAGTTTATAAGGTTTCAGTTGAGTTAGCTTAAACTGACCAACCTGGTCTCACAGGAAAACATAACTATTTTACAAGGTGGTAATTTTGTATGAATTTGTATTTTGTGAATTGTGCAAAAACACATGAGATTGTATAAATTCATACAAATTAGCCACACATTTTTAACTGTCACCGGGGCGTAAGCAGAATGTATGAAAACATATGAATGAGATTGTAGGGACTCATCAAAATTAACCACCAATTTTTAACCATCACTGGGACATAAACAGATCATACAAAAACAAATAAGTACAATTCATATGAATTAGCCACCAACTTTTAGACAGTTAGTGTGGTGTAAGTTGATCATACGAAATTTACAAATTGGATAATATGAATTAATACGAATTACCCACCAATTTTTGACTGTCACTGGGGCATAAGCAGATTGTATGAAAACATATAAGTGTGAACATACATATTAGCCACCAACTTTTTTACAGCCAGTGGGGCATTGTCACGATCACACCAGTGTAAAGGAGATGCATGACGCAGTTAATTCACACAGAGTTAAAGGAATAGTTCATCCAAAAATGAAAATTTGATGTTTATCTGCTTACCCCCAGGGCATCCAAGGTGTAGGTGACTTTGTTTCTTCAGTAGAACACAAACGAAGATTTTTAACTCATACCGTTGCAGTATGTCAGTCATATAATGGAAGTGGATGGGAATCACGGCTTTGAGAGTAAAAAAAACATACACAAACAAAACCAAATTAAACCCTGCAGCTCGTAACGATACATTGATGTGTAAAGACACGAAACGATCGGTCTGTGCAAGAAACTGAACAGTATTTATATAGTTTTTTACTTCTGATGCACTGCAATGTCCGAACTGTCCTGAGTGCGTCCTGAGCTCGTTCTCAATAGCCGGCGCGTGACGCGTCTTCTTCTTCTTCTTGCTTTGCGGTGGATCGCAGACTTATAAGTGCATTACCGCCACCTATCTCTCAAATGGACCATTGACACTCTATCTACAATCTCAATTAGGAGTGTCAGTGGTCCATTTGAGAGATAGGTGGCGGTGAACTAACTAAGGCCCGTTGAAGACTAAACTGAAAAGGTAAAACATGAAACCAAGAAACATAAACAAAAACACAATTAAACAAGACATAATCCTGACTGAGGATCCAAGGCGATGCCACTGGCTCAAGAGACCAAGGCCATGATGGGGGACTGGAAGAACCGGGCGACGCCGGAGGAAGTGAGGACCAAGGCAGAACCGGAGGGAAGGAGGTTCCCAGTGGTGCCAAAGGGTGGAGGGCTGAGGGGCAGCCGGAGGCCTGGAAGTCTGCGGTGAGACCAAGGTGTAGCCAGAGGGACAAGGGAGCCTAAGTGATGGTGGAGCTCCAAGGTGGAGCTGAGGAAGCGCAGAACCAAGGCTGGGACGTAAGCAGATCATACAAAAACTTAAAATTGAGATTATACAAATTCATACGAATTAGCTACCAAATTTTACCATCACTTACTGTAAAACTCTACTCCGAGCTTGTAGCATAAATCTGCATGATTAAGTGACTCCAGTTATGAGCAAACAATGACACTATCAAATTGTATGAAAACTTAAAAATGATTGTACAAATTCATACGAATTAGCTACCAAATTTTACCATCATGAGGCACTATCAAGTCGTATGAAAACTTAAAATTGAGATTGTACAAATTCATATGAATTCTACCACAATTTACCATCATGGGGCACTATCAAATTGTATGAAAACTTAAAATTGAGATTGTACAAATTCATATGAATTAGCTACCAAATTTTACCATCATGGGGCACTGTCAAATTGTGTGAAAACTTAAAATTCAGATTGTACAAATTCATATGAATTCTTCCACAATTTACCATCATTGGGCACTATCAAATGTTATGAAAACTTAAAATTTAGATTGTACAAATTCATATGAATTAGCTACCAAATTTTACCATCATGGGGCACTATCAAATGTTATGAAAACTTAACATTCAGATTGTACAAATTCATATGAATTCTACTAAATTTTACCATCATGGGGCACTATCAAATTGTATGAAACTTAAAATTGAGATTGCACAAATTCATATGAATTATCTACCAGATTTTACCATCATGGGGCACTGTCAAATGTTATGAAAACTTAAAATTGAGATTGTTAAAATTCATACGAATTAGCTACCAAATTTTACCATCATGGGGCATTAGCAGATTGTATGAAAACATGTTAATGAGATTGTACGAATTCATACGAATTAGCCACCAATTTTTAACCATAATGTGACATGAGCGGATTGTACATTACAAAAACACACGAATGAAATTGTACGAATTCATACAAATTAGCCAACAGTTTTTAACTGTCACTGGGGCATTAGCACATTGTATGAAAACAAATAAGTGAGATCGCACATATTCATATGAATTAGCCAAAATGCGAAATACTTAGAATTGCCGTGAGATTGTGATGTAATATGTTGCCTTATTTTTTTAAGTCAGGTATATCAGGTATTTTTATAGTGTGTGACAAGGGTAAATGTACATTATTTGCCTTTGCCTGGGCTTTCTGGGTTAATCTGAATCAAAACTGGGCCAAAGTTAGAGCAATATATTTGTTAGCGCATGAATTCTTGCAGAAGGACGTGTCTTTAGCTGTCTGAGGTCAGAGAGTCAAGCACCACTTACTGATGAAATCTGACTTCACCGCGTCCACATGACTACATTACTCAAGAGACATTAAGGATTCAAGGACCTCTCGTTTTAGCTCACTAAAGCCCAAACAAAATCCCATTCAGAAGAAATGAACGAATGCACGAGAGCGCCGCAAATGTCTTTCCTGACATCTGTTGGGCAAAGGTAAAATCATAACATCCTCCCATCCCGAAACTGATCTCATCTTAATCTGACACACATAATGGTCTCTGGCTGAGCTTGAGAGATTTCATAAGGAAACATTTCAGCTCATGCATGTGGAGACCAGTGCTGTTCCTTGTCCCAGAAGCGTGACGCTGCCCCCAGTGGGCTGGGCTGGTTCTGCATGGATGAAGCAGAGAGGAAGGGAGCGTCGCAGTCCTCGCTTTCATGTCTCTTATCTTCATGTCTTTGAGCTGAAGGTAATGTTGGGCGTTAGCTTATCACACCCATTTGTTCCTTTTGTTTGCCCTTGATTGTGTGGAAAATGGTTCCCTTTGAAAGACCCCACATCCGTCTTGCTCATCTGAATGAGGTTATTACTGAATGAGTTATTACTTTTCCTCCTGGGTTGGTTTTGTCCTAACTGAAGCTGGAGTTTAAGTACAGTAACGCTTCCTGCTGATGTTCCTGTCCTTCTAAATACCAGCATACGTCAACTGGTTGAGGCCATTTCAGTGAGCGTGACTCATACTACAGGCAGGATGACATTAGTTAAGGGGTAACAATTAGCAGAGGCAATTAACCTTTAGAGGGACACCAATCTAGTGCAAGAGGACATGAAGAATGACCATCTACCGTTTAAATCCCATATATTGCATTTTATATAAGATAACTTGGTAACACTTTCTATGAAGCCCATATTTATAATACATTATAAGGGTATTCTTAAGGCATTATAATGAATGCATAATGCATTATAAAAACTCTTATAATATGTTATATCATCTTATGAATATTCGTAAGAACAGTTTTAATGTTTTATAATATTTAATTATTTGTGGTTATAGCTTTTAAGAGTATGATGATTTATAACACACAGTGAACATGCTGCATCCACTTAAGTTACAATGGATTATATTTCTCATAGTTATAATGTATTATAAGTCTCATATCTTGCCATCTTTCTTATGCTACTTTACTTAAAGCCATCAAAGACCACTTACATTTGTGTGTATATATGCGATTAATTGTGATTAATTTAACTAACTGAGGTATAATGTAAAATGTATTAGAGAAAATCTGTCTGGTGGATATTAGAGAGTGTGGACTAAGTGAATGTGTTGATCCAGGTTGTCCATTGATTGAAGAGCGGACATTAATCACTCCCACACCTCTGCCAAATAAAACATAAGGCTCCTCAGGCAGTGACGTAGCGGGGCGAGACCCTGTCATTCTGCACACAGCAGCATGTGTGGTCAGTGTGATAACAGACACTGAGCTGGTCGTGCTCTTCACTCACCTCAGGAGCCGAGCGCAGAATGAAAGCGTGTGTGAAGTGGAGGTGCAGGCGGTGTCATTGTTTGCTCGTGTGACTCCTGCGGTGCACTGGCATGTCTGATAACTGACAGGCATGCTGGGAGGATGCTAATCACTCTGTCCTCAATAAGACGCGGCTTACAACAGCTGGAAAGAACAATGACGCCAAACAATAACACTGCTGATTGGTTTGAATGAAGCTGTCCACCCACACATCTAAAGCGGAGGGCTGAGTGATACGGATGCATATAGTGCAACCACTTCATTTCAAGATGAAACTGAGAAAATGAATAAATGATTATTATTATGATTGTGACAATTATTATTATGATTATTATGATTATTATTATTATAAAAACAACAGTTACTAGCATTAGTAATACATTAATAATAATCATCAATATATTATTAACACTAAAATAAATGATAAATGAATAAATGATAAATAATATAAATGATAAATAAATAAAATAAATGATAAAAAAACACAAAATAATACATTTTATTCATATGGATGTTATATAAAACAATAATGAAAATAGCAATAATAATTTATTAATAACAACATTGTTTGTTTGTTTAATAATATTAAACACCAATTATTATTACTATTATCGGTAGTAGTAAATTATAAATAATCATATATTACCAATAACCCTAATAACCTGTATTTAAACAAGTAATATTAATAAACTATATAAATAAATTTATTAACATGGATGTAATTTAATAATAACAACAACAACAAAAACGACAGCGTTTTTTTAATAACAACTGTGATGACCAATAATAACAAAAACAACAATGATTTTTAAATGTAATAATATTAAGCACCAATTATCATTATTGGTAGCAGTAAATAATTTATAAGCATTCATTTTTACGGAATGTAACAATTACGTAAGTATGCAGTTCAAGGATATGTAGAAATGAGAGTTGGGGATAATAACAAGACTTTCCTTATTGCAGGTGCAGGAGATTGTGGATGGCAGAGCAGGAGAGGGGATGGAAGCACACACCTCATTGTGAGGGGTAAGTATCCAAGAAATACCTCTTTCCACAGGGTTAGAGACAGGAGAAACGACGGCGGGGAAGACCCGTTGGAGAAAATCACTGGGGATAATCGTTGGAGATACACGCTGAAGATCAGGAGAAGAAGTAAGTAGTCTACTTCGCACAAACGAGACCGGACAATGAGGTGAGAAGAGGTATGTGCTTATATAGCAGTCTTGATGAGCGGCAGAGATGAGTTGCAGGTGTGAATGGTTTTATACACTGGTGAGGGTCGTGGCGGTCGACCTCTTCCTCGGGCCGCAGGACTATCAGGGTGAGAGTCATGGAAGGCTGCGTGCAAGTTTGGATCCAGAATATTGTCGAGAGGTGCCGAGAATGCAGGATTTCCTTTACAGTGTACACGGCTCCGTCTTCCAGGATCAAGGGAAGGGAAGGGGGGGTAGTTGTTAGACTCTCGCCTATGGAACTCTCTCCCTCCCAATATACGCAACAGTGCCAGTCTGCATACTTTTAAATCTTAAATCTTAAGACTCATCTCTTTACCCAGGCTTTTTTATGACTTGCTCTTATTAAGCCTCTACCATATTTATGATGTATGTATGCAGTTGTCCTGTTGAATTTTGTAATGCTGGCAGGATCTGTTTGTCTTTTGTTACTCACTTTTGTATTTTTATCATTTTGCTTGCTGAAAGGTGACCTTGGGTGTTTAGAAAGGTGCCATTAAATAAAATGCATTATTATTATTATTATTAATTCTGTAATGTGCGGGGAGTCACAGTTGGTAAGTGAATGAATTTATCTGTCGGGTGATGGTGAAGGGACCAGTGTGAATGGGACTGAGCTTTGCTGGGCAGGCACATCCTGACGTCTCTAGTGGACAACTAAACCTTCTGTCCAAGCTGGAAAGTTGGAGTATCGGTCTGCCAAATGTCCACCTGGAACCTATGGTGTCGCACTGCTTGCTGAAGCTGATGGTGAGCCGCATCTCAGAACCTCTTGCTATCTCAGAACCATCCGAAGGTTCCCTGGACAATGGGAACAGAGGAGGCTGGTAACAGAGCACACACTGGAAGGGAGTGAGTCCAGTGGCAACCTGACGAAGGGAATTCTGGGCGTAATCAGCCCAGTTCCAAGAGTTCTGGTGGCCATGGCAGAAGGTTCGTAGAAAGCGACCTGATCTCCTGCATTTTTCTCTCCGTCT
>NW_015656642.1:157855-161855 GCF_001515625.1 Sinocyclocheilus rhinocerous
CTGGATCTTTCTCTCCGTCTGCCTGTTCGACTGGGGAAGGTATACAGATGACAGGCTCATAGTCACACCTAGGAGGATGAAGAAAGCCTTGCATACTTTGGTAATAAACTTTGGTAATAAAAAACAACAATGATTTTTAAATGTAATAATATTAAGCACCAATTATCATTATTGGTAGCAGTAAATAATTTATGTCTGATACAATGTCTTCAGGGATCCCGAGGTATCTGAAGACATGATTGAAGAGGAGTTCTGCACTTTCCATTATGGTGGGAATTCCTCTGAGCAGTCTCGAATGAAACTTCTCACATCCTGGCCATGTTGGACCACCAGAAGTGATCTCTTAGCCGCGAGAGGGTGTTATTGGCCCCTGGGTGGCCACTGGAGCCCTCAGAGCTGCCTCAGAGGCATTGGAGGAGGTGGCTTGGTCTTGAGAACACTGGACTCTCAGTGGAGGTAGAGTTCACAGGAAGGGTCTGGAAAGGATGAGCTGTGATTGGATGATGTCAGAGCCTGGCAATTCTGTGATATCAATATATTATTAATAACTCTAAATAAGTGATTATTAACTATTTTAAGTAGTAGTATTAATAAACTAAAGACATTTCATTTATAGATTTATTATTATTAAATACTATAATTTATACTTATTTCATAAATTGCATTAATTCATGTATCTGAAAAAATTTAATTACTGAAGTTACTTACATAAATTAAATTGCTATGCGATTGCTAGCTTTTTCTGTGTGATTGCCAGAGCACTGTGAGTTGATTGCTTTTTTTGAAGTCAAAAAAAAAAAAGCTACACAGAGTTTAATACTTAACTATGAGCAACAGTTACTTACTTGTCTTGATACTTCATACTTGTCTTGGCAATCCGCTGAGGATAAATTCATGGTGCAAGATTCACTTCCAACTGTGTCACTTGATATCGTCTTGCGACTGAAAAAGGTCAAACCACATATATGACATTATGACAAAGTCTTATCATTTTGATATAATGTAGCATGCCATTACAGAACCCATTCACTTTCAAGGAAATTATAGTGATTCACATTGTGTTGCCGTGTTATGTTGCATAAAACATCTACATCTGCTAATATGAGAATTTCCCATGAAATTCCATTCAGAAAATTACAGGAAGTCAGCTAAAAATATTTAATATCATAATGTGAGATGTTTTCGTAACGGTAATTATATCCTTAAACTACAGTGTCTACCCAATATAGCCCTAAGACAGGGATTTGGCTTCTGGTGCTTTGCTTTGATGATAAAGTCAGTGCTGGTACGACCAGATTTTGCATGTACTATACACCCATAAATTCAAAGACTGTTATTTTTCTTCCCTTTTAAATCAACAGTATTGGCCTGAAATAAACAAAGCAGCATTGAAGAGTGACTCGATTCAGTCATGTAGTGTTCAACTAGGACACACACTGAAAAAAATAAAAAAAAATAAAAAAAACTTGTAGGATTTACTTTTTTCAATTTGCACTAACACATTTTAAGTAAATTTTACTGCTACTACTCTGTAAAATCTACTTACTATTGAACTTAACATTCATTAAAAAATGAAGTAAATATTACATAATTATATTTAATTTCACATATAGGGCTGATACGCAGCGTGCATAAAGCAGCATTGAAGAGTGACTCGATTCAGTCATGTAGTGTTCAACTAGGACACACACTGAAAAAAAATAAAATAAATAAAAAAAACTTGTAGGATTTACTTTTTTCAATTTGCACTAACACATTTTAAGTAAATTTTACTGCTACTACTCTGTAAAATCTACTTACTATTGAACTTAACATTCATTAAAAAATGAAGTAAATATTACATAATTATATTTAATTTCACATATAGGGCTGATACGCAGCGTGCAGGAACCCCCGCTGATGTTGGTGCGAGCGGCGTGGTCTGCTCGCGGTCCTCCCAAGGCGGCGGTGTCCGCTCACAAAGCTCCCAAAGCGGCGGTGTCTGCTCACAGTTCCCCCGAGTTGGCAAGGCCCACTCACAAGGCTCCCGATTCGGCGGTTGCCGCTCGCAAAGCCCCTGAGGCAGCAGTGCCCGCTCACGATCCTCCCGAGGCGTCGGTGCCCGCTCACAATGCTCCTGACGCGGCAGTGCCCGCTGATGTTCCCTCCGAGGCGGCGGAGCTCGTTTCAGGCCTTCCCGAAGCGGCAAAGCCCGCTAGAACTCTCTCCGAGGCGGCGGAGCTCGTTTCAGGCCTTCCCGAAGCGGGGGAGCCTGCTGATATTCCCTTCGAGGCTGATAATGGGAAAACCAGTATCAGAAAAGTTGACTAGGTTTTGCTTAATTTTATAACGTTGATATTTATGCTTTAATTTCTACAAGCTTGAATTGAGTACTAATAAAGAATTTACTTTTTTTTTAAATTATTGCCTGAACTAACTTTTTTCATGTAGAAATTACATTTGTTTTTCTGTAATATGTACTTCACCACAGAATAATTTTTAGCAGTGCAGGCAAGAAAAAGCATACTTACTGAAATGAACCTCAAAAATTGTGTATTTGGACACATTTTTCTTCATGGAACACTTTATTGACAGTTAATTTCAGTAGAATTTGATGTTAACATATTGCTAATTAACAGTACAATATTGTAATCTTAAAAATAACAGCACATACACAGATATTGGGTAAAATAGGCTGTTTAATTATAACTACATTTTATCTGTATTTTATTGCTACTGAATGAAAGAAAATAATGCTGACTCAGTATTTGGTCAACTTTAGGTTAATTAGAAGACAAATAATGTTGACATCTAGGCAAGCAGCTCACTAGGTTGTAGAACAAAGAAGCGCATATAGTTCTTCTTGTTGTGAGACGAGAGGTTTTTTTTTATTTCAGGAGACTTAAAAATTACATTATACAAGTAATTAATTCACTTTGTGCTCTTTGTTGATTTGCGCTTAATGAGTCAAAAAAATGACTTCGCTTTCAAATTATGTCTATTTTAAATAAAGCAAATCATGTCTAATTACTTCAGCAAACATTATTGTACATGGTCTTTTATTTTATCCCTACGTTTTCTGCACAGCCATGTGTTTGCCATTACAGTAAATGCATCATTGTGATGTGATTGTACCCATTCTCAATCACAGTGCACCGGTCAAAGACAAAATAACATGAGGAGATCATAATATGGCTACACCTCAAACAGAACCTTATTCTCTCCATGCAGAAGTGCACGTACTCTAAGAGCAAGTTCTTACTAAACCAGCACATGCATTGCACATCTCACCTAAGTCATGTTTTAACATTGTGCAATGCCGTTCTTCCCCATTTTTTTTTCATTGTATGATGAATCTCTTTCATACAAGTCAACACAGAATATCATGAAATTCATTTTCTGGACTAATTTCCTTGTGTCACTCATCCTTGTGTCACTCATAAGTGTGTGTGCGTGTTACCTTTTATCATTCTCCAGAAAAGAAGAAGAAGAAAAAAAAGACTCTTAGAAATGAAAGAGCACACCTTTCCTCAAATAATTGAACAATCTGAGGTTCAGTTATTTCACTTAATCAATTATTTAATTAATTCACTTAATCGTGGACAAACTCTGGATAAATTCGGAATCTGTATTGTAAATTTGTCTAAGGTCTTTACAATTCCAGCTGTTTAAAATACTTTTTTTTTCTTTGAAAGGTTTAAGGGATAGTAAAATGCATTGCAGAATGAGCACAGTTGGCGCCATGTGTGTGTGTGTGGGGGGGGGGGTTATTTGCTAATATTCTTGTGGGGTAAAATAGGCGTTATAATAGGCGTTAATATTCAGGTGGGGTAAAATGCCCCCAGTCTGACAAAGCAATTTGCTTTATACATTTACAGCAAAATCAGAGTACAGGCAGTTTTAGCTTCAAATTAAAAAGAATATAATCAAGAATTTAACAAATTATAATAACCTATTTGAAAAATATTGTTAGTTGATTCTAACTGGCTAGCTAACTAGCTACCTGATGCTAACTTGAGGT
>NW_015656642.1:162335-171311 GCF_001515625.1 Sinocyclocheilus rhinocerous
CTCGGTCACTGTGCCCCCTCACAATTTAAAAAGAATTATAATAATATTTGCTAATATTCAGGTGGGGTAAAATGTCCCCAGTCTGACAAAGCAATTTGCTTTATACATTTACAGCAAAATCAGAGTACAGACAGTTTTAGCTTCAAATTAAAAACAATATAATCAAGAATTAAAAAAATTATAATAGCCTATTTGAAAAATATTGTTAGTTGATTCTAACTGGCTAGCTAACTAGCTACCTGATGCTAACTTGAGGTCATTTCCAAATATTTTTATTCAACCAACAAGTTAGAATACATTTGATGGAAAAGCAAAGGATTTGATGTTCAGAACAGAGTAACTACAGTAATTTTAAAAAATGTCATTCTGAAAATATAATTATATTTTTCTTAAATAACACATACTTCCCTATTTACAGGCCTTACTATTCTCATATCATATATAATGGTGATGTTCTAAAAACAACGAGCTTTAAAACACATTTCTTACTGCTGAAAATTAGATCACTTACTATGAAATCCGTTCTCTCTCCGGTAAAACCAGTGTAAGCTTCATGGTGAATACTTCTACATCACTCTTGTCAACGTAGTCCATAGTTACAACAAAAATTTAGCTTGACTTTATCAAGTGGTTATTTTGTGAAAAACAAATTTTTATTAGTATTCTTAAGGCTTGTTCACACCGGGACGAATATCGCGTGCGATTATCGCCGACGATTAACGCCTCGTGACTAAACAAAGAGCACCAAAGTGAGTGTGCACACCGAAGCGCAAAACGCGAGGCGTAAAAGCGTTATTTTTTTTCTAAACGCCTCGGGCTCGTTTTTTTTGGTTTGACGCGCAGCGTTAAAAACTGGCCGACCAATGAGATTGGCGCTTTTGTTCACGTGCCTGGAGCTGCTGAAGTTACAGTAAAACACGACTTGGTGGCGCTCAAGCACAAAACTGTCTTGCCGAATCAAATAGGATTTGATGTATACCGGGGTATTTCTGTTTTTCATTAAGCGCCATCTAATGTCAGGGAGTGAATTTGCACGTTCACTCGGCTCATCGTCAGCGAAAATCGCTTGGATATGAACACAAAAGACACGTCGAAAAATGCTGGCGATAATCGTCCCGGTGTGTATGAGGCTTTATGCTTGGCTTCCCAGATAGGAACAGAGTTTGGGCCAAATCTGGCTTCATTCTGGCATTGTTTTTTTTCACCGCATTGATTGCAAATGTTTGACGTCGAAAAATGTTGGCGATAATCGTCCCGGTGTGTATGAGGCTTTATGCTTGGCTTCCCAGATAGGAACAGAGTTTGGGCCAAATCTGGCTTCATTCTGGCATTGTTTTTTTTCACCGCATTGATTGCAAATGTTTGTGATTTTTTTATTTTTTTATTTGTTATGTACGATAGATACTGACAATTAAAAACGAAAATGATGCTCGTGTTTTATGATATCAATTACTTATTTCTTTGTTCAGAAACTGAAGTATCTTAAAATGTTATTTGTGTGTTGTATTTTTCATATTTTTAGTGGCTATATACAGCAAAACGACAGTGCTTCCAGTAGGCTATTTTACGAAGCTGTCAGCACTGGAAACTCCGATGGCATGCAATCAGTTGATGAACACCCTATTCATATATAAAACTTGGCTATATGTCATTAAATTGTATATATAAAATTATTTTATTTACAAGTTTTGTGTTTGTGTTTTTCCCATTTTATTCATTGTATCCGAAAATTCAGTTATCTACACTAGTAGTGCACATAATTTAGATCAATCAATATTCAGAAACAAGTAATTACTTTCTTAGTTTAGTGGTCATTTTATTTGTGCATGATTTCATCCATCCATCCTCCAGTCCTCTTGCCTGCTATGTAGGGTCACAGGGAAAGCAGGGAAACACCCTGGACAGACGGCTAGTCCATTACAGGGAAACTCAGACATAGACACGTGCACTCGCACCTACAAGCAATTTAGTGTCTCCACTTCATCTGACCTTCATGACTTTGGATTGTGGGGGGAACTGAAGAGCCACACAGAACGGACTTCTGGCTCAGCCGGGACTTAAACTGGGGGCCTTCTTGCTGAGGCAACAGTGCTACCCACTGAACCACATGGGCTCAGTCATTAGCACAACTACTGAGGGGAATGCAGACAGTGGATGACGGCATTTGGATGGCGGCAGAGTGACAGTGTCTAATAAAAACTAACAGCATTGTCCATATGAAGCCCCCATTTAACCCCCCATCAGTCTGGTCAAGAAATGTCCCCTTCGACAAGAAGAGACCACCAGACCGATGGGTAAAGTGCCCGACCATAGTTTCTTCAATTTACATTTAGGGGTGGGTAAATCTAAAATAGATATATCTCTGAGAACAGTTTGGAGCATTTAGGTTCGCTCAAGGATAAGTTGTGCAATTGAACTTGCAAATCCAGTAACTAGTTTTTCTGAACTGATATTCTGCACATAAACCTTTGCACCCTGAATCCCAGTCAGTTTGAAACCAGAATTAATCTGATTGTCCACGAGACCTTAGGGCAGGGGTGGGCAACTTTGGCCCTTGAGGTCCACTGTCCTGCAGAGTTTAGCTCCAACCCTAATTTGAATAGAGTTGGAGTTAAACTCTGTACAGTGGACCTTGGGCGTCAGAGATGCCCACCTCTGCCATAGGGTGTCCAAATTGTCTCTTTATGGTTCAGAAGCATGTTTATTACAGTTTATTATTACGGGACAGTAAAGCAGGAACAAAAACTGATAGGAGAGCAGAGGGGGGAACAGGAATAGGAAAGGTCCACGAGCCGGGACTTGAGTTTGGGAAACCCGAGCACTGTTGCAGTGCATCTGAGAACTGCCCACAAGGCTATGACTCCGACACCCTGGTGTGGACTTGATAGCAGACTACTACCCGACAATCTTATACCCTCCAAAGAAAGGTCACCAAAGTGTGAACTTTTGGACTTCCAGGACTGAGGGCATCATTTGGGATAGGGCCTAGGAAAGCTTTAGCCGCACTTAAGAGTTAAGCAGTCATCTCTGGAGACATTCTTGCTCAGCCACTTGAAAGCAGGGTGGAGGTACACCACTGATGTGCCAAACGTGATATCCGACAGTAATCCAGGCCTCTGCTGAAATCACGGCTGTGTCTCCAACTGTGATGGTGGTTTCCAAGGCAAATATTTATGTGGGCAGGTCAGTCAGGTATAATGGGGTTGGAAGGGTGGGAAATGGAATATTCCAGTGTCTTGGCCCTGGTTTGTAGACTCAGATCTCTCCTGGTGCTGAAAGCTTTTTGTCAGACCCTGACCTTCACAAGTGTTGTAGGGTCATTTCATGGTAACCCTTGTGTTGCAAAAAGTCAACATGCTACACATATTTATACACAGTTTATTTGGAGACCAACAGAAAACCTAACCTAGGATTATCTAACTACACTGTAAGCAAAATGTTGTCTACCCTGCTTAGACCTTTAAAAAAGTGTTTGTTGGTCTCACCTGGTTTAAGCTGGTTTAGCTGGTCTCAAAACTTTGCCAAGCTGTTACTTAACTGGTTTAGCTACTTGATCTGAGGAAAGCTTCGCACTTAAGAGTTAAGCAGTCATCTCTGGAGACATTCTTGCTCAGCCACTTGAAAGCAGGGTGGAGGTACACCACTGATGTGCCAAACGTGATATCCGACGGTAATCCAGGCCTCTGTTGAAATCACGGCCGTGTCTCCAACTGTGATGGTGGTTTCCAAGGCAAATATTTATGTGGGCAGGTCAGTCAGGTATAATGGGGTTGGAAGGGTGGGAAATGGAATATTGCAGTGTCTTGGCCCTGGTTTGTAGACTCAGATCTCTCCTGGTGCTGAAAGCTTTTTGTCAGACCCTGACCTTCACAAGTGTTGTAGGGTCATTTCATGGTAACCCTTGTGTTGCAAAAAGTCAACATGCTACACATATTTATACACAGTTTATTTGGAGACCAACAGAAAACCTAACCTAGGATTATCTAACTACACTGTAAGCAAAATGTTGTCTACCCTGCTTAGACCTTTAAAAAAGTGTTTGTTGGTCTCACCTGGTTTAAGCTGGTTTAGCTGGTCTCAAAACTTTGCCAAGCTGTTACTTAACTGGTTTAGCTACTTGATCTGCTGGTCTCCCAGCCTGACAAGAATCCAAAACTTGGCCAAGCTGGGACCCCAGGAACCTTAAGCTTAAGTTTAAGCTTTTTTTTAAGCATAGAAGTGTTATTTAAGGAGCATTTTTGCTGCATTGCATTACATCATCCAATAAATGTAACCTCTTTTTAGATGAAAAGTTGGATATCCAATAATGCTTATAAGGAACAAAGACATTTTATTTTAAGAATGATTTATTTTCAGTAACACAAATATTGCTCATGGTCACACACATGCTGTGAACTCTTTAATTTAGCTGCATGTTGCAAAATTAATCATGCTTGTATTTGGCTTTCAGTTTTGTATTGTATCCAAATACTTTGAATACTTGAAGAAGCAGACATATCCGCATTCTAGTAATATACAGACTAGTTAAATTTAAAAATTCAACAATAGTTATGTTCTTATCTGATTATATTTTCTTTGTTACATTAATATACTTCCTCATTCTTCAGAATATGCAAGCACATCTGGCAAAGCAGGAAGAATGTAAATATAGTTAGCCTCTAAACAAGGTTTTTGTGAAGAGCCAGGTTTTTATTAGGTGCTATTAGCAGCAATAACAATACATTGGAATGCCATTGATAGCAGTCTTGCACTTATCAAATCTGCTATTTTATTAACTTCCAGATTTTATTAGCTGATATAGCTCCCCCTGCGCAGTGATCTCAAACTGGGTCAAAGGTTGTCGCTTATTAAAATGTGTCATCCGGCAAGCCTGTGATATTAGCATGATTAGCCAGAGCTAGTCTGATCTTGCAAGTGCAAGTTGAACACACAGGGATCCCAGGGCATGTCAGAGAAGACAATCAGAGAAAACTTGACAAGTCCTTCTAGGAAAACTAAACTTTGTCATACTTTCAAATGAAAGCTAGATTTTGGCATTGTCAGTGGTGTTTGCTTGTGCAAAACTTGCCACCACAATGCCAAGGGTAACTTTACATTCACATTTATGCATTTGGGAGACACTACCATCCTAAGGGACTTACTTTGCATTCAAGGTACACGTTTTATCAGCTCTTGCTTTCCCTAGGCATCAAACCCACAACATTAGCATTGCTAACGCTGTACTCCACTGACTGAGCTATATGATGGCCATTTAAACCTTCAATGAACTTTTTTTTTTTTTTGCATTTCCAGTAAAACTACATTGTGATACATATGGCTAACCGCCAAGCCCCTACAGAGTTATTTTAGTCTGTAATCCCAAATATAAGCATTAATAATAGTGATTCTAATCAACCAAGTCTAATTAAACTGACCTATCAAAATAAAACCTCTTGAAGTACCAGAAAATGAATGAAGATTAAAGGTTAAAGCATCAATGACTGGAGTTCTAGTGAAATGAGCAACACTATTTTGTAGCGCTGCAAAAGCACATGTGTTCCTGGAACCTGAAAGAGATATCAGGACATTAAGAGAACTCATTCTCCGTGACCCCTGCTTGATCTCCTCTGTAGCCATTTGCACTGATCAGAGAGAGGTTAAGCTCAAGAAAATTGGACCACACGGCACAGAGAGATTAGAAGTTCAAGTTGCCATAATACCCCAGCGGCAATCAGACGGACGGGATCGGGGGGGCCGGCCGGGGACCGTGACAGCGCAGGGGAATGTTCCTGTAGGAAACTCCTTCTTAAATGGATTTAGACACGGGGATTAGACTCCCCCTATCTAGTGTTTCAGGTGTCACTACTTCCAGAAAGGAAGTAAATCCCAGAGGAAGAACAAAAAAAGCATTTTGGCTGTGTCTGTGAACATATTACAAAGGGGAAGTTTGGAAAGTATTAAAGCATGAACAAATACAGCCATCATTCATATTCAGTTGCAGAACGAATGACTTTGCCATGAGACTTGCACACATTACGTTTTAACAATCTAATTAAGATGATCAGACAGGGCTTTGACCTATACAATGTTCTTACAAGTGTGCAGAGTTGCTGTTTTTTTGGCAACCATAAACAACATATAATCATCAATACTGATAAATCTGACTATTTGTGCTTCACATAGGTTTAAGAACACCTCTTTACTGAGGTGAAATCACTGTAGTATTCACCCTCTCATGGCTTTAATATAAGAATACTACTGTTAGTTGGGTAAAATGCATTATGAAACGACCTTTAAAAGATAATAGACATGCAATCTCTAATTGATTATATATAGTACTTATTTCTTGCTAGGATGTGCTCAAATATTTGGTCAAATTAATATTTCATAAAATGTGTAATTGCTGCAAATGCATTAGTGTAATTATGACTACAAAAAAAAGTTGCAGTATCATTATATTCAGTAAATGCAGAATATATCTAGGTAAAATTTATTTAAAACAGTAATAATAAATATGTGTTTAACATAATAAATGATAATGTTTAATAAATTATATAAAATAAATTATTGAAACATTTATCTAAATTATATAAATATATTTTAAAGTAAAATATTACAATAAATAAATGAATACTATTACATTACTGTTACACTAATGGTTGCAAATCATGAAATTAATCACACATTTATTTTTATTTTTTTTAAATTGACAGTCAAAGTTTCTCCACAGGTTTATAGAGTACTGTAAAATTCAGCAGAAAACAGATATAATGTCATCTTAACAAAAGTAAATATTCTCCAGATAATATTTTGCACATATTTAGAATATTTATATTTTTCACAGTATAAATAAGTCTTCATACATTAAGATATATAGCTGCTTTTTTGTTTTAGAAAGGGCAGGATAATCATATTTAGGGTTCCTTGGCATCAAAATGTTTAAAAAATCCTGAATGAGTGTATTCTTTCTGCATTTTATTTATTTATTTATTTATTTATTTTAGGATTTAAAGCTTCAATGGTATATATTAGCTACTAAGGTATTTAAATATGCATGAAAATCTAAAATATATTATATGTGAGTACAACAATGCAATACTAGTACATTTTATAATATAATAATACTCAATATGTCCATTCAGAAAATGAAAAAATATATATACATAGATTTAGTATTTATTTAGTACATTCAGTAAATGTTTTAATTTTCATTTGGGCAGCGCGGGTTCAGGCAGGCGGTAAGCTGATTTTGTCTAACCGTTCCACACAAGAGCAGGGAAACGGCATGTGAAAAGAAAGAGAAAAGGAGGTAAGAGCCTTTAAATTAATGATCGATGAGGCTGCTTTCTTTGACTTCAAAGCGCTCCAGAAGCACTTGAAGCACTGCTATAGTTTCCCCATTTTACCCCATGCGCCCCTCAGCAGCACGTGACCTGACCTGGTCGTCAACAGAGCCCACTGGGCAGTCTACCCCTGCTGATGTCATCAAAGGAGCCCAACAATGACACTTTCAGTCAATCTGGGACGGCTTTTCAATAGGCAACTTTTCCCTATTCTTCCTGCGGTTTTGGCATCTGATTTTATTAGTTCCTATTCCTTATTAGATAGGTTCCCAGTGGCGGTTTCCAATGGCGGTCCCCGGGCCTGGAACAACCTCAGACTACAGAGAAAGACAAAAAAAATGCAGTGGAGTTTTCTGGAACGTGTCAAGAATTTCTATGTCTAATCATTTCAGAGGTCACTTTGCCGGGACTTCAACCCCATGGTGTTTGGCACTTGTTTTGTACCTCTGGTGAATGATGTAGCGCATTGGAGTGCACCAATGTAATCTGGCCAAACTCTTTTTTTGCTTATTGTGATTTCACTCTCTGTGAGCCCCTTACAAAGGTGCGGGAAAATGTTGCACTTTTAATGAAGGCAAAGAAACTGCCTACTTCATTAGAATTGCTTTCAAGGGGGTTTTGTTTTATGTTTTGTTTTGTTGAGAATCCCAAGCTGCCCAACACAGCAACAATTTTTCAACCAGTGGAGTAAGTTTGGGGGTGGACTTTTTTATTACAATTGTTTTTAAGGGGAAATCAATGTGTTGTTTTGTTTTGTTTTGTTTTGTTTTGTTTTGTTTTGTTTGAGAATCCCAACCTCTCCAACACAGCAACAATTCTTCAACCAATGGAGTGAATTTGGGATGGGACTATTTGTTTGGAATTGTTCTTAAGGGGAAATCGGTGTGTTTTGTTTTGTTTTCCCAACCCAGCAAACTAGTTTTCAACCAATGGAGTGAATTTGAATCCGTGTCAACCAGTGGAGTAAGTTTGGGGGTGGACTTTTTTATTACAATTGTTTTTAAGGGGAAATCAATGTGTTGTTTTGTTTTGTTTTGTTTTGTTTGAGAATCCCAACCTCTCCAACACAGCAACAATTCTTCAACCAATGGAGTGAATTTGGGATGGGACTATTTGTTTGGAATTGTTCTTAAGGGGAAATCGGTGTGTTTTGTTTTGTTTTCCCAACCCAGCAAACTAGTTTTCAACCAATGGAGTGAATTTGAATCCGTGTATCATTCGATCATTCGTTTTTTGATTTAATATAGAAAGTAGAAAAATGAGAAAACGGCTCCTTTTTCGTTTTTTTGTTTTTTTTTCAAAAAAACGAAAAACGAGAATTCAGCTTAAATTTACGTTTTTCGTTCATGGGTAGAAAAATGAATAAACAGCTTGAATATTCGATTTCTACATGTGGGCGGGAATTAAACGCACCTTTCTGCTAAATGGTCAGCCGAAGATCAAACCGTGCCGTCATCAGTTCTTCTGCAGTATCATGCAGCAGAATAATAGTCCTCCACTGCTGCAGTTGTACTGATTAATAACCCATTTTATCAATTTCATATTTTTCATCAAACAAACAGACTAATGAATAGCTCGACACAACTCGTACCGGGGCAGAGTCTAGACAGGGCTTTCTTCTGTGTAGATATAAATTCTATTCTTTGCATCAGCT
>NW_015656642.1:176567-190648 GCF_001515625.1 Sinocyclocheilus rhinocerous
GATACTGCAGAAGAACTGATGAAGGCACGGTTTGAACTTCGGTTGACCAATCAGCAGAAAGGGGCGTTTAATTCCCACGTGTAGAAATCGAATATTCAAGCTGTTTATTAATTTTTCCACCCATGAACGAAAAACGAAAATTTAAGATTAATTCTCGTTTTTCGTTTTTTGGAAAAAAACAAAAAAACGAAAAAGGAGCCGTTTTCTCATTTTTCTACTTTCAATATTAAATCAAAAAACGAATGATCGAATGATACACGGATTAATTTGGGATGGGACTATTTGTTTGGAATTGTTCTTAAGGGGAAATCAGTGTGTGTTGTGTTTTGTTTTGTTTTGTTTTGTTTTCCCAACCCAGCAAACTAGTTTTCAACCAATGGAGTGATTTGGGGTGGGACTATTTGATTGTTGTTTTTATGGGGAAATGTTTGTTTGTTTTGTGTTTTAGAATGCCAGCCTGTCCAGCAAACCAGTTTTCAACCAATCGAGTGAGTTTGGGTGGGACTATTTTCTTTGTCCAACCAATGGCAGACAAGGGGAGTGTTTGGAAAAACCTGTTTGACAACAAGTATTTTTGTCATTTTCAGTTCACACTTACCTTTTAAATTGTTGTGTAAATATGTTAAAGGAAAGTTCACCCAAAATTTAAATTCTTTTTAAGTTTTTTTTCTTAAGGAGAAATTTTTTTTTTCTTTGTTTTGTTTTAGTATCCCAACCTGTCCAACACAGTGACAGTTTTTTCAAACAGTGGAGAGAGTTTGGGACAGGACTACTTGATAAGCATTATTTTTATGTTTTGTTTTGTAATCCCAACACAGCAAACAAGTTTTCTATTCAGTGATTTTGGGGTGGAACTATTTGTTTTGTCTAACCAATGGCAGTGTTTGGAAAACTTGTTTGACAACAATTATTATTTATTATTATTATTATTATTAAACGTTCCCTTAAATTGTTATGTAAATCTTTTAAAGGAACAGTTCACCAAAATAGGAATTCTGTCCTACAATGAAAATGAAAGGAAATGGTCACTGTCAAGCTTTTTTTTTTTGAGTTTGAGTTTGAGTTTGGAGGTTGATTGACTGTTGTTCAGTCAATCAACCTCCAAACTCAAAAAAGAAAAAAAAAGCTTGACAGTGACCATTTCCTTTCATTTTCATTGTATAGAAGAGTTCCCATGGGTATGAATAACCTAGAAAAATTGCTCTATCCAGTTCTTTAGAAGTCAGTAGTTTCAATCAATCAGCTATAGTAATGTCTGATTTAGATTGAATTGTTCTGTCTGGTGTGAGTCAGACTCACTGGTTCACAGAAGTCTGAGCCCACTAGAATGAATTAGAATGATTTATTTTATTTCTATTTTTATTTTTTTATCTCGGAATCACAAACTATTTTATTTTGTTTTGTTTTATATTTCATTTTATTTTTAAAGGTCATGAAAATGTATTGTTCAGAAATGTCTTGTTCTGTATGCCATGGCAGAAAGAAGATTATACAGGTTTGCAAATGACATGAGGGTGAGTAAAAGATTACAGAAATGTCATTTTGGGCTGAACTATGCCTGTAAATTGCTATACAGTCCTATATTGTTTTTCTTTGCTCATCAGAGTTGTAAAACACGTCACATTATTTTCCATAAACAGTAATTAACAATGACACCCATACTTTTAGTATCACAACATCAAATTAGAGCATTGCTAAATTGTGTCAGATTCACTCTCACGATGAAATACTCAATCAGACATAAACAGCTGAGATAAGAGCTGACAGGATCAGTATGTGGGATCCTGGTTGCATGTAGTAACAAGTCATGGACCTGTTTACATGATAGGCCGCCAGTGCAGAGATATTTCAGTGCATTTCAATCAAACCACACCCTTTTAGTCGGAAAAAAAAAAAAAAAAAGTTGGAGAAACAACAATTAATCTTATACAGGATTTCCAACTTTCCCTTCCCTTGCAAAATCCATCCCCAGCAGACAAAGGTGACAGTCACTATTCACACGGTTACACTCCCATAGTGACACATGGTTACTTATTTGATTGTCGTGTTGTCGTATGACATCACTGGTATTAACATGAAAATATCTATGTAGCTTGTTGACTCACTGATAAGGCCAGGATCTCAGTCACTCATTATTAACAATTACGTATTGTTTTTGTATTGTCTGAATCACGTTCTGCACGTAGGAAATGGAAAAAGTCAACAAAGCAATATTTAAAATATAAGTACTGTTAAAAGCATTTTCACTCAGAAAACATTAAAAATATTTATTTATGTAAATTAATCAGTTTATTGTGTGGCAATTAAACAGCAATCATTTGTTTACAAGATTAATTTAAAAGTATGAATGTAAACAATAACTAATGGATATGGCGGTAAAGCAGAGAGGGTAGAGAATGTTTCTCACAAAAACACAATGTCATTTTTATGCATTATTTTCTTTCTATATAATGCATTTTATATTATTATGTGAGCCACATTATTTAAAAAAAAATGGTTTTAAAATGTATGCTAATGACAATGGCACTGGATTTCTGCCTAGTAGGTCGAATATGCTATATCATATGCCCATATACACTTTTACACAGCTTTATGAATAAATGTATAGATTTTTTGCAACCTAAGACTGGATTTGGATGCTGAGCCAAGATTCTCACCTTGGAGCGCTTGGAGCAAATATTCTTGGCTTGTCATGAGGCGTCCCTGCAATAGAATGAGGGAAATCAGCACATAAATCGCTCCTGCTTCTAATATACATTTATGTTCTTCAATTGTGTGGATTTTATAGAGCCTGACAGTCCTTGTGGTCACATACAAAACTCAAAACATACTGCAGTCGAGTGTGGGGTACTGAATATCAGCACCAATAACACCAACCAAGTTAACTCAGGGGGTGAGAGATAGATCTATCTGTCTATTTTCTACTTGTATAAAAAAGTTGTCTGTTAAGTCACTGTCACATCTATCTATCTGTCCGTCCGTCCGTCTATCCGTCTAACCGTCTGTCTGTCTGTCTATCCGTCTAACCGTCTGTCTGTCTGTCTATCCGTCTAACCGCCTGTCTGTCTGTCTATCTGTCTAACCGTCTGTCTGTCTATCTGTCTAACCATCTGTCTGTCTATCTGTCTAACCGTCTGTCTGTCTGTCTATCTGTCTAACCATCTGTCTGTCTGTCTATCTGTCTTACCATCTGTCTGTCTAACCATCTGTCTATCTGTCTAACCATCTGTCTGTCTGTCTGTCTATCTATTTCTGTCTGTCCGTCTGTCTGTCTGTCCGCCTATCTATCTTTCTTTCTTTCTTTCTATCTATCTATCTATCTATCTATCTATCTGTCTGTCTGTCGGTCTGTCTACCTAAACTCTATCAGTCAGGGAAATGTTACCCTTCATGCCTGAAGTGTTCAATGCAAACATGTGGCACCACTGATCAACATCATAAAGGCTTCAAATATACTGTGAGTATCAGAAAAGAAAGGATACTGAACTCATTCTGTTTCGCTCTAGGAGAAATCTGTCAGCAAACTATTCCTCGACAATGATCTAATGGAGACAGCTAACAGTGATAGCTCACATAATTACCTTTTATATGTATATTGCTTGTTATTCATCCATTTTATTAGATCCATTTTATTCATTTTAAAGACCAGGCAAAACTGTAGACATGTCAGTCTTGTGTAATTAGGTTTAGGATTAGACGTTTCACCATCAACACAGATTTTTGACTATCCACATTGTATCATACTGTGCCTTAGAACCACCTACTTAGACAGAAAAAGACTGTCTGACAGATATTAATAGACAAAAATGACTGCCAACAGTTATTAACATGGAACACTTGTTTTGGTCAGAATAAGCAGTAAGTGGGCTTTTGACCGAGGGTCAAAATCCTGGCTACTCTGGACTAAGAATCACAAAATTAGTATCAACAAGTTGATTATTTGCTGAACTCTGTAGATTTTTTGCCAGTTTGAATCATATTTTAGCATCAACCAAGATATAATACCCCATTTGATTAAAAATCATATTTGATGAATTAAGATTATATATCAATTTCCCTGTGCTGTCAAAAATGTGTGGCAGATGAGATCGTGGTCTTTGCATTCTCATCTTTGTAAGCATGTCTTGACAAACCTGACATCTGCTCTGCTTGTTTTCTCTTTCATAAACTGAGATCGGCGGCTCCACCACAACACTTTGATCTGTCTTAAATAAATCATTACTGGCGCTAATCAAGCTTTGATTTCTGGTATCTCTTTCAGCCATCAGTGAGGATTTGTGAAAGCTTGTTTGATTAAACAGTATCACATGTACTCACTTGGACCTTATGGATTTTACAGTTAGCAGTGATTACTAAGGCAGTTTTTTCTGTCAATGTTCTGCTGGTGTACCCTATTTGGCCACCAGATGACATTGTGGGTTTTGAGCACATGACTTGTTGTTTTTTTGTTGGTGCCATGTGCTCTCCTGTCTATTGTCTGACCCCGCTTACTCGAAGCTTTTAACACAGTGTGCATTAGTGACATCTGGTGGTCTGACTTGTTTTCTCCACCATTACTGACAAATCATTGCAGAGCAGAGGATGGTTTGAAAAAGCATGTGACCAAACAAAGCTTCGGTTATCTGCAGCCCCCTCTACCAACGCATGCTTAAGGTAGCAGCATTAAGTTCCCTCCGTCAACGGGGGACTGACGTGAGGGAATTCACGATGGAGTTCAAGAGTGCTGTGGAGGGGCTGGACTACAACGAGGCGGCTTTCAAGGACCTTCTGAATTATGCCCTTGATGAGCCCCTCAATTGGTGGAGGATGAAAGGCCTGGATCACCTGACGTTTGTGGGGTTCATAAACTACCTAGCTCGTCAGGGGAACCCTCCAGCCGAGGAGGCTGCAGCGCCCCCTGTGGCGGCCGAGGAGGCTGCAGCTCCCCCGGTGGTGGCCGAAGAGGCTGCAGTGCCCCCGGAGACGGCCGACGAATCTGCAGTGCCACACTCTCGCAGCGCCCCGCTCTCGGCAACGGAGGAGGGGGAGGAGAAAGGATGGGTCCGCCTCGCCGCCCCTAGTGGCGGCCGAAGAGGCTGCAGCACCCCCAGAGGCGGCCGACGAAACTGCAGCACCCCCGGTGGTGGCCGAAGAGGCTGCAGTGCCACACTCTTGGAAACGGAGGAGGAGGAAGAAGGCTTCTTCAGTCCGGGAGCCCTCAGAGTCCACTCCAGTCCAGGAGCTCTCTGAGTTCAGTCAAGAACCTGCTACAGTCCAGGAGCCTTCAGAGCCCACTCCAGAGCGTGCTCCTGTCCAGGAGCTCTCAGAATCCGCTCAAGAACCTGCTCCAGTCCAGGAGCCTTCAAAGTCCACTCCAGAGCCTACTCCGGCCCGTGGATCTGCTCAGCCGTGGTGGTCAGGAGTTCTGCCTGCACTGCCGTGGTGGTCTGCAGCGCCACTGTGGTGGTCTTCAGCCCCACCTGCACCTATATGGTGGTCTCCAGCTCCATCTGATCCACCATGGTGGCCCTCTCTTCCGTCTGCTTTGCTGTGGTGGTCATCTGCTCCGCCATGGGGATCTTCAGTAATGCCTGCTCTGCTGTGGTGGACTTCAGCTCCGCACTGGAGGACTTCAGCTCCACAGGTTCTGCCACACAGGCCTGGCCCACAATCCCTCCCCCGGATCCGCCTCTGGTCCACCTCCCTCCTGGAACTCTTTGTTTTCCGTTTTATTTGAGAAGC
This sequence comes from Sinocyclocheilus rhinocerous, assembly GCF_001515625.1. Lineage (NCBI taxonomy): Eukaryota > Metazoa > Chordata > Actinopteri > Cypriniformes > Cyprinidae > Sinocyclocheilus > Sinocyclocheilus rhinocerous. The sequence goes on from NW_015656642.1 coordinate 182,289, forward strand.
GTCTGGAATCTGCTCCTTAAAGGGGGGGGGTTCTGTCACCGTTCTGCTGGTGTGCCCTAGTTGGCCACCAGATGTCACTGTGGGTTTTGAGCACATGGCTTGTTGTTTTTTTGTAGGTGCCATGTGCTCTCCTGTCTAATGTCTGACTCCGCCCTTCTTATCTCATTAGTGTTTTGAGGTACTCTACCTGTGTCTCCCTCGTTGTTTTGCTTATTTTTTACTATTAATAAATGCCCTTATAGTCCTGTATTTGAGTCCTCGCCTCATCACTCTCCAGTACCATGACATTTTTTTTTTCATAATTATAGTGCATGAAAGCAAGCAAACATACAACAGACTGTACACAAGAACATGAATTCAAATGCTTCTAGCTATCCAGGTCAATATTTATGCCTTGTTTTGTTCTAAAATTTGTCAGGCCACAATTCATAATGCCAGTATTTGGTGCATAAGTTGTGTTGCCACAAGGGGCGCTATTGTGGATATTAGCGTAAACTGTTGTCTTCTGCTGTTTCAGGTCAACTCCTGTCATGGCGGAGCAACAATTTGCAGAGAATGAATGAATGAATGCCTTTTATTGTCATTATACACACGTACAATGAAATTAGAATAGCTTCCCTTCAACATAATTTATATATCACATAGTACACATACAACAAAACATTAAAGAGTTGAATTGCACTAAGACTTACATTCAACATAAGAAAATAAAGAGTTATATTGCACAACGATCTTTCTGAATTTAAACTGACATGGTTAAAGCATGCTATCTGAACAAGGGTGCAGTCACATTTAACTTTGTGCAGCAAAATTACCTTCTTTTAAGTTTCATTTCTTAACACATCCAGTTTTATTACAACAGACATATACCATTTTGTACCGTCATGTACAAGCATCCATTCCACCTTTGTTTTGTAGAATTTAGCTACACACTGAATTCTTAGAGGAACAATCTATTTAAGCTTGAAAATCTCCTATTAATTACATGCTCAGAATTTAAAATCAAACCTGCAGAAATGTCAACATAATATTTGCATACTGAATTGCTATTGGACTTCTTCATACATACATTCACATACAGAATAGTGATTGGTCTGTTTCTTCTTTACATCTATTTACCATCAATAATACATTTTATTGTCAATTTCTCTATCTATCTGTCCATATGTAGCTTTATAACTTTCATTTTACCTATCACTTTAACACTATTTTGTTGCCTTGGAAGTACTACTGTTTTTAGGAAATGCAAAACTAATTATTTCACCCAAACTACTCAACCTGATTAACGATATTTGCCTAGCAGGCATTACAATGAGCTAAAATCCTGTACACTTACAATGAAAATGTCTCACATCATATATCATAGAGACTTGTGGTGAGTACTGTTAACTTGGCTCAGTAAGAAACCTTCTAGCAACAGGCTAATAACCAAACAGAAACCTCACAACAGAAAATGCACAGACAAATATAGCTCACATTTTCTCCAGACAATGTAAAAAATCTGTTAAAGACAATACAGCATTTGTGCTGCTGTTCACAATGGCTTATTCTGTGATGTTAGTGCACATGACTAATGGAATAGATTCTTCCTAATCAAGGAGAGCTGGTGAGATGGCCAAACTGATCAATGAAGAGAGAAATCTTACCTCATAATGGCTCTGGGTAATGAGTTCCTGCCTCGACATTTACCACTTCATTTGATTATATTACCCCCAGCATTAGCTAGCATTATAGTAGGGTGTAGTCTGCTCTGCTTAATAGAAAGTACTTAGTTAAATTTACAATTTGAAAACACATTTCCAGAGGATCTAATTTGACTGCTATCAGTGAGAACATTAACACTGCTTGAATTTCTTGAAAAGCAACTTGTGATTTGTAAAGAATATTCTTTGTTATTTACAATTTAATGTATGAACATGTTAACATTTTGACTCATTTTGTAAAAACAAAAATGAAAACGTGATTAAAGGGGATAGTTCATCAAAAAATAAAAAATACCTCATGATTTACTCACCTTCAAGCCATCCTAGGTGTATATGACTTTCTTCTTTCAGATGAATACTAACTGTTGTTCGCGTGTTCACGAGAGAGTGGCGTTCCAGTGGATGACGTAGGCGTAGTGTAAGCCCCGGTGAGAATATGCGGTAACACTTTAGTATAGTGACCAATTCTCACTATTAACTAGTTGCTTATTAGCATGCCTGTTATTAACATATTGGCTGTTTATTAGTACTTATACAGCATTTACTCTGTATGACCATATTCTACATCCCTAATCCTACCCAACATCTAAACTTAACAATAAGAGTTTATTGAGGAAAAAGTCGTAGTTAATGGTTTGCTAATAGCGAGAATTGGACCTTAAAATAAAGTGTGACCGAATATGCTAGTCTCACAAGAACCAAGTTTTGTTTACAACAAAAGAAAACCAGTCTTCTCATGGCTTATATCGAAATCCTCCAACATTTTTCTTTCCAAATCCTTGTTTTGTACTTATGTTGTATTTGTCTGAAAGAAGAAAGCCATATACACCTAGGATGGCTTTAGGGTGAGTAAACCATGGGGTAATTTTTATTTTTGGGTGAACTATCACTTTAATGTACTTACGGTGGAATTCGAAGGTATTGCTAGGCGGATACTAGGGTGTCCTGGTTAGTTGCTGAGTGTTATTTATGGTTTTCAGCACAACCGTAAGGTCAAGTTACATGCAGAAGCTCAATCCATAAAGTTTTCATGTTGATTGCAAGGGCACTGCATCCAGCAACCAGTTGAGGGATTCTTGTAGGTTCTCCCAGGCCTTGCCCAGCTGACAGAAACACATTTTAGCCTCTGAAATGCATCAAGCGCTCTGCTTTAGAGGTAGTTTCCAAAGCATGAGTGGAAAACTAGATATTTTTAATGAAACTGGGACCACACATGAGCCACATAGGTATTAAACTTTCCCCCTTAAACTTTATTGAGTTATTTTTTGCTGCAGGTTTTCATGCCCAGTCTCAATTTGGTGTCCTAAAAATAGACCCAGCGTAGTTCCTCAACATGGGCCTCTAATCGTAAAATCTCTGGAGTGCCGTGGGGGTCAGACAGGTAATGGGAGAATTCCTGAGGATATTCCAAAACTCCGGGTTTCCCATAGTTAAGGAAGTGCAGGTACTGGGGTGGGTCAGCGTTCTTTTGGCTCCGAATTTCCACTCAAGGAACTTCCCTTTGTTCAACATTTCAGCAACTTTATAGTGCTGGCAATAATTCCAGCTCCTTTTTATTATTACATTCGTTCAACAATCTTTAATAATTTGTTCTTGAAGAGATATCTAGCTGATTCAGGGACAAAAGCTGTCAGACAAGTAGCTTTGATGTTTTGGGAAATGAAGAGATCCAGTCCCCATTGAGTGTTCCCGGTAAATGTGTGTCCCGCTGAGGGCTCTTCCCAGCTGTTAACATTCAGGGATTTGCCTAACCTCTGACTCATCATAGGCAGTCTGGCAAGAAAGAGCTATAATTAGCCTGTGAACCTCTTAATGAGTTTAATATGGCAGCATTTGTCAGACAAGTCACTGTCCTTGTCACCCAGGACTCATGAGAAGACGCAAACTGCTAGGGATGTGCATGCCAGACATCATGTGCGGGTCTCTGACATATAATTTTCCTATGTGTTTTTCTCATATTGAATTGGCTATTCGGCATGCAAAATATTGTAGTCAATGGTTTAGAATGGGGGTGTCCAATCTTGCTTTGTAGGGCTGACAGAGTTTAGCTCCAACACATTTGCATGGATGTTTCTAGTAAACCTAAAGACCTTGATTAGCTGGTTCAGGTGTGTTTAATTAGGGTCGAAGCTAAACCCTGCAGGACAGTGGCCCTCCAGGAGCAGGACTGGACAGCTCTGGTTTTTATAAGATTAGATTTTGTGCTGCTTATCCATGTTTCTAAGTAGGCCCACCCTCAAGTCTCCATGACAGGGTTGTCCAAGCCTGGTCCAGGAGGGCCATTGTCCTGCAGAGTCTAGCTCCAAAACTAATTAGAAACACCTGAAACAGCTAATCAAGGTCACTAGAAACTTTCAGGCTGCTTTCCTACTGGAGCAGGTTGGAGCTAAACTCTGCAGAACACCAGCCCTCCAGAAGCTAAATTGGACACCCCTGCTCTATCTCAGTGACTCCAGACCCTGTTCCTGGAGACCTCCCAACACTACGCATTTTGCATGTTTCCTTTGTCTGACACATCCATTTCAGGTCTTGGAGTCTCTACTAATGAGCTGATGACCTGAATCAGGTGTGTTTGATTACGGAGACATGCATAATGTGCAGTTTTAGAGGGGCTCCAGAAACGTGGTTGGGATAATACTACTAATACTTATAATACAGGTAATAACAACCGTCTGTGGGCACAAGGTTTAGCATTATGTGATTCATTTACAATGAAGAAAACATAATGCCTTCACCTCAAAAAAAAAATTGTCTTGCACACAACAATTGGATGAGCTTTTTTCAGCTAATAATTTAATTAGAATCTGTGCAAAGGATTGTGGGTAATTGAAGGATGCAAAGGATACACCTGATGCATCCTTGAAAACAGGCCGAATGAAGGATGCGAAACAAAGACTGCCTAGTATGAATCCTTCAAATTGAGATGTCCTTCAGCTGAGCTTTATGACGTGGCAGCCTAGATTTGCTGCCTTACAAGGATGCAGCCTTTCAATTAAGAAGCATCCAATATATGTCCACAAGATTTTTCACCATTTTACCAATCATTAAATCCGATCATTTAGAAAAGTAATAGTACATCTCTCTTCAAAGCTCCACAAGATCTGAGGTATCATCCATGTCCACGGCCCAAACAGTGGACAAATTAAGTTCCTAGCCTTCAGTGATAGTGATGCTAGATGCAAAGTCACCTCACGATTTAGCAAGGAATTTACTACATCGTACGTACATGTTACTGTGTTCAACAAGGTAATCCCTGCCCTCATTTTATTAGCAATCAAAGAAAAGGTTTCATGCTCACAGCCAATGTCATGATCCTTCAAATGCGCTACCTTGAGAGTGAACTTGAATGAAAAGCAGCTTTTCCGAAACCACAGGCCTTTAGAATATTGTCCATGTGCTCGTATCGCTAATGCCCAAATAATGATTTAGTTTCCCAGGGCGGCAGTGGAAACCCTTTTCTTGTTGGCAGTAAACATGGAAACCAGAGGGGTGTGATTGTTTTGTTGAATACAATGTGGCTCGTTTGGATGATGCCAAAGGGAAGAGATGTGTTTCTAACGGCTTTGAGACAGAGAAGGTAGCTGAAGCTGTTTTATCCCTACTGGGATTGTGTAGTATTGTGTTTGCTCTTTCCTGTCTAGACCCTCAAAGTTAGCTATATCATCACCTCAGAAAACCTCAAAGACCTCTCTAAAAATGTGTGACTTCAGTCCTATGGTATGAACAATCTCTGCTCCACGTTTCATAATATACGCTGCTGGAATTTACAAAGCGTCTCACTTTTTAACAGTTCTTTCAGATGTTAGTCAGGTTTAAACAAGGTAGTCATGGTTTGCTTAACCTCGTTCGCTTTTGATGTCAAGCCTGCATTCGCTACAATGGCTTGACTTCTTTAGAGAAAGCTCAAGCAGCAGCGTGGGAGCAGGGATGGTAATTAGCAAATCTCTTGTACGTAAATATAATTGTGTTCAAAGAGAATGCCCACCCCGTCATACTGCATGGAAAAAGCTTTGTAAACCAACAAGCTGGATCCAGGAAAGCAAATTAAAGACTACAACCTTGTGTGAGAAAGAAAGATCTCCAGCACCTATAGCTATCAATTGAGAAGGCCAGTGTTTGGAATGGGATTCTGTTTTATATAATTTGAGAGGTCTTTTCCCTCAAAAAGCAGATTATGAAAAGTATTTTATAGCTGCTAGTAAAGAATAAAGAGTCTTGCCCCATAAACACAGAAATGTAGAGCTATGACTGACTTTTTGGACTGGATTGTTGTGAACTTATAATCTAATTTACTCACCCTACACTTATTTCAAACCTGTATGAGTTTCTTTCTTCTGTTGAACACAAAATAAGATATTTTGAAAAATGTTGGTAACCAAACAGTTGATGGTAGCCATTGACTTAAATAGTTAGTGGGGACCAGAAACTTGAGGCTGAGTATACAATGACAGCATTTTCATTTTGGGGTGAAATTTGACTTTTAAAATAATTGACTTATTTTGTTAAATTTAACGGTTTGAAACAATTACATTTAAATGTCTATTTCTTTGTCAGTGTCAGAAGTTATTATTGCTTTTGAATCAATAAAGTAATAATTGATTGTAAAATAAGTAACTGTATAGTGTAGTATAGTATAGAAAATATCTACTCTACTCTAACTGTAATACTGGTTAAGAGCATTATAGGATGTCAGGAAAATGCCTGGACACCACCTCATATTTTATTTATTTTTTGACTGTGCATATCACTAAAGCCAAATTTATTTCTTTATTTAAAATAAATAAATTTACATTTGTGCCCGGGTAAACAGACTAAAACGAAGATGGTAAGTGAACAGCTACAACTTTATTTACAGGTAAAGAAGTAAACAGGTGAGTAAATGGCACCTGACGTGATGCAAGGTGAAGAGCAGTCCAATGCAGGGGAGTACAATAAGTTCTCATTCCCAACTCTTCACATATTGACGCTTGGTCAGGACCCTTTGGCGTCACTTTTTAACACAAAGGGTACCCCTTTAGCATCATTTTTCGATGTGCAGGGTCCTCCATTGCTTTTAATAAGAACCCTTTGGCGTCAATATGCAGACGCGAAAGGCATATTGGGAATTTTATCGTCATGATTAAATTATATATTGGGTAATAATTTTGCCATTATTGAATATATGTTGGGGTGTGGTTTTCAATGTAAACAGTCACAACAATTTTATTTACATTACACTATTTACATATTTATGAGCATGTAAACCACCCCCTGCCCCTAAACCTAACCATTTGTCAATATAAAACACAGGATTAAACAGGCTTTAACTACAGTCACAATTTATTCAAAAAGTATTAATATTCCAAGTTTTCTGAGGAAAAACGATTGATTTGTGAGAGGAATAGACACGATCACCATCTCCATCCGCCGTAAAGCTCAGATTCTGTGTGTAGTCTGTACACAAATTCAAAAATTGCCGCCAGAAGAAGCGTTACGTCAGCTTTGGTTGTGAAATGCCATTGGCTCTTGTGTGTCTCGTGACCGATTGCGTCATGCTAATGTTCGGGAGTATCTTTTTGAATGAGATGTGAGCGGCGCGCTTTAAGGGAGCATAATATTTTTCGGCGATTAAAACCTTATGATTTACTCTGTTCTTCGCATAAAGATATTGTATGGCTTCAGAAGACATGGAATGCAACACGACTTGTAATACTTTTATACTACTTTTTTGTGGTCCGTTTTTGCAATAAATACCTGTGACTGTACATTTATTTGCCTGTTACTTGTTTTATATTGTTCAGAAGTGGGTAGGTTTAGGGCAGGGGTGGGGTTAGGCACTCCAAAATATCTATGAAAGTATGAATTTATATCAAATGATTTTCATTTTTAAAAATGCATGCAAAGCATTAAATGCGTCTTGACCTGACGCATAAGCCAAACAACTGAAAGCAATGGAGTATCCTGCACGTCGAAAAGTGACGCTAAAAGGGTACCTTGTGTGTTAAAAAGTGAAGCTGAAGGGGTACCCCGAGCGTCAAAAAGCAATGCCTAGGGGTCCTGACCAAGCGTCAATATGTGACGAGTTGGGAGTGAGAATGTGTTGGTGAGTAGCACCACACACACACAGGTTGTATATCACTGATGAGTCAACAGTAATAATCTCTTACAGGAAATCCAGGGCTAGACGATGCAGTGGGAACGAGGAGAAGGATCCACTGGAGTGAAGACAGGAGGAACCACACATAGGTCAGTAAATCAGGAAGGTAGGCCCTGTCCCAAATGGCACACTTCATGTGCACTTGCGGTCTTGTGGAATTACAATGGCCACCACGTACTCATTCGTCCCATTCATCATTTTAGCTTTCAGAAGGGTGCTCGGTTTGCAGCCGCTATGCACCCTCGATGCGCACTTCTGCCGAGCCCACACTGAGACTTCTACCCAACAGTTAAAGCGACATTACACCACGGAAGTATGGACTCATAGGAAGACCATGAGGGTTTAGGGTGCGATTTGGGACAGGGCCGTAGAGTATCCAACAAGTTAGGGAGTCCTAGGCAGCGTTCCATTTCACTTTTAGGCATGCACTTGCGAACTTTCCTAAGCACTTCCCCTTGGGGGAATTTTAAAGTGCGTTCCACTTCGTGAAGTGGACGAGGGAAGTTTATATGGACAGACCC
>NW_015656642.1:191625-193902 GCF_001515625.1 Sinocyclocheilus rhinocerous
CTTGGTCAGGACCCTTTGGCGTCACTTTTTAACACAAAGGGTACCCCTTTAGCATCATTTTTCGATGTGCAGGGTCCTCCATTGCTTTTAATAAGAACCCTTTGGCGTCAATATGCAGACGCGAAAGGCATATTGGGAATTTTATCGTCATGATTAAATTATATATTGGGTAATAATTTTCCCATTATTGCATATATGTTGGGGTGTGATTTTCAATGTAAACAGTCACAACAATTTTATTTACATTACACTATTTACATATTTATGAGCATGTAAACCACCCCCTGCCCCTAAACCTAACCATTTGTCAATATAAAACACAGGATTAAACAGGCTTTAACTACAGTCACAATTTATTCAAGTATTAATATTTCAAGTTTTCTGAGGAAAAACGATTGATTTGTGAGAGGAATAGACACGATCACCATCTCCATCCGCCGTAAAGCTCAGATTCTGTGTGTAGTCTGTACACAAATTCAAAAATTGCCGCCAGAAGAAGCGTTACGTCAGCTTTGGTTGTGAAATGCCATTGGCTCTTGTGTGTCTCGTGACCGATTGCGTCATGCTAATGTTCGGGAGTATCTTTTTGAATGAGATGTGAGCGGCGCGCTTTAAGGGAGCATAATATTTTTCAGCGATTAAAACCTTATGATTTACTCTGTTCTTCGCATAAAGATATTGTATGGCTTCAGAAGACATGGAATGCAACACGACTTGTAATACTTTTATACTACTTTTTTATGGTCCGTTTTTGCAATAAATACCTGTGACTGTACTTTTATTTGCCTGTTACTTGTTTTATATTGTTCAGAAGTGGGTAGGTTTAGGGCAGGGGTGGGGTTAGGCACTCCAAAATATCTATGAAAGTATGAATTTATATCAAATGATTTTCATTTTTAAAAATGCATGCAAAGCATTAAATGCGTCTTGACCTGACGCATAAGCCAAACAACTGAAAGCAATGGAGTATCCTGCACGTCGAAAAGTGACGCTAAAAGGGTACCTTGTGTGTTAAAAAGTGAAGCTGAAGGGGTACCCCGAGCGTCAAAAAGCAATGCCTAGGGGTCCTGACCAAGCGTCAATATGTGACGAGTTGGGAGTGAGAATGTGTTGGTGAGTAGCACCACACACACACACAGGTTGTATATCGCTGATGAGTCAACAGTAATAATCTCTTACAGGAAATCCAGGGCTAGACGATGCAGTGGGAAAGAGGAGAAGGATCCACTGGAGTGAAGACAGGAGGAACCACACATAGGTCAGTAAATCAGGAAGGTAGGCCCTGTCCCAAATGGCACACTTCATGTGCACTTGCGGTCTTGTGGAATTACAATGGCCACCACGTACTCATTCGTCCCATTCATCATTTTAGCTTTCAGAAGGGTGCTCGGTTTGCAGCCGCTATGCACCCTCGATGCGCACTTCTGCCGAGCCCACACTGAGACTTCTACCCAACAGTTAAAGCGACATTACACCACGGAAGTATGGACTCATAGGAAGACCATGAGGGTTTAGGGTGCGATTTGGGACAGGGCCGTAGAGTATCCAACAAGTTAGGGAGTCCTAGGCAGCGTTCCATTTCACTTTTAGGCATGCACTTGCGAACTTTCCTAAGCACTTCCCCTTGGGGGAATTTTAAAGTGCGTTCCACTTCGTGAAGTGGACGAGGGAAGTTTATATGGACAGACCCTCGACCCCTCGATTTTGACAGAGGGAGCGAGTCTACTTCATATGTACACTTCAGGCTGCTCTATAGACCACAATGCAACACAACTGTGATGTTATCGCAGATCACGTTTAATTTATCCCCACCCCAAACAACTAAATGATATATAAATGATTTTAAACATTTAAAACAGCCCAATCATACCTATATACATATAGATTGCAGCATCAAACTAATTTGTAAGAAAAAAAACAAAAACAGATTTTAAGTCCATTGCAAGGGTTCGGCCAGTAGTGGGCACTCATGCAACGTAATCAATGACATACATCTGAGCAAATGAGACGGACGAAAGTTAGCAAGTGAAGGGCATAAAAAAAAAAGAACTGGAACGCAGCCTTGGTCATTGACCGGACCCTGGGAGAGTGTGTGAGACAGGCTTATATGGAGGTGCTGATGAGGTGCTGATCTACAAAAACAGATTTCAAGTCCATTCCAAGGGTTCGGCCAGTAGTGGGCACTCATGCAACGTAATCAATGACGTACATCCGAGTCAACGAGACGGAGGGAAGTTTGCGAGTGAAGGGCATAAAAAATGGACTGGAACGCAGCCC
>NW_015656642.1:195043-198996 GCF_001515625.1 Sinocyclocheilus rhinocerous
CAAGGGTTCGGCCAGTAGTGGGCACTCATGCAACGTAATCAATGACATACATCTGAGCAAATGAGACAGACAAAAGTTAGCAAGTGAAGGGCATAAAAAAAAAAGAACTGGAACGCAGCCTTGGTCATTGACCGGACCCTGGGAGAGTGTGTGAGACAGGCTTATATGGAGGTGCTGATGAGGTGCTGATCAGTGGCAGGTGCGGATGATGACTGAGTCAGTGCAGGTGAGAACTGCGGAGGATGTTGGGAAATGTAGTGCGGAGTGTGAGTCAGGGAGCGTAATTGTGACAATTATTTATTTATGAATAGATAGATAGATAGATAGATAGATAGATTCGGTGTGATTCTACAGTAAATGACTCACATGTGATAGACAAAAATCAGATTCTGGTCCATAATTAGCAACAGTGTGAACGTAGCCTGTGTTACTCATCTTTGTCTCATATTGAGGTGATTTAGAGTTCACAGACACACAGCTGCTCATCCCTTTTTTGACTGCATTTGAAGCGTCCAAGTTTTTCTTGAAAGAACATTTTCGCAAATATTTCCTCTACTCTTATGGCACCTTGGTGACCGCTGGGATGAAATATCAAACCGCAATTACAACTGCGAAAACGGTGAGTGTACTGGAACTGCTGGAGGAAAGGAACTTTAAATGTCCTTTAAATGTTGTGATTTACAAATTCAAAGTGCTCTCCAGAACATTCAACATCACCCTGCTGTATTTCTATTGTCCATACGTCTGTGAGCAACAGTATTCGCAAAGACAGTGATTTTGTTTTCATGTGTTGCCAGTTCTTTGAAATCCATATTTGTGATAATTCAAATTCAGTGTTCAAATAAAATCATTTAGGTTAGCTTTTAGAATCGTTCAGCGCTGGCGCAGTGACGTTATCCAACCCCTGTGCGGCGATCGGATTGCGTTAGATGCCACCGCTTGTACGTGTTGACGCGCAGTGACATCAAAGGAAGTGAGATCATCAGATAAATCCAAAATGAAAGGCTTTTTATGCCTGTCAAAACAGTTCACCCAGGGTCTGCGTACTTCATCACCTTGAAGAACTGACCTTTGGAGATGTCAGCGACTGCTCAATATTTGCATCAGCCTCTCCTAGATTTCAGACAATAGGCGCAGAGGCGGTCCACTTTGATACCGTTTCTCTGGATTTTATTTAACTCAGCCTTGAAAGGCCATGACTCAAGCTGTGGAGGAATTGAAAGCATGGACGTTTTGGTTTGGGTGGCACGGCTGTAGTTCTCCACTCCGGCCTAACAATGATATCCCAGCAGGCCATTGGTGGACACGGCACAAGAGAGCGCTGGAACAATAAAGCGCCCCCCTCCCCGACAGTATTAATCTATTATTCACGCACCTCCCCAATTCTGCTTCCCAATTTCTCATGCCTTCTTGTACTTATCTGAAAAGCTTATTGAAGGACAAGTTTTGTGTATAAAATTACATTGATTATTGGCCACATTTTTAGGGGGTTTTGTTGATTAAATGAAGAAATTAAAATATTACAGGTGGGAGGTATGACCACTATGATTGGTTTATATATTAAATAACCATCTGATAATGCCTATTTTTGGAAAATGTATTAAAATACTTTACAAATTACAGGTGTAGCGTATTTTAAATTTTTATATTTATGCATTTATAATTATGTTTAATGTTTGATAGATTCCAAACCAAAAAGCAAATAATAATAATAATAATAATAATACAATTACAAATAATCAAATAATGAAATTATTGCTATGTATCAGACTAAAAACAGCTTTAAATTATATAAGATTTGAGTTAAATAAACATACTAATTAAAAATTACTAAAACACTTCACAATTTTCTGTTTCAAAGAGCATTTTCTAAAACAATTAATAATTACTACATCATAATACATGCAGATGTATGACCATTTATTCATTATCCTAATTATTGTTTCTTAATGATTCCTATTATACTAATTATTCATACATTCATATATTCGTCCTAATTAACATATTCGAGAATAAAACATTAGAGAATAATAACAGAACATATGTACTTTTTTAATCACACTGCAAGGCCATTTAAAATGAACAACTGTAAATTGTAATTAAAAATGGTGAGGAAAAACAGTAAATAATCAAAATTATAATTATACAAAATGTAAATATAATTTAAGAAAAAGAAAACATTAAACACTGTAAAAAATATTTTTCAAAGAAAAGATTACTGGAGTACATTTTACATTTCGGTCTTTCAATTTTGTTTAATGCTTAATTCAATGTTTTACTTTTTCTTTGTAACTGTTTGTGAAAATTACTAGCAATTTCTGAGACAAAATAGTTTCTACCCCCTTTTTTTCATCATAGTTTAAAGGGATAGTTCACCTAAAATTACAATGCTGTCATCATTTACTCACCCATATGTCTTTCCAAATCACATGACTTCCATATGACTTTCTTTCTTCTGTAGAACACAATAGAACAAAATTTGAAGAATATTTCAAGAAGAATACAAGAGCTGTCTAAAAACTGTCTAAAACATAAAAAAAAAAACTTTTGCAAAATCTTTTTAATAATTTTACAGCCGAAAGAAACGCACACAAGTTTTGATTGACAGCAGGGTAAGTAAATTATACATCATTTTTATTTTTAGTGAACTGTACCTGTCATGGACATGTTATGTGTCAACTAATCATACACCCTCAAACAGCGCGTGTTTATTTGAAACACACTGTAATTACAGCTTGAGGAAATTACCGTTTTAGGAAATCAAACGCTGACTCGGGTCATGTAAGGTAATGCTGATTTCCTCGGCTTTCCTACTGTAAAACAGATGCCAGTGCGGCATCAAACCTAATGAAAAAGTCACAACCAGCTACTTGGTATTTTGAAAATTTATCACATCTATGACTGAGTGCTTTCTCAGAGCCTGCGAAATGACAAAGCTCCACATGACCCACAGTTGTTTACTGACTACTGCTATAAAACGATTTACTCAACAGACAATCTCGAATCTCATTGGTGCGACTGGTGCCTAATTAACTTTCCCAAGGAAACAAAAACGTTTTTTGAATTCACGTCCCAAGTTTGAATGATGTAATGGGCCGAGGTCTATGCTGCGCCAAAATCCGCTTTGAACAAGCCATGACCAATTACAGGCAAAGATCAATCAGCACTCAAGAAAAGACTAGTCTTCATTTCGGTTCAACAAAACACGGATGAATGGTCCGCTAAATGTCTCTTGCTCACTGAATATATATTGGTCTACATCTTTCTAATTTTCTCTTTAGCACTGAGAGACCGTCAGAGGTAAACGCTAAAGGTTCACCTTACTCATCACGGGAAGCATCATTTTCCTTTCACCTTTAAACAGAAGACATATTCTTACCTTCTTCTCAGTTTATCTTATTGTTGAACACTTTGTTTTGGTTTACTGAAATTTCCTGGCAGGTGACAAGTTGAGCGCTTTGAGCTTCAGTTTGAGAAGAGTTTAGTTTCCATTCAAGTGTCAGGAGATTTGATTAAATCAGCTTTAGGGAGAAAGAATTTGGCAGCTTATGTACTCAAAGTTCTCCAACCGTTTTATTTTTTCAAACTGAATGAAAAAGGTTACTTCCATTTACTGTATGTGACCACAACCCTACTATCCTTGAACTATTACAGCTACAAGAGTCGTTCATAAATCCCACTCTGCAGCATTTCGTCACCAGTGGGACAAAAAAAGTTAAATCAGCTTAAGCTAGTTCACTGGTCTTAGCTGGCTTAAGCTGGTCTAAGCTGCCGAAATCCATCTAAAATCGCCAAAACAGGCCATGGACTGAGACACTAGTTTTATCAGAAAACAAAATAAATTATTTTAAATTATTATAAATTATTTATTTTAGTATATAAATAATGAAAAGATTACACAGTGACTCAAACGATCCTCTAAAGCAAATAACATTTTGATTAGGTTGCTTTCT
>NW_015656642.1:201494-203886 GCF_001515625.1 Sinocyclocheilus rhinocerous
ACAAGCCATGACCAATTACAGGCAAAGATCAATCAGCACTCAAGAAAAGACTAGTCTTCATTTCGGTTCAACAAAACACGGATGAATGGTCCGCTAAATGTCTCTTGCTCACTGAATATATATTGGTCTACATCTTTCTAATTTTCTCTTTAGCACTGAGAGACCGTCAGAGGTAAACGCTAAAGGTTCACCTTACTCATCACGGGAAGCATCATTTTCCTTTCACCTTTAAACAGAAGACATATTCTTACCTTCTTCTCAGTTTATCTTATTGTTGAACACTTTGTTTTGGTTTACTGAAATTTCCTGGCAGGTGACAAGTTGAGCGCTTTGAGCTTCAGTTTGAGAAGAGTTTAGTTTCCATTCAAGTGTCAGGAGATTTGATTAAATCAGCTTTAGGGAGAAAGAATTTGGCAGCTTATGTACTCAAAGTTCTCCAACCGTTTTATTTTTTCAAACTGAATGAAAAAGGTTACTTCCATTTACTGTATGTGACCACAACCCTACTATCCTTGAACTATTACAGCTACAAGAGTCGTTCATAAATCCCACTCTGCAGCATTTCGTCACCAGTGGGACAAAAAAAGTTAAATCAGCTTAAGCTAGTTCACTGGTCTTAGCTGGCTTAAGCTGGTCTAAGCTGCCGAAATCCATCTAAAATCGCCAAAACAGGCCATGGACTGAGACACTAGTTTTATCAAAAAACAAAATAAATTATTTTAAATTATTATAAATTATTTATTTTAGTATATAAATAATGAAAAGATTACACAGTGACTCAAACGATCCTCTAAAGCAAATAACATTTTGATTAGGTTGCTTTCTGTAGCTATAGCTTGGTATCGAAAGAGCTAGAGCTGCCTAGACAGCATTTTAAACACTTTAAAGTAGCATTTAAACAATTTGCAAGAAAACATTACCTAATGCTTTGTGACAAGCAAAAGAAATATATATATAACTATATATATATATATATATTATTATATATATATTTATATATAACTACGCAAATATATATTCTTAAGGACATTAAAACCTAAAATAAAACTCCAGAAAGGTGTAAAATATGTGACCTTTAAAAATGTGTATGTATATTTCAAAATATAAACATAAATGACCAAAAAATGTATTTGCTGAAACATGTATCATATATATATATAATTTTTTTTTTTTTTTTACCATATAGGTTAAATGTGCATATGCCTGATTCATCTTAATTACAGCACTCTGTGGTCTTCATTCAGACTCAGTCTAGTATTTAAATATAAATCAAAAGCCTTCTAACAACAATATATGATCAGCTAGGTGACAATTTTCATTAAATTATAGGCTAAATATCATTGTGCTGAAGGCAATTTTTGGTTGTTTTTGGTTCACTCTGATGTAAAACAATGAGGAAATCTTTATTTGAAGAAACAAGCACCTAGTAGCAGGGGGTCTCAGGTTTTTAGCGGCCCTGCATGCATGCAAATTATCAGGAGAAAAAGAAATCTCTCTAGGCAATTACTTTTAATGGACCAGAAACTGTTTGGAATAGGGTTCATTTTAGTATCACTGAAAAAGTGCTTCATTTGCCACCGTTTGCTGTATCAGCATGAGATGTTAGTGTTGATGTCTTCAAATTAAAAGCTTTTCTAGAACAACCGTCTCCTTGATGATGTCAGCTCTTGTTGAAGCTAAAGATGCCTTGCTCATAATTCATTGCAAATTTGCATCAACAACAAATCACATCACATTTTGGTACATCTTACATCTGTTGTACTAATTAGTTCAGTGCTGCAAATATGCTATTTTTGTTTTTCTGTAATAAATAGATGGTCAAGTTGCTCATTTGCAAGCTGCTTTGAAAATAATCAGCAAAATTATTAAATGCAAAATTTAATTGTCTTGAAATATATTGTTGAAGGCGAATTGCTACACCAGCAGTTCCTTGATAGCAGGTGGGGAATTTTTAGATGCAAGCTTTTAGTATGCTAATAGTCAGTTACTGCTAGCACAGCATGCTAGCATGCTAAACCTGTCACTGAAGGTGTGGTCACATTTACCGTTTTTCTGCGAATTTTCAAGAGCAAAATCCAGACCAAAATCATTTCTACGGAGCCTCAGAAATGACATGCGGGGGGGCTCCGTAGAAATGATTTAAGAAAAATCCATAGAAAATCACGCTAATCATGCTCACGATTTACTCAAAATAAGGTGAATTAGTAAATCACGCTCACGATTTAGTCAAAATAAGGTGAATTAGTGAATCACGCTCACGATTTTCTCAAAATAAGGTAAATTAGTAAATCATGCTCACAATTTACTCAAAATAAGTTGAATTAGTGAATCCCGCTCACGATTTACACAAAATAAGGTGAATTAGTGAATCATGCTCACAATTTACTCAAAA
>NW_015656642.1:207772-213483 GCF_001515625.1 Sinocyclocheilus rhinocerous
AATTAGTGAATCGTGCTCACAATTTACTCAAAATAAGGTGAATTAGTGAATCACGCTCACGATTTACGCAAAATAAGGTGAATTAGTAAATCGTGCTAACGATATACTCAAAATAAGGTGAATTAGTGAATCATGCTCACAATTTACTCAAAATAAGGTGAAATAGTGAATCACACTCACGATTTACACAAAATAAGGTAAATTGGTAAATCATGCTCATGATTTACTCAAAATAAGGTGAATTAGTGAATCGTGCTCACAATTTACTCAAAATAAGGTGAATTAGTAAATAAGCTCACGATTTACACAAAATAAGGTGAATTAGTAAATCACGCTCACGATTTACTTACAATAAGGGGAATTAGTGAATCACGCTCACAATTTACTCAAAATAAGGTGAATTAGTAAATCACGCTGACGATTTAGTCAAAATAAGGTGAATTAGTGAATCACGCTCACGATTTTCTCAAAATAAGGTAAATTAGTAAATCATGCTCATGATTTACTCAAAATAAGGTGAATTAGTGAATCGTGCTCACAATTTACTCAAAATAAGGTGAATTCGTGAATCACGCTCACGATTTACACAAAATAAGGTAAATTAGTAAATCGTGCTCACCATTTACTCAAAATAAGGTGAATTAGTGAATCGTGCTCACAATTTACTCAAAATAAGGTGAATTCGTGAATCACGCTCACGATTTACACAAAATAAGGTAAATTAGTAAATCGTGCTCACCATTTACTCAAAATAAGGTGAATTAGTGAATCGTGCTCACAATTTACTCAAAATAAGGTGAATTCGTGAATCACGCTCACGATTTACACAAAATAAGGTAAATTAGTAAATCGTGCTCACCATTTACTCAAAATAAGGTGAATTAGTGAATCGTGCTCACAATTTACTCAAAATAAGGTGAATTCGTGAATCACGCTCACGATTTACACAAAATAAGGTAAATTAGTAAATCGTGCTCACCATTTACTCAAAATAAGGTGAATTAGTGAATCGTGCTCACAATTTACTCAAAATAAGGTGAATTCGTGAATCACGCTCACGATTTACACAAAATAAGGTAAATTAGTAAATCGTGCTCACCATTTACTCAAAATAAGGTGAATTAGTGAATCGTGCTCACAATTTACTCAAAATAAGGTGAATTCGTGAATCACGCTCACGATTTACACAAAATAAGGTAAATTAGTAAATCGTGCTCACCATTTACTCAAAATAAGGTGAATTAGTGAATCGTGCTCACAATTTACTCAAAATAAGGTGAATTCGTGAATCACGCTCACGATTTACACAAAATAAGGTAAATTAGTAAATCGTGCTCACCATTTACTCAAAATAAGGTGAATTAGTGAATCGTGCTCACAATTTACTCAAAATAAGGTGAATTCGTGAATCACGCTCACGATTTACACAAAATAAGGTAAATTAGTAAATCGTGCTCACCATTTACTCAAAATAAGGTGAATTAGTGAATCGTGCTCACAATTTACTCAAAATAAGGTGAATTCGTGAATCACGCTCACGATTTACACAAAATAAGGTAAATTAGTAAATCGTGCTCACCATTTACTCAAAATAAGGTGAATTAGTGAATCGTGCTCACAATTTACTCAAAATAAGGTGAATTCGTGAATCACGCTCACGATTTACACAAAATAAGGTAAATTAGTAAATCGTGCTCACCATTTACTCAAAATAAGGTGAATTAGTGAATCGTGCTCACAATTTACTCAAAATAAGGTGAATTCGTGAATCACGCTCACGATTTACACAAAATAAGGTAAATTAGTAAATCGTGCTCACCATTTACTCAAAATAAGGTGAATTAGTGAATCGTGCTCACAATTTACTCAAAATAAGGTGAATTAGTAAATAACGCTCACGATTTACACAAAATAAGGTAAATTAGTAAATCGTGCTCACCATTTACTCAAAATAAGGTGAATTAGTGAATCGTGCTCACGATTTACTCAAAATAAGGTGAATTAGTGAATCGTGCTCACAATTTACTCAAAATAAGGTGAATTAGTAAATAACGCTCACAATTTACGCAAAATAAGGTGAATTAGTAAATTGTGCTCACAATTTACTCAAAATAAGGTGAATTAGTGAATCGTGCTCACGATTTACTTAAAATAAGTTGAATTAGTGAATCGTGCTCACGATTTACTTAAAATGAGGTGATGAGTTAGTAAGTTGTGGGAACTAATTGTTAATTCGTGGCCACTATGTAAATATTTTTCCCACATGTCATGTCTGGGGCTCCGTACATTTCAATTCATGCGATCAGGCATTTTCACATGAGGGCAAAAGATTTCCTCAGGTAGATTTTGCAACAGTTTCAAGTTGTGTCACTTGTGTCACGTGACTCTGGCAGGTTGACTACTAGAAACCAGCTTGGTTTGGAAGTGTCTTCTATGTGTGCTAAACATGTAAATGCTGCCCATGCCAACCAGCCAAACTGTGATCCCTTTGGACGTGTCATTTAGGTAAACATTCACTAACTTATTAGTTGACTACTTTTCTGGATGACTAGTTGAATTGTAATAATGAGTGTTCATACAAGTTCTTTTTGTGACTTTTTCAAGGCAAAAGAACACCTTCGCATCATCAGTGTGTTATATATAAGGTGTGATATGAATTACACCATTTTACCTATGGCATCAAAATAGTATCAAACCAACCAAAATAGTTCTTAAATGTGCATCCAACTATGACTACACATCTGACTTATGCAAACAGTAAGTCTTTGTGTGGTTCACCTAATCTCATCTATCATGATGAAGATCAGAGACTAAGTGGCTCCGTGATCAAGCTGCCAAGCGGCATGTCTCACCTTCTCCAGAGGCGTCCTGTGTAAGTGTACATGCGTGACCTGCAGTAACCTGCACATCTGCTCATCCACGGGCACACTATGTAACCACAATTGCATTTACCGGCCTCAGAATGTTTGCTCATCGTGGAACATGTACAGCCATATCCGTCTTGAATGAAGAGCTAAAATGCAACCCTCTAGAGACTATATAACAATAATAAGACACTATATAACATTTCGGAACTTGTTGGAATTGCAAATCTGTGTCTACAAACCCCAAATTAAAAATTCTGTTAATAATGTAACAGCCATTATGTTTCGACCAAACATGCAAGTTTAAATATGCAGAAGCATAACAGAAATTCAGTTTACTTCATTTTTCAGTTTGTTCATCGTATACAACTTGAGATGACTTGAAATATAGTGCACAAGTTGTATGAGCTACTATTTGTGTGTGTGTGTGTGTGTGTGTGTGTGTTTTGTTATACACACAAAAAAATAACAGCATACATCTAAAAAAAATGCATTGTTGCTAACACACCACACCAGCAAACTGCTAATGCTAACCATGCTAATGCTGCCCATGCCAAATTTTTTTTTACAAATAATTACAAAGAAACAGCAAGTAACACACTGAATTAATCGTAAAATGTTGAAGTAGAAATACAGAAGTAGTATTTTCTTGTAAATCAAAATTTCGCTAATGTGACCACAACTTGAGAACATGTGTTTTTAAATGTATTCCTGTTTAAGCATCATCGCTAACAACAACAGCAACAGCAACAACAGTGTACGATTTTGAGGGTCGGTAAATAATGACAGAAATTTTATATCTGGCTTAAATTACTCATTATTCTATATTTTCTACATGCATGCTCCGTTATACTGCAGGCATCTCTTCAGCCCAACTAAATTACGTGTTGTGTTTGTGTGCATTTCTGAAGCGAGATCAACCCTCGGCACTTAACACTGCCCTCTCGTTTTCTCACGAAGAACTCGCGCAATCTAGCTCAGTAAAGCAAACCGAAGGGTAACTACTGTGAAAACATCTCTGGTTACCTCCATGTCTGTGGCTATGTTCCTTACTGGTCTTAAACGAAAGCATTTGAAGTTCTGAATGAAAAATGACAATACACTATGAACAACCTAAATCGAGAGCGCATTCACTTGCAATTATAAACCGCATGAAAATGTAAAAACAGGAAAAAGTGATGAAGAGCATTGAAGAGGTAGTAATATTCTATTTTCAGGAAGTATGTGGTTGAATCTGACATCGGAATTTATATTTTTTAGTCATTAAAGGAGATTATAATTTGTTTCTGGAATAAAATTCACTTACCTACAGTAATAATGAGGTTGGTACTTTGCTGAGATATGACCATGTATTTATTTGGTTTGAAACAGGCTTTGTCTCTTTCCTGAAAATTTAGACACACAGAATCCAGAACATTTAGAAGTGGTATTTATTAAAGGTAGCTGTCTGGCAGAGCTTGATAAAGCGGACCGCACTTCTCCAACTCGTTTCAAGTCTCCCGGGAGGTGATTAGAAAATGAGCATGTAAAAAAAAAAAAACGTGTTTTCTGCAGCAAAACAAAATAGACGGAAAATTAGTGCTTTTGACAGCTCATTTAATGCTCAACTTCAAGCAAGGCCCCGGGAAGCTTGCTCAAAGCTCACTGTATGAGTGGAGAGCACCTACAGACCGGCAAAATGCCCAGTCTTAAATTCCCTGGGAGATCTCGACCGTTTAAGTCTAGTGAATTACATCTGAAAAGAAACAAATTTTTGAGGTTGTGAAAGTGTAGAAAGACAATAAATAAACAATTTTGGTTTTATAGTGTAATATTTGCAGGCATATATACATAAATATGTGTGCATAGTTGTGTTGAGCAAAGACAAGCATTAACAAAATTCCTAACCTTAAAGATGTGGTCACATTTAAAGGTGCAGTGTGTAATATGACAGCTAATGGTTGAAATGAGTACTGCAGTCCAAACTGAAAATATTGCAGAGAGAGTTTTTTCTCCCTCCTCCTCCAACACAGACTCGATGCTCATGCGTGTTGCCAGATTGAGGATATGTAACATGAATGAGCGCAACTGACAATAAAAGGCGATGAGCCTTACACTGTAAGTTGATGAGTTGATTTATCCATGTTTTATATGCCTCTAGTCGTAGAGCTTTTTAGATGATGCCAAGGCTTTGTAGCTCGGGTAGAATCTGTGATCTCTGACGCAGTTTGTTCACTTCCATGGCTGCAGTACACTGTGTTTTCTGCCAACTGGCAACCTGGGATGGCGAAATACTACTGGTTAAATTGGCAGTGGGTGGAGTCACAGACCAGAACAAAAACAAACATTCCGGCATGGAACACACATTTTGACACGCGCGAAAGATCATATTTTGAGCGCACAAAAGTGCATTTTGCACGCGCGCGATCTGAGTTTTACGGAGAAAATGTTTGTTTCGCAAAGAAAAAATATTTTGAACGCACTAAATAAAATTTTGCATTTAAAATAAGTTTTTGGATGTGTGCAGACCTTCTCCTTTACGCGTGCAACGTTTCACTAGCTAGCTCCCTTGATGCCCGCCCTCAGTGCTCTCTAAATGCAGACGGCTGGCTTGGCTCCAAACAACATCAAACTTAATAACTACTATTAATCTTGTATTTAATCACTTATAACCTATATATTATTGTTCATGAAGGCTGGAAGTGAAAAACGCCTTATATTCAGGTGTGCATAATTATTAAGCAGGTTATCTTCTACAGATAAAATCTTGAGATGGACTAAAAATGAACTCCCAAAACGTACTGCCAGATACTGGCAGATAAATTCTTCAAACACTGGTACAAGAGAATGTGGTGCTGGTCTTTCAAG
>NW_015656642.1:213572-216270 GCF_001515625.1 Sinocyclocheilus rhinocerous
AGTCTTTGAGAACCTGACACCTTGTACTTCTGGAGACTCCAGGTAGGTTGCAGTTCTGGAAAATGGTGCCGCTGGAGACTAAATGCTTCCTGGTGATTTCACACCTAATTCTTCACCTTAATTCCTAATTATTTTGCAGTTAACAAGCATCTTTTCTTCTCCACGTGTTTTTGACTGACCCCGCTGACCCACCGAGCATTTTGCTGTCCAATGGTTATGCATTAACTTTGCAATTTCTAGTATTGTATTAGTTTTGAATATTTCTCATGGGTGAGCAAGCGAGCCGTTGGCATTTAGAGAGCACTGAGGGCGGGCATCAAGGGAGCAAGCTAGTGAAACGTTGCACGCACAAAAGAGAAGGTCTGCACAAATACAAAAACGTATTTTAAATGCAAAATTGATTTTCGTGCGCTCGAAATACTTTCTTCTTTGCGAGACAAACATTTCCTCCACAAAACTCAGTTCGCGCGCATGCAAAACGCACTTTTGTGCACTCAAAATATGATCTTTCGCGCGCAGAATTGTGGCAGAGATGTAATCCCATAAATAACTGTCTGTAGCATTGTTTTACAGAAAACAAGTATATGGACTTTGCATGTTTCCTGAATATCTGCAAATATATTATGGTATTTTCATGCTTTAGTACAGTTATAAAATTACATACAGCATTTTTAACATTGTTTCATTTCAAAAAGAATCCATGCAATTGGAAATTAGGTGTGAGGACGAAAAAATCTTACCACACAGATTTCACAATGGGTCCAAATTGGTCACATGGGCCACATACCACTGCTCTAATAAACAATCACTAAGAACAGCTTAGCAACCACATAGTAACATCCTGGCAATCTCCAACAACACCTTAGCAATCATTGCAATGACTTAGCAACCACAGCAAAGCAACTACATAGCATCATGCTAAAAATCACAGAACACATCTACGCATCTTAAGAACCACAAACACCCCATAGAAACTGCATAGCAACCCCTAATAAGAACCCAGAAAAAAATAGCAGCAGTATTGCAATGGGTAAGATATAGCAATGTGCTAACAACTACTCGGAACACCTTAGCAACCACATAGTAACACCCTGGTAACAACCAACAACACCCTAACGATTGCATTGCAACCACATAGCAACATGCTGAAAATCAACCAGAACATCCAAGCAACATCTCAACAACAACCAACACCCCGAGAAACCACCTTGCAACACCCAAATAATCATTCAAAACACCTTAGCAACAGTATTGCAATATGCTAAGAAATAACAATTTTCTAACAACTACTCAGAACACCTTAGCAAACACATAGTAACACCCTGGTGACCACAAAACACACCCTAGCAATTGCATTGCAATGCCCTAACAACCACAACCAAGCAACCACATAGCAACATGCCGAAAATCACCCTAGCAACATTTTAACAATCACCAACACCCCACAGAAACCACCTAGCAACACCATAATAACCACCCAGAACACCTTAGCAGCTGTACTGAAATGTGTTAACAAATATTCAAGACACCTTAGCGACCACATACACAGTAACACCCTGGTAACCACAAAGAACACCCTAGCAATTGTACTGCAATGCCTTAGCAACCACACAACAACATAGCAACATGCTATAAATTACCCAGAGCACCCTAGCAACATCTTAACAACCAGTATCCCTAGAAATCGCATAGCAACACCCTTAAAACCACCCGACACACCTCATCTACAGTATTGCAATGTGCTATAAATCACCTTAGCAACAGAGAAGCACTGTAATGCCATGGCAACGACTCCCAGCACCCTAACAAAAGAACTGCAATGTAAAAATGTGATGGCGATCCCTTAGAAACCCCTAGCAACATCATAACAACCACAAGAAAACTCCATAAACTTTATAGCAACGCCCTTGCTATGACCCATAACACCCAAGCAACCTCACAGCAATATGATATCAACCACTCAGAACATCTTAGCAACCACATAGCCCTGACAGCAAGCTACAACACCCTAGCAACTGCTTAGAATACCTTAGCAACCAAACCTCATCTACAACATTACAGTGTGCTATAAATCACTCAGAATACCCTAGCAACCTCACAGCAATATGCTAGCAACCACTGAGAACATCTTAGCAACCGCACAGCCCTGGCAACAAACTACAACACCCTAGCAACCGCTCAGAACATCTTAGCAGCCACCCAGAACACCCTTGCACTGAGACTGTGAGTTTTGCACAGGCATACATTCAGATTTTATTGAGAAAATGCAAAAATCTGTTGCTGTGCAATAGAGCTATATTATGATCATAACGCACATCTCCAGAGTTATGAAAGCAACCGAGTGAGAATAATGGTTACGCAGGATAACAGTTTAAATCCTTCAGCAAAGCTTATTCCTTGCAATTTACTCCTAAAGGCCTTAATCCATGAAGATATTAGCTCAATCAGTGGACTGAGACATTACACGATGGGAGAAAAGGCCATCAAGACAAAACTACATTCAATTAAGTCTTAATGCTGTAATAATCCTGACTGTTGAGCAGAATCCTGTACCACAAGCCATATGGTGCAAAGCCTTTTGAGCTTTAGCTCTTACTATATAATATCGAACAGACTTCAACAATGTAATTTTACATAATACAGTATGTTCTATAAATACAGTATGACTTTTCATATATATATATATATATATATATAT
>NW_015656642.1:217047-232176 GCF_001515625.1 Sinocyclocheilus rhinocerous
TCACAATTTGAGTTGAATTACTGAAATAAATGAACTTTTCCACGACATTCTAATTTATTGAGATGCACCTGTTTATCATATCATATATATATATATAAGTGTTAAGTGGTTTGATAGGTAAATGCAGTTGTTATTCAACTTTCACATTCCATTTCCATGACTTGTCAAAGTTGCATGACGCATAGTTCAAGTCACAAAATAGACTAAACTAGGTCTCAGGGCCTGTTAAGACCATTAGACTGACGAATGACAAATGACAATCACAATTAAGTAACCAAAAAATCCCTCTTTTAAATGGACAAAGCCATTAGATGACTAGATGCTCCTAGCCAGGGAAATTACACCATGTTCGCCTGTCCTTTTTTTTATGTCTTATATATCATCTCCATCCTGTTTATAGGCACTGTTCTTTAAAAGTCATTTGCCAAACAAAAACAGCTTGACGCAAGGCAAAGACAACATATCCTGCCACAATGTTAAATGGTTTTTCTATTGGGCCCCTCACGTAAAGACATGTCTGCCATCTTCTGGCGCACTGGAGAAAAAACTCTGGGTTTAGAAACTCCACAATACCTCTATGAAATGAAATAAAGAAGGAGTTTGAGTTTGCTGCTTCCCAGATGTTTCTCCTGAGTAAAAGACCCAACAAATGTCTCTAGAGTTCCAGAAGAGATCTCAAAATGTGCACAGGTGTGCCAAGATACAAAAGTCTGCAATCAAAACTCAATATAAACACAAAAAATGTCTCATCATATTCTTTATATATAGAATTAATTACCTGCACTCTTACTGTACACCAACAACTGTCCCATTTATTTCTTGGCTTTCGTCCTCCAAGGAATTTAAGGAGAATCATCTGTGACAGTAAAATGAAGAAAAAAATCTCCTTAGGTACGAAATAACAACCTCAAGCAACTCATCTATAAACGGAATTCAAAGATACAGAATCAAAAGCCTTTCAAGTACCAACTCCATTCGTGTAACATTCCTTTAATTTTCCTTAAATCTATTTGTTTCTCCTTTAGGGGTGTCACGGGAACATTTCATGTTGGTTAGATCATGCTTTGGCTTTGTGGGTGGGCAACTTGGCACAATCTTCAAAAGAATTGTAGGCACAGTTGTGTCTCATTGAAAGTCACAAAAAGAGACCACAATTGTATTGTCATGTCAGGAATATGGCAGCAAGTGTAGTTAAAGTGACATAATTGTTTAAATATTCGTCAGGATGCTAAACTGGATTTGAAATTCAGGGGCAGTAAAGACATCATGTCCAACACACTTTCATGGCAATTTGTAACCATTTTACATTTTTGGCAAATTGATGAATTCATACGATCAAATTCCTCTGTCTATTCTGCACTGAGGGTTATGTTTTGGACTTAATTTTTTTTTTCTTTTTTTTTTGGAGTATTCTGAAGTGTTTTACTTTTACAGTAACTTTCTGGTAGCATATGAAAGAGCACAAAAAGATGAAGCGCAAATGAATGCAATAGATCACTCCATCTTACGTAATCTGCAGAGAGCACAAAAAAAAACCCCGGCCTTTTAGGTGTTTGATCAACAGGTCTTCAGCAAGAACCACCATGCAATCAAGATAACACCAATGTCTGTTAATTTCTTCTTTAAAAAATTATGTTCTTCAGAAATTATTCAAGGACTTTTTAAGAATTTTTCAAGAATTGCATTAGGGAAAATTCTTACAAACTTCTTGGAATTTATCTTAAGAAACAAACTTCTTCCTTAAAGGGGTCATATGATGCGATTTCAATTTTTCCTTTCTCTTTGGAGTGTTACAAGCTCTTGGTGCATAAAGAAGATCTGTAAAGTTGCAAACACTAAAGTCTCAAAACCAAAGAGATATTCTTTATAAAAGTTAAGAGTTAACCACACCCTCCTAAAACGGCTCGCTCTAACACGCCCCCACATGTCTACGTCACGATCTGGGAAGATTTGCATAACGCCGCCCAAATGTTCACGCAAAGAAAGAAGGCGTAACTTTTATTCTCGCTGTAGTATTGTTGATGCTGCAGCCATGTCCTGAAGACGCTGTGTGCTTCGTTGTGAAAGCGAAACTACTTTGTTTGGTCTTCCAAAAGAGGACGATATCCGCTTCGTCATGCCTGGAGCTGATCTGTGCTGGTCGCTGAGGAAATACATCAACTTTCACCGTGGACAAAGAGGAGTCCAGCCCGCCTCAGCTCACTCTATACCGGCCTCAGCGCACGCTAAGCCGGGGCTTCCCCTCACGCTAGGCCGCTGTGTTTTTCGTTGCCACTGATGATTCAAGCGTGAGTTTTGGGCGTGTAGAGTAGCACTTGTTGTTTGTAATTTCTCCGATCACAAATGCAGACAGAGTTTTATGTTTACGCGGCGCGATGCAATGCAACGCGTAAAAAGACAGTATATGTCATTATAATCAGTAATTATGTCCCCACTGGATGCAACAAATGCCTCGTTTGTAATGGGTTTTAATGTTTATGCCTCGTCGCTCCGGCCGGACACGGCATCAACAGTATGTGAGGGGCGTAACATTTCCGTCTCACGCTTGAGGTATTCGGCCAATCACAACGCACTGAATAGCTGACCAATCACAGCACACCTCGCTTTTTCAGACCGATGAGCTTTGTAAAAATCGACGCGTTTCAGAAAGGCGGGGCATAGAGGAGAAACAATAATGTACAGTATGTGGAAAATAATGTGTTTTTTTAACTTTAAACCGCATAAACACATTTCATTACACCAAATACACAAAATAATGTTCTTTTTAGCAGCATCATATG
The DNA here is from genome assembly GCF_001515625.1 of Sinocyclocheilus rhinocerous. Lineage (NCBI taxonomy): Eukaryota > Metazoa > Chordata > Actinopteri > Cypriniformes > Cyprinidae > Sinocyclocheilus > Sinocyclocheilus rhinocerous. The sequence continues at coordinate 219,828 of NW_015656642.1, forward strand.
ACCCCTTTAAGAAGATTTTCATGAATCCAGCCCCAGAAGTGTCAAGTGTTAACTGGTAAAAATCTAACTCACTGTTCCCAAATAATGCCACCCAGGTGGCCAAATAAAACCTCAAACTTTATGTGAGCAGGTACCATTTAAAATCTAGACCCAGGAAACATCACGCTAATGATTTCTCTATGATTCCAACATAAAACAGGAAACCCATTCCATGTCCGGAACCTTCCAGCATTTTTGTTAAAACATCCTTCATGTATTAATAAGTTTGTATTTATTATAGGTGACAATTGATGTGTCTTGCCACAGTTGATTAAGGATCAAAGAGTGGACCTAAATTGGTAGCAAATGTCAAACCATTGATGAGGCCCCATTAGGCTTGTGTGTTGAGATTGAAAAATTCACTCCAGGATGCTTGCTGGAGACCGCTTCCATTGAAATAATATTTGAACAGTGGTTAAAGATGAGAACAACGCCATTCTTCATTTCAGGTTGTACCCACAAAAAAATGCAGCACTGGCTTTTCCTCTAAGGAGATAGCGTGCAGAGTGCTAGGCCCACAAGATCATTGTGTTCTTTGGTTAGCATGGGGTTTTATAGGTTGGTCTTGCTGTGGAACATCTTAATACTCTGTTAAAAGATAGAGGAAATGTACAGTTAATGCTCAAGGATTAAGTCATTAAATATTTGACATTCCTGTCCTCAGAAATATCAAGAAGCCTACTGTGCCTTCAAAGTGTTAACAGATATGTACCCCAGCACCCAGTGTGCTTAAGAAGCACATCTTTTTTATATTTTTTTTATTTTTTGATAGCAAGAGAGCTAGTGTTGGAGAAACTTGTTTGAATTATTTTTGCACTTCCATTTGGTGACTCTAGAGGAGCAATTATACACCATTAAGGGAATATTCTGTTCAGCTACAACATTTACACCACTGCCAAGTTGAATAAGATTGATTATATCATTACAATGGCACCTGTCAATAAATGGGATATATTAGGCAGCAAGTGAACAGTCTGTTCTTGGATACCATGTGTTGGAAGCCACAAAATAATTGGCAAGCGAAAAGATATGAGTGACCTTGACAAGTGCCAATGAGTGATGGCTAGACAAGTGGGTTAGAGCATCTCCAAAACTTCAAGTCTTGTGGGATGTTCCTGGTATGTAGTGGTTAGTATTTACCAAAAATGGTACAAGGAACGACAACCGATGAACCGGCAACAGGGTCATAAGCGCCCAATGCTCATTGATGCACATGGGGAGCGAAGGCTAGTATGTCTGGTCCAATCACACAGAAGAAGTACTGTAGCTCAAACTGATGAAAAACAGTGATGAGCCTCCACCTACAAAGGACACATGAGCATCAGAACTGGACGATGGAAGAAGGTTGCCTAGTCTGATGAATCACGTTTTCTTTTAGATCAAGTGGATGACCTTGTGCATTGTTTTCCTGGGGGAAGAGATGACAGCAGATGCGCTATGGAAAGCCTTAGGTCCTGGCATTCATGTGGATGTTACTTTGACACATACCACCTACCATTACAATGGCGTTCCCTGATGGTAGTGGCCTCTTTCAGCAGGATAATGTACCCCGCCACACTGCAAAGGTCGTTCAGGAATGGTTTGAGGAACATGACAAACAGTTCAAGGTGTTGCCTTGGCTTCCAAATTCCCCAAATCTCAATCCAAATTGAGCATCAATGGGATGTGCAGGACCAACAAATCTGATCCATGGAGGCTCCACCATGCAACTTGCAGGACTTCCAAAGATATGCTGCTATGACTTGGTGTGAGATACCACAGGACACGTTCAGTGGTCTTGTGAAGTCCATGCCTCGATGCTTCAGAGCTGTTTTGGCAGCACAAGGGGGGCCTACACAATATTAACCAGGTGGTTTTAATGTTAATTATCTTTATTATTTTCTCTTTTTTAAAGTTTGTCAAGGTAAGAGGCATTATAATAATTATTATTATTATTATTTTAATAAACTTCATGATTAATTCATAAAAGTGGGAAGTCGCACTACATGACATTTTACAGACTCTAAAATAACATTATAAAAATATGAAAATATTTTTATTATTATTTTATAATTTAAGAGACAACAACTTTTCCACAGTCTCTATGATATAAATTCCTGTTTTATATTTGTTTGCACCACATGACTTTCTTGTCTTGTTTTTTATATAAGTAGAAAGTAGTTGTAACGCTTGTTGCTGGGTAGAGGAGAAAGAGCGCACGACGAAGACGAGGATTCAATAACAATCAATATAATAGTAATCCAAGCGGAAGAGTAACACAAGCTCACAACAACATCAATACATCAACAATACCGGACCAGGGAGAACAGAAAGGGAGCAACTTAAATACACAGACCAAATGAAGATAATTAACAAACACAGGTGAACAGAATGAGCTAAATCAAGGGAGACAGAAACTAGGTCAAAGAAAACATGAGGGAAGAAAGCAAACTAAAAGTCCATGATGGTGACAGTAGTGTTGTTAAACATTTTTTCCCCTAAGAAATAAGAATAAAAGGTAACACTTTAGAATAGGGAACACATATTCACTATTAACTAAGAGTTTTCCCTGAAGAAACTCCTAATTTGCTGCTTATTAATAGTTAGTAAGGTAGTTGTTAAGTTTAGGTATGGAGTGGATTAAGGGATCTAAAATACAGTCATGCACAATAAGGCATTAATATGTGCTTTATAAGTACTAATAAACAGCCAATATGCTAGTAATATCCATGCTAATAAGCAACTAATTAATAGCTACAATTTGGTCCTTAAAATAAAGCGCTACCGAATAAAAGAGTATCTCCAATTTTTGTGATCGTTTTTTTTCCCCCAATTTATCACTCTGACATTTTTGACTCTGTAAAAATATCAAAATGAATTTTAAAACATCATCATAGAAGAGGTAATAAAAGCTTTATATGCATGCTTTTTTTTTCTGGACAATGTTATATAAATAGTCATGTTATTGACCCAAAAACATTTTCACCTTGTCCCTCAGTATAAATGAACAGGAATCAATAATTCACTTGCAATGTAAATGGGCAGCACTTTAGCTAAAGGTTTTTAAAATGCATGTCCATATGCATCTTAAAGTTTTGAAAACTTTAGTTTTTTTTTTTACATAAAGGGCAATGTACTCTTTGGCAAAGTGATATTTTATGCCACTTTATTGCCTCATGAGAGTGTGTGCTTGCCTCACTTGATCTGAATTCATTTGTAATTGACAATAGAATATCTTGATCCTTTTGTAAATCGCTGTCTGTAGATTTGCAGTCTGTGCAATTCAGTTAGCTGCGCATTTCATAACCAGAGGAGAATTACCTCATCAAATCAACCTGTTAGACATGTCCTGATAGCACCTTTAGAAATGAACAACATCTTGTCTCATTCCTTTTTTTTTTTTTAGTTCCGTGGGGCATGTGAAAGCCGTAAACATCTGTCAAACAGATTCTCTTGAATACAGAAGGGTGATTCTTTCAAACTCCTTAAGGTAATTACTAGTATGACACTTGTTCCAGCTACTTGGGACCTGTGGCGCGGGAATCCAACAGTAGGCTAATATAATGGTCCAATCGGAGCTTTCCTGGGATGTGAAAGGTAATTAAGATGACAGATTGAACAGTTTTCCTTTCAGCAGATAAACGCCACTAGCTTGTCAATACCTGCCTAAGCTGAGTCAGTGCCTGAGGAAGAGATACGGCAACCAGCCCTACTGTGGATACATTTGGAGTTCTATTTAGAAGATTTCTTAAATTAGAACTGGAGTTAGGGTTAAAAGAATATACTTAAGTGCAAAACTGAATGTTAACTTCAATTAAATTAATATGCATAACAGTTTAAATTTATATTAAATGCAATTAGTCTAACTTTAGAGTGCTTTATTTGGCCCACTTAAGTAGGACTTAAGTAGACTACATATCTATTTCATAATTACGTCTATTGTCTGTGAAGTATGGTTAAAGTGTACTGCTGAATGTACTGACAATCCTTTATGGTAAGGGATTATGTACATCCAGCTGATTGTTATCGCAGAATAAACCCTGACAGGGTGATCAGGACAGTCTTGTATCACCCTGAAGGGGGTTATTATGCGATAACAACCGGCTGGATGTACATTATCCCGCTTATTACACGGCTACTTGCCACATAAGTAAATAATTAGACACACAATATTGATTTGAGTTGAAATATTTGAATGCAAAGCTTCCGTGAACACAGCAGCTGCAGCAAGCGGCAGGTTAAAACTAAACGGACATTTAAGGGATACGGTGCAGTCAAACCACTTATTACACAACATTTCACAACATAAATAATTATGGCGATGAAAGATATTGATTTAAAATGAAACTGTTTTAAAATCTTACCAGTTTGTTATAATACATTATAGTGTACATAACAATCATGGCAAGCTGCGTTTGTAAGAAACGAGAGAGCGAGTCCGCGATACCACGATGACATTAAATAATTGTACACATAATATTGAATTGAGTTTTAATATTTTATTTGCTAACCAAACACAAAGCTTCCATGAAGAAATACTGTTCCTAGTAAGAGTACAGCGCCGACTTCAGTTACCCAGATGAGCCTGTGTTATTAGTTTTTACCGGTTGTTATCGAGGGATAACACACCTCAGAATGTCGCAACTGACCGATCAGAATCAAGTATTCAACAGAGCCGTGTAATAAACTAAAATATACTATTACTATTGAAACTTGTATATCATGCATTTAATCCTCTGGTATTGTTCATTTGGGAGTCACACTTGTGTTGTTCGATGTCAAAAGTGACCGGACACCTGAAATGTAACTTTTTTTTATTTTCAGTAAAATCAATGTAATATTTTTGACAGACTTTAATATTTATGTAATACATTTTTTTCCTAATATGTTTATATTACTTTTCAATTATGGCAGTATTTCATGTTAAAATAGAAGCAATGCCTTTAAAATCAAATTTTTTTCAGGCAGATTAGTTCCATCTGGTGGGAGTAAAAAAAGAAAAACATCTGAAATTCCGTGGTTTAGCCACTAGATTCCTATAGAGCTCTTTACAAAAGGCTTATAAATTATCTAGTTGTTTTTAGACATAAATACTTTTTTATTAAGTTGTGGACTTGGATATATATTTAGACATTCTCAAAGATTCTTTATAGATTTTTTTTTTTATTATTATTGGTTGAAATGTTGGTTTGAAATGTCAGTTTTTGCATACATTTTATTACAGTCAAACCTGAACACAAAGAAAGACATTTTACGACATATAAAATCAAAATTCAACAAAAATGTAACAAATATGAACAGGAATGCTTTATCAGAGGTTAATCAATCTGATTTCAACCTCTTATTTGAGTCTTCTGGCTCAATTTTGTCATATTGTAACAGCCACACCAGTTCATTTGAGTGTGTATAATAGTGTGTGTGTGTGTGTGTGTGTGTGTGTGTTTGAGTGTGTGTGTCTGTTTTGTACTCTTGATATTTTAGAGTGTCACCCCTTTATAGATGTGCATTTTTTTTCTGCATTGTGAATGATTTGCAGATTGTACACACAAAACAATTCTCTGTATTTTTGCATATATTTTCGATTCATTTCTAATAGCGGTCATTTTCGACTGCGAAAAACACAAGTGTGACAATTTTTTTTTTTTACGATCATTTAGCTTTTTCGAATCCAGTTCACGATTTATTTTTTATTTTTTTATTTTTTGTGTGGTCACATAGTGACTGCCATAAAAGTCATTGAGTTTCGTACCATTTCGCTGAAGTAGTGATTTTTAAAATGTCAAAACATTTTTTTCTGGTCTAAAATGACCGAACAATACCAGAGGGTTAAATATATTTGTAGTTCCACATTTGCAATGATGAAGTTGCAATTTAGTACATTTAAAATGTATTAATTTAAATCCAATATCAAATAACACACCACAGTTAAAATTACAGTATAATCAAGTACTTTACATGTGCTTTACGGTGTCATCACATTTACCGATTCTCGACAGAAGTTTGCGAGCGAAATCTAGTCATTCCAATAGCAATCCACACGATCAGGAGTTTGGCGTGAGGGTGAATTATTCCTCACTTAGATTTTGCTCATTTTTAAGTTTGTGACGTGAATTCGCCGCACTGACCATCACCAATTGCTTTGACAGGGACAGGGTTCTGTCACTTCGGTCTAGTTTAATCATGGTTTTGTGACGGAGCCCTGACACTCCCGTCTTGTCTTGTTATCTTGTGAGCGCGCGGCTTCGAGTGTGCTCGAGCCGTGCGCTCTCTTGTCTGCATGCCATGTTTCATGTTGGAGCGTAGTGTTCAGATCCCGGCACTCATGTGTTGTTCAGATTCAGTTTCGGTCTGGTGTCGGGGTTCGGACACTCGTGCTCCATGTTCTGTTTTGTTGTGGGAGCGTGCGGTCTCGAGTTCACTCGGGCCGTACGCTCTTCTGTCCTCGTGTCTTGTGTTGTTGCATGCTTTCATGTTACGTCTTGTACTGTGTAGCACGCAGCTTGTGTTTTCCATTGGCTGCGTGCTTTCATGTTGTCATGTCTTGTGTGAACACGCGGCTTATGAGTATTCTCATTAGCTGCATGTTCGTGTCTTGTTTTGTTCAAGCACATGGCTTGTGATTGTTTTGCTGGCCATGTGCTTGTGTTTTTGTTTTGTGTGAGCACATGGATTTTGTCTTTGTTTCCTGTGTGCCATGTGCTCTCATGTCAGTTGTCTAACCCCACCCATCTTGTTACCTGATTATTGGTTAATTTGCCCCACCTGTGTTTCCCTCATCACCCTCCTCATTTGCTCCCTATTTATTCTCCTTGTGTTTGCAATCCTGTGCGAGTTCGTTGTCGAATGTTGTGTGTGCCTTGTGTCCTGCCCTGCCTTGTTCAGCCTTGTCCTGCCTTGCCAGTCGGTTTCCACTACAGGGTAGTTTCTGTTTGTTTTGATTTTTGTTATTAATAAAAGCCCTAATTCCTCCTGCGATTCAATTCAAGTTTATTTGTATAGCGCTTTTCACAATACAAATCATTGCAAAGCAACTTTACAGCAAATTAAGTTTCTACAATATTTAGTGGTAGCTTATCAGTGGTGACTGTCAGTCAATGTACATATGGCAGAAATGTACGGAAAAATCAATTAAAGATGTAATCAATTAAAGACGTAATCAAACAGACGATGAACACTATCAACAGTAATTATTATATGATGCAATCAAACTAAGTTGTGATAAGTTGTGATAACAAGAAAACAACTTTTGTTATGTCGAGATCATGAGAAAAATAAATCATGATCCATGAGAAAACAACTTTTGTTATGTCCTGATAATGAGAAAACAATGTCGAGATCACTAGTCGTGATAACGAGAATACAACTCGTTTTGTCGAGATCACGAGAAAATTAAGTTGTGATCACGATAAAACAAGAAGGAAAAAAATAATAATGCATGGCCTCTTAGAACTTCCATACAAAATTGAATGTGCTTTTACAGAAATCAACTTTAAAAGCAATAAGTGAAACAAGTGAGACTACTAGCCAGGACTGGATGAACAGTATCCTCCTGAACTTTCATTTAGAAATCCATGTAAACTGATATCAAACTGTCATTCAGACTCAAGAACTTAGATGAAAAGAAAGTTCTGTTCTTTTTCTGTTACTCAGTATTTGCAGCATTTATAGACCTCAAGGTTGACTTTTTATTCTATTACGCTTTATTCTGTTGAAATGGGCAGGCAGGAAACAGTCTATTCTGCTCCCTGTCATGGTGAAAAGTCTCATCACAAGTGCTCTGGGGCGAACTATACAATGGACTGACAGCATGGCACAAGAAAAGAGGGCATGATTATACTTAAAGGGATAGTTCACCCAAAAATGAAAATTCTGGCATTAATTACTCACCCTCATGCCGTTCCAAACCCGTAAGACCTTCGTTCATCTTCGGAACACAAATTAAGATATTTTTGATGCATTCTGAGAGCTCTCTGACCCTCCTATAGACAGCAATATAATTAACACGATCAAGGTCCAGAAACGTAGCAAGGAGATCGGTAAAATAATCCATGTAAATCCTAGTTACCACGGGATGTCAATCCCAGCAGAAACAGAGAAACAAATAGAGACATAATTAGTGTAGCTGCTGTTCCAACCAAGCAAAATTGATTTGTTTAACCCAAACTAAAGGATAATAATAATGTGCATTTGATCAGATATAACTGCAGTACAAGATTATGATATGCATTATTTGAATGCTTGGCCAAAGAGATGTGTCTTTAATCTAGATTTAAACGGAGAGAGTGTGTCTGAACCCCGAACATTATCAGGAAGGCTATTCCAAAGTTTGGGAGCTAAATGCGAAAAAGCTCTACCTCCTTTAGTGTGCTTTGCAATCCTTGGTACTACCAAAAGTCCAGAGTTTTGCGACCTTAGGGAGCGTGATGGATTGTAGCGTGGTAGAAGACTAGTAAGGTATGCAGGAGCTAACCCATTAAGGGCCTTATAGGCAAGTAATAATATTTTGTAACTTATACGGAACTTAATAGGTAGCCAGTGCAGAGACTGTAAAATTGGGGTAATATGATCATATTTCATTGACCTGGTAAGGACTCTAGCTGCTGCATTTTGGACCACCTGTAGCTTGTTTATTGAAGATGCAGGACAACCACCTAGCAGTGCATTACAATAGTCCAGTCTAGAGGTCATGAATGCATGAACTAGCTAGTCCTCACCTCATCCCTTCATCCCCAACCTTGACACATTGTTCCACTTTACTTGCCATTCTTCAATTGCTTTACTCCAGATTAAAACCTTAATCTCTGATTTACTTAATGGAACTTGTATCTCTATTGTTTCTCTCTGTAAAATTGCTAATTTATCCACTTCTTCATTTCCCCTTGTGCTGGAACCCATATAAAACTGATTGATATATCATTTTGAACAATTAATAACCTGACTTTTCGCACACATCAAAATAAGAGTGGTTAAAGCACAAACGATTAATAAAACATAATGATTGAAAAGATTATTACAAAGTGCACTTTTTGGAAGTGTACTTACGTGTGTTAAGAAACTATATTATGCAAGTACAGTTTTTGTTTTTTTCCAAACTATACTTTTGAGATTTGAAGTACACTACAAGTGCACATTCAATTCTTTTTCACAAGGGCTCAGTTATGGTTCCATTTCATTTAGGATGCTGCTTTAGAAGCTTGATAACCATATGTTGTACTACAGGGGTTCTGGGACACCACAAGAGGGTCTTCTTTCTTCTAACGAAATCTAAATATTCTGTAATGTAAATATTCCTTACAAATGTAAATATTCCTAACGAATGTAAATATTCCTAAAAAAGCCTTTTTTTCTTTATTTCCCCCGAGCTTTCAGTCAATTACAATAATTGACCACTAGATAGCACCACCACCTCTCAAATATTCGAATCATTCCCCAGTCAGAGGAACTTCAGCATGAACACAGGTTGCATTTTTCAGCTGGAGTGATTTATTAGTGAGTGTCTTTTAACTATGTGGGTGGCAGAAGCATTTCAACTCAAACATTTCTGTATGCAGGACATGACAGTGGCAGGAGCTTGCTTACATCTGTCTATCCTCTCTAGACGCTGTTGTCTACTGAGGGATGATCTCATTGGGGGTCCATTCAGGAGCAGGTTTAATTAGAAGCGGCTGCAATATTAATGTTTCCCAGAAATACATTTACTGTGTGATTTTGTCGTTAACAGGCTGGCATCATGGCCTAATTTGGCACTGGGTTAGTGAACATGTACAACATCAAACCGCTTGCTCACAGTTACAACCTGAAACTCATCACTATAAAAAAAGTTAAAAGAGACATGTATGATATAACTTCAATGTGTTATGTCTTCAGCCGTGCTCCTAAGGTACAATTAGAGGATGCTTACCGAGAGTGGAAATTTGACAGACATAGTGTCACTGTTTTGTTATATCCTTTAAGTATTATTATTGTTAAAGGCTGCCAGCTAAACTCCACTTATAGACTATAATCTGACATATACAGTACTCCAGATTCAAATGCATTACAACTATAATAATAATTCTAAATATTTTTACTTAATTTTGATTATAAGTGTTGTATATAATAATAATAATAAATTAAATAATTATTATTTCAAGTGTTTTTTTATATTGTTTTTAAAATGTAAATATAAGACACATCATTTAAATATTGAAATAATTAAAATAATTATAATAGATTTATTTTTATTGTTATTATTGCCAGGATATTGCTATGCAGTTGCTAGGATATTCTGAGAGGTTTCTAAGTAACTACCACTGTCAAGGCCCAGGAATCAAGTAAAGTAGTCCATGTGACTCCAGTGGTTCAACCTTCATTTTATGAGGCAACGGGAATGCTTTTTGTGTGCAAAAAAAATTAATAAAATAGTGAATTTATTCAATTTTGCACCACACAACGTTTACGTTGTGTTGACACGACGCTGATACAACCCTGTTCTGGCATACAGGAAAAGCACACTTTAGGTGCTAAAGCATAATCAATATAGAATTTAATAAACAAATCTTGCATACAGCATTCTTCTTCCTCTGCTTGTGAAACAGTGCAGCGCTTACGGCATGGGAATTGTTCAACTTAGGCTTTTTGCATTTCTAATGTATTTTATATTTATAGGCTGAAAACGAGGCTTTTTTTGTCTTTTTATGACGGTGATGTTCAGAGTTATATAGATTCAGCACTGAACCCCTTGACATAGCAGATTTAAAGAACTTTGCCCTGCCATATTAAATATTGCACTATTACCTTCAATCATAGAGCATGCCAATAAAAACATGATTACTGTTATCGTGCTGCGGTGTAGCCTCTCTGTCATGTTATATTATGACATGTGATTTTTATGTTTACTTCAGTGGCAACGTACATTTCAGAAGGAACATAATTATATATTTTGAGTTCTATGATGAATGTCTAACTTTGAAAGATGTCAAAAACTCCCATATTCACCTGATTTTCTATTTAAATGTAAGGGCAAAACATGATAAGTATATTTAATGTGGGAAAAAATTAATTAATAATAGAAATTAAAAAAATGCAAAAACAAATAAATATATATATAGAGAATTCAAAAAAGCACTGGTTAATGCTATCCTTTGTTTAAACAATTATTTAGAAATTTTAAAGTATAAATAATATTTTCAAAAAGTGTGAATGGTGTGTACAAAATCACTGCCACAATGCCAAAGCATTTGTGATTGCTTAGTGTTATGGAGTTGCTAGGGTATTTTTTGGTGGTTGCTAGGTGGTTTACTGGCTCAACTTTAAAGTCCCAACTTTAATCTCTATAATATTTTGTTCTTCAGATATGACTCGGGTCCCTCCTACAATGTAATGATGCTTCTACATGATTCCTCTATATTAAAGTAGCAAAAGGCCTCCCAAAGATCTTGTAACTGGCAGTTGTTGCAGCAATGCATCATGCAACTGTCAAACAATAAAAGCAGTCCCATATGCGTCTGATTCCAATAGCTGAAAAATGAAGCTTTGTTTCTGGATCAGCTCTAGTTCTTGCTTTCTCCATGTATACTGAGCGTTAAACTCCCTTGACAGACTTGTGTGGCGAACCGTTGGCATTCTGAAGAGCTTCGGTGTTCACAGCGTGGCACGCACCATTTTCATGCAGCCATCTGAATAAGCAGTCTGGTGAGGCTACGGATACGCCTGTGCTCCATAACACCTTGATCCCAAAGTTTAGGTTTCATGAAGACACTGTGTTGAGGCTGACAACCCTGCCTTTTTCCACTTCAAGTGCTGGGTTTTCTTCCTGTAACTCATGATTCATACTTTCCCGATTGAAATAATGTAAACTAGTTTCATTTTGTGTAATCTTGGTCACCATGTGCCGCCCTGTGTATGTTTGGCAATAGCTGTGGAACACAGACCCCAGTGTCTTCTGGAAAAAATAAATAAATAAAAAAGCTAGTCACCCTGCCCTCATTTTTCATGTGGCGCTGTCTCTGGTATATTCCAGTGTACACATTGGATTATCTAACAAAACACCAGTTCATTCATAGATAATTGTTGGGAAGTTCAGAATTTAAAACTTCCTTACCTGTTTCCAAAAAAACAAAAAAAAGCAAGAAGAATTCATAATTTAAGGGGAATGTCTATCTATCTATCTATCTATCTATCTATCTATCTATCTGTCTGTCTGTCTGTCTGTCTGTCTATCTATCTATCTATCTATCTATCGTCTGTCTGTCTGTCTATCTATCTATCTATCGTCTGTCTGTCTGTCTGTCTGTCTGTCTCTCTTTCTGTCTGTCTGTCTATCTATCTATCTATCTATCGTTCGTTCTAT
>NW_015656642.1:232239-234296 GCF_001515625.1 Sinocyclocheilus rhinocerous
TCTTTCTTTCTTTCTTTCTTTCTTTCTGTCTGTCTGTCTGTCTGTATCTATCTCTCTATCTATCTATCTAACTGTCTGTCTATCTGTCTGTCTATCTATCCATCCATCCATCCATCCATCCATCTGCTTTTCTACATAAATTACATCGGTTACACTTTATTTCGATAGTCCACTTTAGAAATTCTACTAACTATAAGTAACTTTGTAACTACATGTCAACTACATGTCAACTAATTCTCATTAATTTGCAACTACATGTCTACTAACTCTCAGAGTAGACTGTTAGGGTAGGTTTAGGGTTAGTAGAATGTTGACAAAGAAAGTGTTAGAAGATATTAAGCAGACAGTCTACTAATACTCTACTAACTGCTAGTTGACATGTAGTTGCAAAGTTACTTACTGTTAATAGAATGTCTAAAGTGGACTATTGAAATAAAGTGTTACCATTACATCTACATAAATATCTTTGAATTTCAATTCTGCATCCTGCTTGCTGCATTGATTTAAAATCAATTCAAATTTAGGAGCTGAATTGAAGTTTTATAGGCATTTAAAAGGCAATTAGAATTATGAACTGCGCAACCTTGATAACCCTGATAGCTGTTTATTGCCATATACTGGCCAGACTTCAATATTGTATGTGCATTCATACAGTTGTGATAGAATTGCTTACTAACCTTGTCTGTGTAAACTTATATAAACCCTTTAAACCCAATAACTTGTGTACATTGTCCACACAAGGTTGTCTTGAATTAGAAAACAATATTTTCAATTTAAGAAATATATACTAATATATAATATATATTTATCTCATGAAATTCAAAACTATGAAATATAAACTTTTACACATCTTGGCTTTTAATCATGCCTCCAAAGCACAGATGTGTAAGACTAGGACTATTGTTTCTGTTTTCCCAAAACTGCTAGTGTTAAACATAATTAGAGCTTTCCAAAGAAGCATTCATTATCCGCTCCCTCCAGCTGGTTTTCCCAAGACTTATTGCCATCTGTGGAAAGGTCAGCTCACGCTTGTCTTCTTTACTCAGAGCCGCCGCCACTGAAACGCTCTCTCATACTTCCTGTCTTTAATTAACTCTCATGTATATCACATTACAGACGCAGCATTGCCTTAAATTATGTACCTGGTGGTTGACAATACCCTACACACAGAAAAATAAGGGGCCAGAATTTTACCTTTTGGGGTACAACATCTTGTCCCTGGAGCAGTACCCTTAAAAGGACGCCTTTTTTACGCCTAATAATCATATTAGTACCTTAAAGGCAGGGTAAGCGATTTCTGGTAGCCAATGTTGATATTTGAAATCACCAAAACAAACACGCCCCTACCCCAAAAGCGTCTTGCCCCTATTTTGATAGCTCCGCCCCACATATCCGTACACAACCCAGCCAACGATTAGTTCTGTGAAACAAAGCAAAACCAATGTTACACCGTGTCTACAGACGTGAGCGGCGCGGCGCAACAAATCCCAGACAGAAAACTGCTGCCGGGTTCTATTTATGACATGCTGACACAAATTTCAAATGGTTTTCAACGGTCGTTTGATCGCGTCCAGTGTAGGCAGACTTTAGCTGTTGTAGACACGGTGTTACTCACCTACTGAGAAGAAACATAGCAACCTCGGCGTCCGATCGCAGGCCTCCGCTCCTTGAGTTCTCTCCAGCGCTGGAAAGCTGATCCGATATTTACACGGGTCCTACTTCTTGCCTTATCGTTCCGCAGACGTTTTCCTCTTTTGTTTTTTATCCGCCATCCCCATCTTTCTGTCGCTCGGCTCAGCTAATGTCCGTCCCATGTATTCAGCCCGAATCAGTTTTCTAAAGTGTTTTTGAAAAATCAGAAAAATCACCTTTAAGGTTACGTATTACTACTCTAAGGTACTAATATGTACCTATTAGGGGTAAAAAAGGTAAAAAAGTGTCCTTTTAAGAGTACTGCTCCAGTGTCAAGCTGTTGTACCCCAAAATGTACAATTTTGACCCCTTTTTTCTGTGTGGCCTGGATGAGTGTGAGATTTCCCGGCCTGAAATTACGTCCC
>NW_015656642.1:235530-267006 GCF_001515625.1 Sinocyclocheilus rhinocerous
GCGGCGCAACAAATCCCGACAGAAAACTGCTGCCGGGTTCTATTTATGACGTGCTGATACAAATTTCAAATGTTTTTCAATGGTCGTTTGATCGCGTCCAGTGTAGTCAGACTTTAGCTGTTGTAGACACGGTGTTACTCACCCATTGAGAAGAAACCAAGCAACCTCGTCGTCCGATCGCAGGCCTCCGCTCCTTGAGTTCTCTCCAGCGCTGGAAAGCTGATCCGATATTTACACGGGTCCTACTTCTTGCCTTGTCGTTCCGCAGACGTTTTCCTCTTTTGTTTTTTATCTGCCATCTCTATCTTGTCGCTCGGCTCGGCTAATGTCCGTCCCATGCACTGAACGCGCTCTCCTCCACATCATGCTCGCCCCTTATTGCTGATTGGCTACAAGTTTGTTTTGCTATTCAGCCCGAATCAGTTTTCTAAAGTGTTTTTGAAAAATCACATACCCTGACTTTAAGGTTACGTATTACTACTCTAAGGTACTAATATGTACCTATTAGGGGTAAAAAAGTTACAAATATGTCCTTTTAAGGGTACTGCTCCAGGGACAAGCTGTTGTACCCCAAAAGGTACAATTTTAAACCCCTTTTTTCTGTGTGTATGTGAGGAATTCCTATAAATCTGGTAGATATATTATATTATATTATATTATATTATATGCTTGAAGGAACTTGTTATATAATCTGTGCTTACATTACATTTCCTCCTATAGTTTCCTGGTTAAGGGTAATCATACCTGTGTGAGCTTTGCTTTGGGTTTTATCTTGGGACATTGTTATTTAACAATGACAGAGCATGATTTACAATATCTATTAGTTATAAAAAAAAAGTTATATAATTATCAGTTTCAGTTTCTGCTCATGTCATAATTACCTAAATATACTGTAATCATTAAAGAAAAAGCTATTTATCTGCAAAGAAGAGGACTATATAACAGTCTCGCATGGACACCAGACTGACATGAAAAATTATCAACCAAAGTTCCCCAATAACAGTTATAATTTAATGACTCTAAAAGCATCAAGTAAAATAACATTTGAATACATAAGTGTACACATCTTAATCATTATTTTCAAAAAAGTTTTACTTTTTTTCTATTTTTTTATCAAATATCATTATCATGATTTAATAATTCATAAATGTCATTACATTTTTGAAGAGTCACACCAAATGATGTTTTACGACCAAATTTGCTCTTAAACCTAAACTCTCTTCTTTGTATTGATTCACACTGCAGTTTAGTGAACAAAAGCAACTAGTCCTGTGATGAATTAACTTTCCAAATTTGGTTTAAAGCAAAACAGTATATGAAAATGTAATATGTATTCATCATTTTATGAGGGAATGAACTACTCATCCCATAAAGCACTGCAAATAACATAACTGAATCAAAAATATAAAACAATTCACTTGGTTGGTCTTTCATTATGATTCATTTGGAGTGTCCATGACAAAAGTGTGTCTACAGTGTGTGTGTGTGTGTGTGAGTGTGTGTGTGTGTGTGTGTGTGTATACATATATCTTCTGAAAAATTGCATTTTATTATTATTATTTCAGTATAGATTTATCACCATTTTCCAAAATTTCCCTCCAAAATCAAATTCAAAATTAATTTTAATTCAGAAATTGGAAACATGCTCATCATAGAACATCACAGAAGAAATGTATTTAAGTCACTGTATGTGTGAAGTGCATTTCTTGGCAATAATTTTGTTCCAGAACCAAAGCAAAAGATTGAGGAACATGTTCTACTTTGCAAAATAATGGTCACAGTTAACAGTCATCGTGTTTTATTCCTGAAGTATAGCATTATGTTTATATCCAGAAATGTGCCGGACCGTGGTTCAACTGTCTGCATTTGCACATTGGTGTATTTTTAGCGTAGTGCCTTGGCGTTATTTTGATGGCCCATGTCTGGGTAACACCTGTAGGACAGAGAGTTCCCTACGAAAGATGTTTGTAGATGCAGTCGAGTCTGAGGTTTGCCTTCCTGACTCCAGCATGGCTGCTTATGGAAATAAACACGTGCCAGACCCCCAGGCTTTAGTACTTTTAGTACACTTGACTCATGCTGCGGTCACTGTTTGACTGCGCAGAAAGCAAACACTCAAGCCCTGCTGGGTGGCTGTTTGGGCAGCTGTAGAGACGGCCAACAGAGTTAAAGGTGGTGCCCTGTCAATGAAAGCCACAAACCTCAAATGTAGCAGAATGTTAGACTTATTGTGTTAATTTTATCTATAAACAGTGGTATAAAAATTACTGCTAACAAAAGTAAGTTAAAGTCAACATGAGTTAAAAAAGGGACCCTGTTTCACTTCTTAACACATTCCCAGTCATGTTGGACACAAATCGTCAGAGCATTTTTTATTACTTTTTAATTTTCTTCGCAACCTTTGATTACAGTTTTTTTTTTTTTTTTCAATTGTTAACAAGCATTGTTCAATACTGAAGCCACTCTTATTACAGTCTGCATTAGCAACATGAATATTGGCCAAACAGTTAATCTCACCTCCAAAACTCCCTCAGACCAACAAAACACTTCATTTATGTCTCAAAATAAGCTTGTTCCAACATAACACTGGCAACCATTTTCATTCAGAAAGCATACATTGCATTCATAACACACTCACCTAAAAAACACTAACATCAGGGAGCATTACATAAATAATTATTTTTATTTTAAAAGTTTGAATGATTTTTCACATAGATCAGTTTTTCATTATAGAATAACAAGTTTTCACTTTATTGAATGTACTAAAGCATATGAAACAAGAATGAATCAGAAATGCTGTGATTTTTTTTTACTATTGAAAATTACAGTAAAAAGGTGAAAAAAGAGGGGGGGGGGGGACTCCTGAAATTCCAGGGCTGCAATGATAATTTACAGTTTTTTTCAATAGCTAACAATGCAGTCTGTCAGTCATATAATGGAAGTGGATGGGAATCACGGCTTTGGGAGTAAAAAAAACACTCAAACAAAACCAAATTAAACCCTGCAGCTCGTGACGATACATTGATGTGTAAAGACATGAAACGCAATTACCCTTTACCCTTTATATTCCATGGCAGAAATAAGCTTCCATAGGTTCCACATGTGTAAGCGGAAAAAAACAACAAACAAACATAAAAATGCACAGTCCAGCACACATTCTTACTCCTCTCCCCTATACCTCTTCTTCTCCCTTTTTCTGATCAAGCTACTCCTCTCCCTCCTACAAATATTTCTCTCCCTCTCCCAGGCATTATTTTTTCTCTCTTTGATTCTTTGTGTTGTTCTGCATCAAAAAAAGAAAAAAAAAACAATTCAAAGAGGTATTTTTACTCTTATGTTGATGCAATGGAAAGAGCATCAACACTAGACTATTCCTCCAACTGAGACTGGAATCAGCTGTTTCTAAATATTTCAGTGATATGTTACTTAAAAATGCTTATCAGTTGTTTCAATATTTTATACAGAGAGATTTCTTTCAATACTTTTGAGCTGCTGTTGTTGCAGAAGTAGAGGCTTTACACTATATTTAAAGTTGGGAACATTAGGTCTTCATTTCTGACATGCTGTGTCTAAGCTTTTGTAACAAAAGATAAGAAACATCCATGATTTTGGTATGGGGTAAGCTTGTGTGAAAAGAAAATTTAAGCATTTTAGAAACGTGTTAATTGACTGAATATTGTGTGAAAACAACACAAATTGTGTTAATGGTATGGTCACAACAGACGGATGTTGTGCTAATTGTGTATAGAGTTTTGAAAATGTGACTACAGATTGGACAAAGGGATGTTAGCAATTGGAAAAAAACTGTAAATAATACAAAAATGTGTAGTTGCTCATTCATTGTAAATTATTGAGGGTTCTAGTCCTCCCTCTCTCTTGCATTTGGCCACAAGTTCTCATCAACATCACATCTGATGTCTTCTCTGGCAGTGCATCTTGGAATGTACCGTCTAGAATGTCTAATACAACCCAGGCAGTCTTCAGGAGAAATGTCTCCACACCCTGCCTACAGTAAAGTCATCTGGTCATGTGGATGGTGGTCATAAACCTTCCACCTCCATGCAGAGAAAAGCTCCTCTATGTGGTTTAAGAAAGGGGAGTATGGAGGCAGGTATAATACTGACATCCTGGGATGTGCAGCAAACCAGTCTGTGACTGCAGCAGAGTGGTGGAATGCCACTTTATCCCACACAACAATGAAGGGAGGGGAGTTCTGATGCCCCTTGGCTTCTCTCCTCTGCTGACACAAGTCGATTATGCAGGGCATCCTGATAAGAAATTAGCCTCTCTGTATTGTAGGGGCCAATGAGTGGTTTGTGTAACAGCAAACCGTCGTTGGACAGTGCTGCACACATGGTAATGTTTGCTCCTCTTTGGCCTGGGACATCCACGGTTGCTCTCGGTCCAATCACATTTCTTCCCCTGCGGTGTGTTTTTGCCAGGTTGAATCCAGCTTCATCCACATAGATAAAAGTATGTGGAATTGGCCTGGTTTCCATCTCCATTACCCTCTAAATTGCAGACAGTTTTACAGTAGTTTACATTATGCATAACTGTGTTCTGTATGTACCCTGTTTGGTTACTGAACACACGTCTTACCTGGACATATTGATATCGGAGTTCTTTCACACGTTCACTGTTTCTCTCAAAGGGTACAGTGTGCATTACAACACAGTCGCGATTGAACTTAAACGTAAATTCATCTGATGTATTTATATACATCAACTTCAATATGTCACTTAAACTATTAGATAATTTCACATTTTTCGGCTATATTTCTGAACTAAAACATCATGAATTAAAGTATTAAATCATATGAATGTTTTACATTGAAAAAAGTATATTTTAAAGCTTTTTTGAAAGTTAAGATGTGTACACTCACACATTTTTTTTTTTACTATTTACACTACATGGACTTTTGTTTTTTCAGTCAGTACCGTTTTCCCTTAGTTTTTTTGTCATGGACACTCATTAGTTTCAGCTGTGCACTAATCAATCATCTCATTATCACTTCTACTTAAGTCCTGTTTTGTCTGAGCTTCACTGTTGGGTCTCCTATGTGCTATGGTTGTGTTTGTGATGTTTGCTCGTTCCTTGTTTGCTTGTAGGAGGATTTACCCTGTTCGGATTATTAAGTTGGCTTGAGAAAGCCAACTTACTGAAATCCGTCTTAAACTTATTATTATTATTATTATTATTATTCTTTTTCTCAGACTAAAATTTCTAGATTGACGTTTGATCTTCATCCTCGACGTTGTGTGTGTTTCACAACCACATTGTTACAGAAGACCCAACCAAGATTAGATAAGCAGCATGTTTGTTGTTTTTTGTGTGATTTTTCATGAGTATGTGTTTTTGGTTTTGTTTCTTTCTGCACTATGGACCACTTAGCAGCAGTGAAACTGTTATGCCGTGAGCAGAAGGACCGTTCCCTCAAAGAACATTTAGAGGAGTTCCTCAGCCTCATGCCAGCAACATCGTTCCCAGACGACTGCCTCTGCAGCTTCCTGCATGCTGACCTCAACACTGCCACCAGAGCGCAGCTATCCGGGAAGGCCCTCAAGGGAGCTTTGCTGAATATGTAGAGTGGGCGCTGGAGTTCCTGTGATTCACCGCTCACAGTGGACGTTGCCGAAGACGACACCAGCACCACCGGCCGAGCCAAACGTGTCTGATCAGGTGTGCGTGCCGACTCCACCTCCTATCGCTGAGGGAGTGCAGTTAGGGTAGAGGGAATGGAGTTGAGCGCCGCCCAACCTCCCGTCAGTGAGAGTGAGTGTTTAATCTTGGCGCTTGTTAGACTATGATCTTGAAGAGGATGTTACCCTGACCTCAGTGGTTCTACCTGAATCTGTCAGTTTTGTTCTGTCTATAATGGCCCCGCCCAGCCTCCCTTTCCCTCCACGTCTCCAAACCGCTTCTAATGACTTTGTATGTTTTCTGAGTATCTGTTCATCCCTGTCTTTTCTCCAGTCCCCAGCCATTCCTCCCAACCAGTCACCGTGACCTCCCATCAAGCCCTCAGTGCCTCCTCTCAGTGGCGTGCCTGGGCGAGGGGCACCCATGGCTTCGCCTCCGGCCTCGAGGTAGTCTATATATCGCCCCAGCTCCTGTGCTGGCACTACTCCCTCCCTCGTGTGAACCATTGGGTATTCGGACTTGCCAGGTTCCCTCGGTTTGCCGGCTCCACCTGGCTCAGACCTCGCCACTCCTCCGTTGCGGACTTGCGGCCGACCCCAACTCTCTGTGACTCCGCCCTCTCTAAGGCTCCACCTCCACCCTCCCTCAGGCTCAGGTTCCACCTCCACCCTCGGTCCCTCCACCTCACCATTTGCCCTCCGCATCCCCACTTCCATCTCGGGGTGCTAGCATCCCATTGCTTACTCTGGACTAGGTCTGCACCGTGGGCTCCACCTGACACGTTATCATTGCCTGCGCTCTTCTCTATGGCTGTATGGAGTTATAACCTCCACCAACCTGGCTCCTCCCTCCAGCGACGCCACCATGGGGCACAATCGTGGCTGCTGTCTGGATCATCTGCAATCTGCCTCTGCTCCAGGCTATCCACTGGTTGTTACCTTCATCATCACCACCCTGGATTTTTTGCTTCTGCCTCCTCTTCCTGCATCCCTGAGCCTGTGTTTGCCATCCCTTCACCATTACAGCCCCTTTCACCATCCCTTTGCCTGCTCCTGTTCACCATCCCTTCACCATCTCCTCATCCTCCTCGCCTCCTTGTCACCACGGCACAAGGATGTGCCATCCGGGAGGGGGCATTCTGTCACACTCTCACATAGGGCTGCACGATAAATCGCATGCGATATTTAACGCGCATCTTGTCAGTAAAGCCATTCTGTAATCAGCGGGAAATCTCCATCATGATCGTGGTTTTGCGCAGCTTGTCAGTGAACAACGGCTCTGTGTAGTTAATGCTGCTCAATGTGAAAGCCCGCAGGTGATGGAGATTTACCGCTGATTAAAGAACCGGCTTTACTGACAAGATGCGCGTTAAATATCGCATGCGATTTATCGTGCAGCCCTACTCTCACACCACATGGACTTTTGTTTTCACAATCAGTACCGTTTTCCCTTAGTTAGTTTGTTTGTCATGGATGTTCATTAGTTTCAGTTGTGCACTAATCAATCATCTCATTATCACTACTACTGAAGTCCTGTTTTGTTTGAGTTTCACTTGTATGTGGTACGCTTCTGTTGCTTGTTTGCTGGATTTACCCTGTTCAGATTATTAAAGACTCTCATTTGATCTTCATCCTCATCATCATGTGTGTTTCACAACCACATTGTTACAACATGACATTTTTAGAGTCACTAAATTTAAACGTACATTGAAATAACCCGTACAAAAGAAAATTGTATTTATTGAAAGATTTTTCCTTTGCTTAATGGTGGACTCAATGGTGTTATTGTCCCAACTGCATTTTCTTGTTGCCTTTATCTGGAACAGTCTTCGGTAAGTGCTTTCCAAAACGATCACTACAATCTGGATTCAAACCTGGAAATATTGTCAAAGTAAACCAGATCATAAACCATTAAATGACATCCAAGAATAAAAATAAGACACTCTCAAATCTTTTTAAGTATTATGGACAAGACTGTTCCAATCTCCAAAGATTGCTTAGCTTTCAAAACTAAACACAGATGTTGCATCAGTCTGAAGCAAAGGAGAGATGCTTTGCATTAATAAGTTCGGACATTCAGGATTTTAAATGCAGTAAGGGCTTTTTTTCTTTGCATGAAAAGGAATGCTTAAACGGCTAGCAAAACTAGTTTACGTCAGTCATTTATTGCTCTGGTGCTCTTTAGAGGTTAGAATGTCCGCCAGCTATTGTTTGGTGTTTTGTAGAGGATGGGTCACAACGGGCAATGTGAGTGTTACTGGGAAATAAAACTGCTGCGTTATGCTAATGCTAACCCGTCTCTGTGTTTCTACCTTTTCAGCTGAATCTCTTTTCTTTATGTATTGAAAGTATGACATTATGCATGAACATATTTTCAGAAATGACTAGGTCACTGGGGTTTGTGCCTCAGAAAAGCTGTTTAATTAGTCTGGTTTAGATACACATCCACCAGCCACCAATCAGACATGTGTCTTAAAGGGATAGTTCACCCAAAAGAATGCTGGCAACTAAATATTTGACAGTAGCCATTGACTTCCATAGTATGGAAAAAAATACTATGGAAGTCAGTGAATACTGTCAACTGTTTGGTTGCCAGCATTCTTCAAAATATCTTCTTTTGTGTTCAACAGAAGCAAGACACTCATACAGGTGTGTAACAACACGAGTGAATAAATAATGACAGAATTTTCATTTTTGGGTGAACTATCCCTTTAAATAATATGTAACGCTATGTGCAACCCTACAGTAGTGTAAATAACACATATTAAATTTTTCATTGCAAAAAAACATCTTTCACTCTTAAAAATAAAGGTTCTAAAAGGGTGTTTTCACAGCGATGCTATAGAAGAACCATCTGTGGTTCCCCAAAAAACCTTTCAGTAGACAGTTCTTAATTGAAACATTTTAAAAATCTAAAGAATCTTTTTCCAGTATTAAGAACCTTTTGTGCATCAAAAAGATCCCATGGATGTTCAAGTTTCTTCATGGAACCATAGATGCCAATAAAGGACCTTTATTCTTAAGAGTGCAGTTGTCACAATAAAACTGAACACCATAATAATTATTCAAAGTAATAGTCATATCTAGTCATTTAGGCTCTGGAAACTCCATGCATTGGTCTATGGAGTTTGATGGTATTACTTTAACTGCGTTCTGCTCATTTTCCCTCATGAAGTGCTCTACCAGATGTAAAGAGTTTCTTGTTTACTGGAAACCTACTTCTATTGCTATTCTGAGATTCCGATTGACATAAATGTCATGATGTCATGTATGGCTCCAGTTCATATGATTATACATATGGATTTGTGCTCTTGTCTCGTATTGTTATTTTTGAGAAGATGACTGAATGGATCGGACATCTTTTAGGGCCATGTGTGAAACTGAGGAACAACTTCAGTAAATTAGCTGGGGGGGGGCGGGAAGCATCATGTCATTACTTAGCAGGCTCAAATTGTTTATAAAAGTTGAAATGTAACAGTTATACTGTATGTAACAATGAATGAGATTTTTACTTCCAAAACACTGCATTTACTACAGTTTTTGTATCCAAAACAGCTGTAGTCTCAGTTTGGATAATATCGCTTCCATAGTAAAGGCTATGGGAAAATCTCAGAAGGAGAATGGAAAATAGAGCTCAAATAGAGCTTGAGCTGGTTTAAGTCTTACCGCAACTCATTATTAGCTTAATCTCAAGTTCAGCCCTTGAAAGCGGTGCCTACCATAACAATGGCCTGACGTGTCTCAGCTAGCCGAGGATTGAGTTTCCCTGCTCATATTTTGGTACGTGCAGAGCGGTCACATCATGTGAGGAACGCTTCATATTTCCGCTTTTATTAGCTGCTTGATTTGCCACAAATGAGTGTGGCGTCCACAGTGCTGTTTTCATGCGATATAGATGAGACGCTCTTTAAGCCTCATTAACTGCATGCGAGCACTGAGCCTTCCTGGACTCTCTCATACTGTTATCTTGAGTTTTTTCCTCTCCTCTCTCTTTCTCTGTCTCTCTCTCTCTCTATTTTTACAACATTAATTTTCCACTACCTCATTCAAGAAAAATGCTGCTTACGTTTATTTCCCACCAAACAATCCAAAGGTGCCGAGTTAGTCAGCAAACCGTCAATTACTGTGGTAATATCACTGTAACGCATGGACTTAAACTGGCTTATTGCTTTCATAAAACAATGGTGACCGCAGTAAAATAAAAGACAGCATTGTTCTATAAATGGTTACATTTAAGAATAATAATAATTATGGGTGGGGAGTATGACCAAACTCCTAGACTGCACAAAAATAATTTTTGCAACAAAATTTTTTGTCTTGATTTCCAGTAAAATTTTCTAAATATCCTTAAAACAAGATAAAAGTACCCTAGAAGTAAAGTTAAGACAATAAAAAAGTATGAACAGTTGATATGATTTTGCTCCTACTTTTGGTGGAAAAGGAGAACAATATTGATTTACTGATTAAGAAAAAAAAATATGTATATATTTTATATGTGTATATAGAATTTTATGGCTGCATTCTAAAATTAGCAAGCAAGCAAGAAAGAAAGGAATCTGTCTGTCTAACTATATATCCCCAAACTAGTAAAATAAGTATTAACAAACAATATGTTTGTTATTTTTAGTGTAAAGCAAGTGAAAAATACTGATGAAAAAAATTGTGCTGTATATCTAATTTTTTTAAAGCATAGTCCTGTATACATGAAATTAATTTAAAAAGAATAGTGCTGTGTATCTAAAATGAAATAAAAACCCAAATAAAATGAAAATAATTAATGATAGTAGTGTATATCTAAAATGAAATAAAAAACAACTAAAATAAGATAAATAATAATAGCGCTGTTTATCCAAAATTGAATGTTAAAAACAGAGATACAAAAGTAAATAAGTAAAAAACAAGTAAAATTAATATAATAATAATAATTTATGTAAGTTTGCTTCTATTTTTAGTATTTTTTTTTTTTACAAGTCAAGTCAAGTCAAGTCACCTTTATTTATATAGCGCTTTTAACAATTTTTGTTTTACAATGCAAGAGAACAATGCTAATTAAGAAACAAACAATAATAGCACTGTATATCCCAATATATAAAGTGTATGTATATCTATTTTTCCAATTTAAAATTTAATTTTTATGGCTACAATCTAAAAGTAGCAAATAAAAAATAAATAAAAAACAAACAAATACATAGTAAAAATTACTATCAATGGATCATTCTGCCACATTTGAAACTGTTGTTGTAAAATAGCTGATATACACACATCTGTGACCACACTAGAATTCTAGAATTGGAAATCACTAGAATTCTATAAAAATCTCTGTATGGGACGTTGCCAGGGAACCGCAAATGACTAAACACTGCTTGCCTCCACATCCTTTAATAACAAGTTCCTCCTTGCCTTGACTTGTTTGGGACACACTGAGCTCTGTAATTTCACTTCATGTCTCCTTGTTTCATATGCAAATAATGTAAAATACTTCTTCAGTCAGAATTTAGAGTGACTATCTCTTTTATACCCTTGTGAAAAAGAAGAACACTTTTGCACACTTAAAAAAATAAAATAAAAATTTTGGAAATAATTTACTTGAAAAAGCTACACTTTGAGCTGAATAATGTTTTCAGATACTTAACTGCATGCTAATTGCAATTAAATTAAAATGTATTATAGTTAAAATTTATATTAAAGGGGTCATATGATGCGATTTCAATTGTTCCTTTCTGTTTTTCTAATTAGTTTTAATTTATGGAGAATGTAAAAAAAAAATCAAATATACTTTAATGTAAATAAACATGTTTATTATGTTTTTAATGATGTTGCATTTTAGTCATTTCAAATAAGATACTACAGTTAAGTCGATACATCAACATGAGTGTACTTTAAAGCATGCCAAAAGATTAAAACCTAATGATTTAAAATGAACTTTAAAGTCAAACTTTTATTTTGACATTATTACAAAGTGCACTTTTTAAAAGCATACTTAAGTGTGTTAAGCAAAACAGTCACTTAAGTACGCTTAAGTGGCCCTTTGTTTTCATTCATATTACATATTAAAACATAAAAATATATACTTTTATGTAAGATATGATGTACACTACAAGTGCACATTGAATACAATTCAGTGCTCTTTTTCACAAGAGAAAAGCACGATTTTTGACATTTCAGGGTCATTTGTATCCTCCATAGAAGTACGAAACCTTGCAAGAACTGGAGAGCTTGACGTTTCACACATGCTGGATTGATTTTCCAAGTCATAACAGGAACAAAAAAAAGGCAATATGTTTTGAACGCTGCTTTTTCTCCAGCCGATTAACCATTGTATGGAAAACACGCATTAGCTCAATTTGCCACATCAAAGGTTCGGCTTCCAAGAGCAGATCTCAGGAGAGCGGGGAACAGAAAGGAAGAAAAGAAACAAGGAAGAACGGTCGGCTAAAACAAAAACGCCAGATTTGGAAAAGTAGTCAAGGGGTTTCCTGGCCCTGTGTGGTCCCCCACCGTCAGCACGAGCCTATGAGCTGTCGGGCCCCGGTTCGCAACACACCCCGGGTTTAAAAAGCAGGGGCTGGAGGTTTGAGGAGACACTCCTTCCCAGCGTCGAGGTGTGCTGAATTTGCTCCTTTTCTCTGCGGCTCGGGATGTGTTTGGTTTACAGCCGGGCCCCCGGCGTGCTGCTCCTCTTGGCCCACCTCCTCCTGCGCACCAGCTGCAGTCTAGAGCCCACGGGTAAGGACACAGCACTCCTATTGTCCGCGTCTCTAAAATTAGCTCAGGTAACGTCCGCTGCCGGGCTGATGGGTGTTTTGCAAGTAGGTGTGTGGGTTGTAGTGTAGATTTACACTGCTTTGTAGAAAGTCTGCGTTCCCGTTAGCGTGGGGCTCTCAGGTCTTGTCAGGGCAGGTTTGCGGCGGAGCCTCTTCAGAAGAGTTGTCGCTGTTTCTGAGAAGGACAGGTTGTTTATAGCGTGGTATTTGTTTTGGTAGCTGAATGGGAGAGAGAACCTGCGTACTGGAACGATCAGGCCAGGCGGATGCTGCAGGCTGCCCTCACGCTGCCACTGCGAGCGCATCGCGCCAAAAACATCCTCCTCTTCCTCGGCGACGGTGAGTTACGAACCCAACCGAACTCTGCTGCTCAGTCTATCAAACTACACTGCTTTAGTGCAATGTGCCATTTCTAAGTAAGTGGTAAAGGGTTTTTTGAGGTTTCAAACACACTAAGCACTCAATATATTATATTATACTATATTACACATAAATATAAAATACAGCTATGGAAAAAATTAAGAGATCACTTGAAAATTCTCTGGGTTTACGATTTATATGTTTGAGTAAAACATAGTTTTTGTTTTATTCTGTAAACTACTGATGACATTTCTTCCAAATTTTAAATAAAAATGTTGTAATTTAGAGCATTTTTCTTACAGAATTTGTTATTGTTATATGCCTGTTTTCAGACATATAACCTTGGAGTAACCCTGATTTTCAATCACAACAAATAAAAACATTTGTTATTTTGACCAAATGTCATTTTCTGAAGAAAAAAAAAAAACTCTAAATGACAATATTTTTATTTGAAATGTGGAAGAAATTTTATCAGACCTTTATATATGTTAAAAATATTATATTAACATTTTAACATTTTACTCAAACCCATACATAGTAAATCCAGAGAAACTGAAACTTTTCAAGTGGTCTTATAATTTTTTTTTTCCATAGCTGTATAGAAATGTATACATGTAAATATAAGCATTCATAAATACTATTTTCTCTTCCTTTATGAATACGTTTCTGTAATTATTACAGAAATAATAAACTGTCAAAGAACATATTTAAGTATGAACTGAATGTAATGTTTTCTAACACTTTAAATGAAATTAAATGAAAATGTATTGTAGTTTAAAGGGGTCATATGATGTTGCTAAAAAGAACATTATTTTGTGTATTTGGTGTAATGAAATGTGTTTATGCGGTTTAAGGTTCAAAAAACACATTATTTTCCACATACTGTACATTATTGTTTCTCCTCTATGCCCCGCCTTTCTGAAACACGTCGATTTTTACAAAGCTCATCGGTCAGAAAAAGCGAGGTGTGCTGTGATTGGCCAGCTATCCATTAAATGCAATTAGCTGAACTGTAGAGTGCTTTTGACCCACTTAGATCTTTACGTGTAATTTCATAATTACTTCTATTATCTTTGAAATAAATAAAGTTAAAGTTACTGCTGAATGTACTGACAAACATTTACATAAAAAAGTTTTACACCGCGAAACTCTGCTTCTTTGCATCACTTCATGCTCTCATTCATCTCATGTGCAGTAATAAAACCTCACTATTTATTATGTAGATTTTTATATAAGTGGAAAATTATGCCGTTCGATATTCCTGGTCCACCTGTTGGGTTTATTTTGTGATAACGATTGGCTGGCTGTATATTACCCCTTACGCACGTGCATGTTACTTCATACCCCATATTTTACGGTAGAGTTCACGAGTGGTTTGGGTTCAGGATCAGGCTGTGATATTTCTCTGTCGATCTGTCAGGGATGGGAGTGTCTACGGTGTCAGCCGCCCGTATACTGCGAGGTCAGATGGAAGGACAGTCAGGGGAGGAGACTCTTTTGGCCATGGATACATTTCCATATGTCGCCCTGTCAAAGGTCTGACGCTCCTCATTTCCCACCCTCTTTAATCACTCACAGACAATTCATAGCAATCTTGTTGTGCAATTATATAAAGGCAGGTTTGGGTTGCCAGTGGCAATGGAATGAGCATGTGTGTTGCATGGAAAAACTGCTGCTTGAGATTAGATTAGTCATCATTAAACATCAGTTTGTGCTGATTATGGTGCTACTAAACTTAGCCATTAAAATGTTTATTAGCAACTGAAAAAAGCACAAATGTCAGGGCATGTCAAAACTTCTCCAGGGCCCCAAAACACCCTCGGACCCCAGAGGGTTAATTTTCCATACAGAGATTCTTACTGAACTGGGTGTAAAAGCCTGAAAAGCAGATCAACTGCTTTCAAGTCAACATGAAAACATATTTACTTTCCCACTACACATCAGTGTCTGTATACTGTTTGAAAAATATCATTTTAATACAGAATCAATGAATAGAATTATGGGGGTCTGACCGCCTACTTAAAGCTTAAAGTAAAAAAAAGAAAGAAAGAAGAAAAAAAGTGGTTCTTAAAAGTATTTATTTATTCTTAATATATTTTTTATGTCTAAATATAGTTTATATTATTATTATTATTATAGTAAAATATAATGTATAATTGTATTCTAATAAAATATTTAGGATTATATTTTTGGTATAATATATTTATTGGTTGAAGCAATGTTTCTGCATCAGGGTGATCAGTGCTATCTATGGATGGATGGATGGATTATGCGATAAAAAGTCCTCAAAATAAAATAATAATTTTTTGGTGTATTTATTAGTTTTTATGTCAGTTGATCTTATGACATAATTTAGAATTTTTATGTCATAATCATGACTCTCATACTTTTGACTTTTTGTCATAATTTGACTTTTTAAGTATAATTTTATTTTTTATCATAATTTCTACTTTTCATGTCATAATTACAATTTAGTATCTCCTAATTTGTTTTTTGAAGCATGTTTTATTCTTATGTGACAGAAATGGGCCTCCATATTGTTTAGATAGCAGCACAGGCACCGTTTAAAGGGTTAGTTCACCCAAAAATGAAAATCCTGTCATTAATTACTCGCCCTCGTGTTGTTCCAAACCGTAAGACCTTCGTTCATCTTCAGAACACAAATTAAGATATTTTTGATGAAATCTGAGGGCTCTCTGATCCTCCCATAGACAGCAAGGTAACTACCACGCTCAAGGTCCAGAAAAGTACCAAGATGATCGACAAAGTAGTCCGTGTGACATCAGTGGTTCAACTGTAAAGTTACGAAGAATACAGAATTTTCATTATTGGGTTTACTTAACCCTTTAAGATATGAGAAGTTATCAGCTTACTGCAGGTTATGCATTCCTAATAAGTTTAGATAGCACTGCAACCTCTGATCCTGGAGAACACATGAGGATGAAGGAATGCTGATTACAGATGATCTAAATCTATGCATGACATGCCTATAATCACTATATGAATACGGATCAGAATAGGGTGTAAGGAAATTGTTTATTATTATTAATTGTTATTAATACTTATTATATGACTAAAATGCTATGTTTTCAACAGCAAAACTATCAGTATTTGATATACTTAGTCGATGTGTTTCCAAACAGACGTACAGTGTTGACAAGCAGGTGGCAGACAGTGCTAGCACAGCTACGGCGTACCACTGCGGTGTGAAGGCTAATGCCAAGACAGTGGGGTTGAGCGCTAAAGCAGTGGCCTATGAGTGCAACACCACATTTGGCAATGAGGTTTTCTCAGTGTTACACCGCGCCAAAGCACAAGGTATTATCCATTTAGACTCATTATCACACTTACAGACATGCAACCAATGTTTTTAAAGGGACAGTTCACCCAAAAATAAAGATGCTGTCATAATTTATTCACCCTTATGTTGTTCCAAACCTCTATGAGTTTCTTTCTTCTGTTGAGCACAAAAGAAGATGTTTTGAAGGATGTGTGTAACCAAACAATTGACATGGCATCCATGGTATCTTTTTTTCCTTCCATACTATGGAAATCAATGGCTACCATCAACTGTGGCAATCGCAGGATTTATTCATGCTTTTTTATGCCAGGGTGGAGTTATACGCTGATTTTCTGTCATGGTCTATGGACCACCTGAATTAGCCTTGGCCACCCGTGTATAAAACTCTAGCTCCGCCAATGCTGCACAGCTGCAGCTTAATAAATACTGTTGAGTGCAAATTTAAAATTCGATTCTAGTGAATCGATTTGTTTGGATGGTTCACGTCGAGTCCCTTTACACTCTCAGAAAAATCACCAGAGCGCTACCAAAAGGTAGAAAAGCTGAACTGTACATTTTTTGTACCTTATTTAGCGCTAAATGGTACCTTAAAGTTACAAAAGTACATAGTAGTACCTTTTAAAAGTGTACTGCCCCAGTCACAGTTCCGTACCTTTTTTTCTGATAGTGTGCTACTATTTGAACAAATTTTTTATATGCTATATTATATATTTATATGTAAATTATGGTGTTTCTGTTGTATTTAGTGCACATTTACCTGTTCAAGTTTGATACTGTCAGCCCAACTGAGATTTATAAAAACATACTGCCCTGTTCTAGACTAATTTCACTGTAGTTATTGTATTTAGCCTGTAGCATGGTCAACTACAAAACAGTAGCTTGATTGTCATTAAGTACTTCCATTTATGATTCGCTTGGCAAGCTAAATGTTCAAAGTAGCTTTTCCAAAAATGTACTTAATTTAAATGCACAATGGGCCCCTTTCACAGACTGTGAGGATGCGTTTACACAGTTATTAACATCGTAAATCTGGACTTTTTTTTTTTTATTTTTTGTACCTTATTTAGCGCTAAATGGTACCTTAAAGTTACAAAAGTACATAGTAGTACCTTTTAAAATTGTACTGCCCCAGTCACAGTTCCGTACCTTTTTTTCTGATAGTGTGCTACTATTTGAACAAATTTTTTATATGCTATATTATATATTTATATGTAAATTATGGTGTTTCTGTTGTATTTAGTGCACATTTACCTGTTCAAGTTTGATACTGTCAAGCCCAATTGAGATTTATAAAAACATACTGCCCTGTTCTAGACTAATTTCACTGTAGTTATTGTTTTTAGCCTGTAGCATGGTCAACTACAAAACAGTAGCTTGATTGTCATTAAGTACTTCCATTTATGATTCGCTTGGCAAGCTAAATGTTCAAAGTAGCTTTTCCAAAAATGTACTTAATTTAAATGCACAATGGACCCCTTTCACAGACTGTGAGGATGCGTTTACACAGTTATTAACATCGTAAATCTGGACTTTTTTTTTTTTACATTTTCAATTTTTAAAAATGTAATGTAAATTTACAACACTATGCTTTGTGTTTTATTACCATGGCATTGAGGGCACGTTTATACATCAACAATGTACTAAAAACTGCAAAGAATTCCGTTTGCGTAGTTTTGCGTACAGTCAAACTGAAATACACCCTGTTTACATGGATGTTTGAAAATGACTAAAAACACTGTTTTATTCATGCCAGGCCAGTAGTTGGCGATGTCACTTTGTATAAAAAAGAAATGAATAATAGTAAAAAACTACACTGAAGACAGAGATAACGCTATCATTTTTAAAAACGTGTACTTTAAAACCAGTTTTCAAAATGTAGTATTTTCAGGACCCCCAAAATGCTTTTGACATGTAAACAAAAGGCCAAAATGCATAAAAAGTTTTCTGTTTTTAAACCTTTTTCCATGTAAACTTGTAGATGTTTCTAATGCAACAGCTGAGGGGGTAATGGGAAACTTGACACGTAATCAGTCTCATGTTATTTTTGAATTCTTTTGAATTCTTATTGACGTTTCCATTCACCACTATAGAAGTTTACACAACCATGACAACTTCCACGTCTGAGAACCCTGGAAATGTGAAAACTGTCCATGGTGTCATTTAAATACCAAACGCATAACTGAAGCAATCGAAATTAATGCCAAGGAACCTAAAAATGTTAACATTTTTGAATTTTGAATATGTGTCTCCATCGTAGGTAATTCTTGGCGGTGGCCGCATGTACATGACACCCAAGGGTACCCCTGATCCAGAATACCCCTCTTCATCCTCTCGCAAAGGGGATCGCAAAGACAAAAAGAACCTCATTGACGTCTGGCTAAGTGCTCGTAAGGTAACTCAAATCAATCCATTTATCACAGCACAAATTGTGATTCTAAACCACAATCTTACATCATTATCTGCTTTGTTTATTAGGGAAGGAACGCCCAATATGTCTGGAACAAAGAGCAGCTTAATGCAGTGAATGTTAAAACGACAGACTGCCTGATGGGTAATGCCAGTTTACAAGGATTCTATCTGACTGACTTACAGTACTTGTCTGCCAATATGACATTCTCATTCATATTTCTCATTCAGGACTGTTTGAACCCAAAGACATGAGGTTTGAAGTGTTCAGGAATCGCACCCGTGACCCCTCTATTGTGGACATGACAGAGAAAGCCATTCAAATCCTCAGCAAGAATCCTAAAGGGTTTTTTCTCTTTGTGGAAGATAAGTATTTACCATTTACTCTGGTGTTACACTTTTGTCAAGATACTCTGCTAGTAGTGAATCATGTGTCTGTTTGTGCTTTACGAGGTAGAATAGACCATGGACACCATGATGGGGTTGCCAAGCTTGCTCTGACTGAAACCATCATGTTTGACCAGGCAATCCAGAGAGCGTCTGAGCTGACCAGTGAATCGGACACTCTCTCTGTTGTCACTGCAGATCATTCCCATGTCTTCACTTTTGGTGGAAATACACCACGAGGGAACCCTATTTTTGGTACATCTTAGTTTACTTCATGTCATGGAATTGAAATAATGACAATGTAATTTCTGTCATGACAACTCTCGGAGAGTTTAGCATGGTAATGTACATGGCAATGTTAATGTGTTTGGTCTTGGTGGAATAGATCTGCTACGCTGCTGTGGCAGAGCAAGTACTGAGACTTACTACTGCCAATACATCCACAGACATGCTGCTGTGAGCATGTAAGAAATACTGCTGCTGCACATATAACATATATGAGATAACCCCATATATAACACACATGAAATCACCCTGTAGCAGATCTACACAGGTGGAGCTGGGGAGGTGGAGGGTTTCTGAAGCGCGCTGCAACTGCTACAGCAAGCACTAGCCCAGTATTTGAATGTTGAGCAGCAAGCTCATTGGCTGCTGATGCGAAAAGAAACCAATCACTTGCTTTATGTTAATAATGATGTCATTATATCATATTGAGTTAGAACCTATTGGTCTGCGCCATCTAGACCCAGACAGCAGCTGACTTCGCGCCAGATCTGTTTTAAAACCGCCAAATCAGCGTTACAGTCACATCCGTTTCAGTGCTGTAACACGAACCCAGCCCGGGCGCGGTTTCAGTGAGCGGGAACTACAGTCGCAGAGCGGATCCGGGCAGTTTCATGACAGAACTTTGTTTTACAAAGAAAGGCATACTAATATACTGGACTACTCTTACTATGTCTGTAGTATGTAAACTGTGCAAAAGTACTGTAGATACTGCTGAGATACTGTAGATACTCTTTTGATTATCTAGAACAAGACACCGAAAATAAATTAAAAAGTAAACAGCTACAATTTTTACTTTGACTCGTTTAATCAGACTAATAAAAGTTAAGAATGATAAATATGCATTTTAAGGTGACAAACTAAATGCTTCCCTTGCAAAAAAGTGTTTAATTGTACTGAATGCACACTTGTAGTGTACTTCAAATCTTAAAAGTATATAAAAAACTGTACGTGCTGATAATATAATATTAATTAAATAAAAGCTACTGAAGTGTACTTAAAGTGAGTACACTTTCATGATTCTGTTTAACACACTTGAGTACACTTTTATAAAGTGCACTTTGTATTAATGTCAAATAAAAAGCTACAGTGTATTTTAAAATCATTATGTTTATGTTTAATAGTCTTTTGTCAAGTACACATATTTTGACGTTGATTAACATACTAAAGTGCAACTACTAATGTACTTTGTGATTTAACTGTATTACGCTATTCAATATTACATTTAAAGTTAGTATATATTAAATGTTCTAAATTGTAACTTCATTATTACAAATGTGTAATTACAAATATATTTAAACACATGACATACAAGTTTCAACAGAAACTACATTAAAGTATATTTTAGTTTACCATAAATGCTTGTCAGTACATTTGGCTGTACACTTTAACCATATTTCAATACAATAGAATAATTATGAATTACATATAAAGATGTACTTAAGTCCTAATTAAGTGAGTCAAGTTATTTATAAGTTATTAATGAACATAAATGTAAATTAATAAATTTTTATTTAATTGCAATTAACATGCAATTTCATTCTGAATAACATGCTATCATAATACTTATTTTGCAGTGTGCAGTATGTATACTTTGTACAGTTTGTGAATTTTCTATATGGAATATCTGGTATTGCATTGCACAGCCATTGTTTCAGTATTATAATTTTTTTTTTTTTCAGGTCTGGCACCTAAGAAGGCTGAGGATAGTCTTCCATACACAAGTATCTTGTATGCTAATGGACCAGGATACATTCATGTGAACGGAACAAGAGGAAATGTTTCAGCAGTGGAGCATTGTAAGTATTGACATAATTTACTACCTGTCCCTTTTATTGCTGTCAAACACTAAAATCATACCTTATTCTATTTGTAGTTAGTGAAGAGTACATGCAACAAGCTGCTGTTCCTTTAGAATCAGAGACACATGGAGGGGAAGATGTGGCTATCTACGCAAAAGGCCCGATGGCTCATCTCTTTCACGGAGTCAAAGAACAGAATTATGTGGCCCATGCGATGGCTTATGCAGCATGTCTGGAGCCATACACTAACTGCCCACTGCGTCTTCAAGGCTCAGGGGGCTGTAAAATCACTCTTTCAGGGCCTCTTGTCTCAATAACCGGCGTGTTTTGGCTTGTCATGAGATGACAGACTATACTGCATGAGTGATTGAGGCTCCAGGACTCTTTGGGGCTTTTTGGAAATCTATAACCCAAATAGTTTATATTGAAGTTTGGTGCTCTGCAGAATTGCAATGCTGTGTATATAAATGTAAAGTGTTTTTTTCATGGATGTATTTTATAACCAGATATTTTTGTATATAATGCGCAATGGAAGACTCTTTTGCACTGTGCCTATAAATTTCAAACATGTGAGACCAATAAACTTTCTATAAAAAAAAAACATTACTCATATTGTCAATGTTATCATCATTGTGATTAAATCTCCTTTGGCATGAATGCCGTCAGATATCGAAAGCAATTATATATCCATTACTGTATGAGGGGTTAGAACACTAGCCGTATAACATTAGGTCATGATAAACATATCTATAAATCTAAACTACATTTGATTTAAATACAGTTCCAGTGACTATTTTGCATGCAGGGAATGCATGAACTGATAAACGTTGAATGCAATGCAGTTTACATTGTATAAAAGCATTTGCCAAATCCGTAAATGTAAATATTGTTGTGCGCTTTTAGACATGGACCATCAGCAAGGCAGATTAATCAATATTTTGCATGCTATATTTACTTAGATTTACAGAAGGTCTTGTTGATTCGCTGATTTATTGTAGGATCAAAAATGCATTTTGAACAGAACAGTGCAGTGCAGTGCAGTACTGTTCATTTTAGCAAAGAACAGAACAATTTAATAAAGAACAGTCCAGAACAGAAACACACAGAGCAGGTTAGACGAGTACATTTTAATAATTCAGTTTAGTGCAGATCACTGAATTTCACAACAAAACAGAATAGAACAGTTCAATGCAGAACAGAACAATTCAGTAAGGAATTAGACAGTACAGAACAGTTAATAAATTAAATTCAGAAGAGCAGTATAGTTCAAGAAATGTATATTGTAGTAAAGAACAACACAGTTCACTAAGGAACAGTAAAATTCAGTAAATAACAGAACAGTGAAGTGCAGTTCAGCACAGAACGAAACAATTCAGAATAGAACAGAATAGAACAGTTCTGTAAAGAACAGTTTCAATTTATTCAGTCAGTTCAGTGCAGATCAGTTCACTAAAGAACAGTTCAGAAAAGAACAGAATTGAACAGTTCAGTAAAGAACAGGAAAAAGCATAGAACAATTTAGACCAGAACAGTCTTGAACTGCATATTACTGTAAATAACGGTTCAGTTCAGTAAAGAATAGAACAGTACTAAACAGTTCAGTAAAGAACAGTATAGTGCAGAGAAGTTCAGCGCAGAACAGTGCAACTGACTGAAGAACAGTACCATTCAGAACAATTCAGTAAGGAACAGAACAGTGAAGTGCAGTTCAGCACAGAACGAAACAATTCAGAATAGAACAGAATAGAACAGTTCTGTAAAGAACAGTTTCATTTTATTCAGTCAGTTCAGTGCAGATCAGTTCACTAAAGAACAGTTCAGAAAAGAACAGAATTGAACATTTCAGTAAAGAACAGGAAAAAGCATAGAACAATTTAGACCAGAACAGTCTTGAACTGCATATTACTGTAAATAACGGTTCAGTTCAGTAAAGAATAGAACAGTACTAAACAGTTCAGTAAAGAACAGTATAGTGCAGAGAAGTTCAGCGCAGAACAGTGCAACTGACTGAAGAACAGTACCATTCAGAACAATTCAGTAAGGAACAGAACAGTGAAGTGCAGTTCAGCACAGAACAAAACAATTCAGAATAGAACAGTAAGAATTGCAATGCTGTGTATATAAATGTAAAGTGTTTTTTTCATGGATGTATTTTATAACCAGATATTTTTGTATATAATGCGCAATGGAAGACTCTTTTGCACTGTGCCTATAAATTTCAAACATGTGAGACCAATAAACTTTCTATAAAAAAAAAACATTACTCATATTGTCAATGTTATCATCATTGTGATTAAATCTCCTTTGGCATGAATGCCGTCAGATATCGAAAGCAATTATATATCCATTACTGTATGAGGGGTTAGAACACTAGCCGTATAACATTAGGTCATGATAAACATATCTATAAATCTAAACTACATTTGATTTAAATACAGTTCCAGTGACTATTTTGCATGCAGGGAATGCATGAACTGATAAACGTTGAATGCAATGCAGTTTACATTGTATAAAAGCATTTGCTAAATCCATAAATGTAAATATTGTTGTGCGCTTTTAGACATGGACCATCAGCAAGGCAGATTAATCAATATTTTGCATGCTATATTTACTTAGATTTACAGAAGGTCTTGTTGATTCGCTGATTTATTGTAGGATCAAAAATGCATTTTGAACAGAACAGTGCAGTGCAGTGCAGTACTGTTCATTTTAGCAAAGAACAGAACAATTTAGTAAAGAACAGTCCAGAACAGAAACACACAGAGCAGGTTAGACGAGTACATTTTAATAATTCAGTTTAGTGCAGATCACTGAATTTCACAACACAACAGAAGAGAACAGTTCAATGCAGAACAGAACAATTCAGTAAGGAATTAGACAGTACAGAACAGTTAATAAATAAATTCAGATAAGCGGTATAGTTCATTTAAGAAATGTATATTGTAGTAAAGAACAGCACAGTTCACTAAGGAACAGTAAAATTCAGTAAATAACAGAACAGTGAAGTGCAGTTCAGCACAGAACGAAACAATTCAGAATAGAACAGTTCTGTAAAGAACAGTTTCATTTTATTCAGTCAGTTCAGTGCAGATCAGTTCACTAAAGAACAGTTCAGAAAAGAACAGAATTGAACATTTCAGTAAAGAACAGGAAAAAGCATAGAACAATTTAGACCAGAACAGTCTTGAACGGCATATTACTGTATATAACGGTTCAGTTCAGTAAAGAATAGAACAGTACTAAACAGTTCAGTAAAGAACAGTATAGTGCAGAGAAGTTCAGCGCAGAACAGTGCAACTGACTGAAGAACAGTACCATTCAGAACAATTCAGTAAGGAACAGAACAGTGGAGTGCAGTTCAGTTCAGCACAGAACGAAACAATTCAGAATAGAACAGAATAGAACAGTTCTGTAAAGAACAGTTTCAATTTATTCAGTCAGTTCAGTGCAGATCAGTTCACTAAAGAACAGTTCAGAAAAGAACAGAATTGAACAGTTCAGTAAAGAACAGGAAAAAGCATGGTTCAGTTCAGTAAAGAATAGAACAGTACTAAACAGTTCAGTAAAGAACAGTATAGTGCAGAGAAGTTCAGTGCAGAACAGTGCAACTGACTGAAGAACAGTACCATTCAGAACAATTCAGTAAGGAACAGAACAGTGAAGTGCAGTTCAGCACAGAACAAAACAATCCAGAAAAGAACAGTACGGCACAGAACAGTTAAAAAGAAAAAAGCAGAGAACGGTTTAAATCAGTTGAGTTTAATCATTTTATTCAATCAGTTCAGTGCAGATCAGTTCACTAAAGAACAGTTCAGAAAAGAACAGAATTGAACAGTTCAGTAAAGAACAGGAAAAAGCATAGAACAATTTAGACCAGAACAGTCTTGAACGGCATATTACTGTATATAACGGTTCAGTTCAGTAAAGAATAGAACAGTACTAAACAGTTCAGTAAAGAACAGTATAGTGCAGAGAAGTTCAGCGTAGAACAGTGCAACTGACTGAAGAACAGTACCATTCAGAACAATTCAGTAAGGAACAGAACAGTGAAGAGCAGTTCAGCACAGAACAAAACAATCCAGAAAAGAACAGTACGGCACAGAACAGTTCAAAAGAAAAAAGCAGAGAACGGTTTAAATCAGTTGAGTTTAATCATTTAGTTCAGTGCAGATCAGTTAATTCATATACAGTTCAGAACAGAATAGAACAGTTCAGTGAAGAACAGAATAGTGCACTGCAGTGCAGTTCAGAAAATAACAGAACAATAATTGTTTGGGGAAAACAAAAACACAGAACTCATTCCATTCAGTGTAGACAAGTTGATTCCTGAACAGAACAGAATAGAACAGTTCAGTAAAAAACAGAGTACGCACAGAACATTTTAGATCAGTATAGTACTGAACTTAATCATTCTTAATCATCCAGAACAGTTCAGTGCAAAACAGAGAAGTTCAGTTACTAACTGTACATCGCAGTAAAGAACAGTACAGAACAGTTCAGTAAAGAACAGTATAGTGCAGAAAAGCGCAATTCACTAAAGCACAGGTCAGAAAAAGAAAACCACAGAACAGTCCAGTAATTCATTCAAATCAGTATTCATATCATCATATATTCATATCATATGGTCATGAATGATCAGTATGTGATCAAAAGTTCATGTTGCAAAAGAGGGAATGGGAACTACAAATGACCTTTGGTCTGAGAGAAGACTATAAACAGAAGGGCATCAAATCGTTTTAACAGTACGCAAACCATGGCCACAGAACAGACCCTTCTGATTATTGGAATATTTGTTTTAGCAGGATTTGATGGATGTTTCTCCGTTACTCCTGGTAAGTGCTATTACATAGTTCACAATTATTCTTTTTCTCTCCGAACAAAGAGAATGAAACAATGTTTCTTTTCTGGAATCAATTTGAAGAAGAGGAGCAGAACCCAAACTTTTGGTATGTTAAGGGTAAAGAGGCTCTTCATGCATCCCTCTCCATGAAGCCCAACATGCACCAAGCTAAAAATCTCATTCTCTTCCTCGGAGATGGTGAGTTAAATAGAAACTGCCATTTTTTAAATTTATTTATTTATTTATTTTCTTATTTCTTGTTTTTGTATTGTTCTGTTTTATAATCCAGTATGTATATAATCTTGAACCCTGCACAATTTTAGCCACAAATTAGACTTCTAGACATTTCTAGATTTTGGGATTTTGTCTGAATTTATTTGCCATTACAATAAATCTTAAATAAATAAAATTGATGAAGTTCTTACAGTGTCTGAATTTGGATTGCAGTTCTGCAATGTAAAGGTCCGTTCACATCAAGAACGATAAAATTGCAGCAAGCACAAACATTATAGTCTGTTAGTCTGGATGCCAGTACAGTTAGCGTTATATTTAAAGCTATATTATATAATTTATTTAATATATTGTCGTCTGCAACTTTAAATGCTCAAGCTCTTTACAGTCAGGTGGATTCTG
Source organism: Sinocyclocheilus rhinocerous (assembly GCF_001515625.1). Lineage (NCBI taxonomy): Eukaryota > Metazoa > Chordata > Actinopteri > Cypriniformes > Cyprinidae > Sinocyclocheilus > Sinocyclocheilus rhinocerous. Next base: position 261,945 of record NW_015656642.1, read on the forward strand.
ATTGGCTGTCAATGTTTTTATCGTTCATCACCTGGAATAAAATTAATTCTCAGAGTGATTCCAACAATTGTTTTTATTGTTAACTAAAGCTAAAACTATACAAAATTGTGCTCCTTAACTGAAATGAAGCTGAAATAAAATTATTAGATTAATTATAATTATTTGATTCGTTTACACACACTAAAAATAAAAATTAGAAACTGTTATAACACTGTAATAAATGTGACACACTGTTATTACATATTACACTAGTGACCAAAGTCCTAATAAACATATCACAAAAAATTTGATTAGATAATCAGATTGTTTGCTGCAGGATCGCTTAATCAGTTGTACCTATTTAACTAATATATTTAATGTTATAAAACTTGTCAATAGATAATACCAAAAGGATACTGTATTTAATACAGATAAAATTGATAATTTTACTGCATGGACTAAGATAACCGATAAATCATAAATTACTTATGCAGTTAGTTGTATGTGGAAACTGCCATAAAAGTTTAAAGGGGTCATATGATGCTGCTAAAAAGAACATTATTTTGTGTATTTGGTGTAATGAAATGTGTTTATGCGGTTTAAGGTTATAAAAACACATTATTTTCCACATACTGTACATTATTGTTTCTCCTCTATGCCCCGTCTTTGCAACTTTACAGATCTTCTTTATGCACCAAGAGCATTATTTTTGACATGCAATAAGGCATGGGAATCAGCACTGTGACCGCAGCAAGAATTATGAAGGGACAGATGGAAGGGAAGACAGGAGAGGAGAGCGTCCTAGCCATGGACACGTTCTCTCATCTCGCTCTCTCCAAGGTGCAGAAAACTAACTGGCTAGATTGATGATAGACTGACAGATCTGAATACTCTTAATAATAATACTGTGTTTGTTCTTGTCACTGTGTAGACCTACAACGTCGATCAGCAGATGCCTGACTGCGCAGCAACAGCCACTGCATATCTCTGTGGCGTGAAGGCAAACTATGGCACTCTGGGCCTCAGTGCAGCTGCACGCCGCAAAGACTGCAGCTCCGTTAAAGGCAATGAGGTCAAATGAATTCTGCATCAGGCAAAGATGGCAGGTAATGGCAAGGAAGACTAAACACCAGGACAGTTAACCCATTAATGCACTGATTTTTTTTCTCAGATGTTCAGAGTTAAGCAGATGTTCAGTTCAGAGTTATCTCATAGTTAACCATATAAACATATTGTGCAATTCTTTTGAAATTTGAAATGTATTTTGCATGTAAAGATGATTTCAAAACTGCAAAATTAGGGACTGGTGGGTACATATGGAATGCACATCGATTTGAGTAAAAAACAAACAAACTTGTGACTATCTCACAATTGCGACTTCATACCTCAAAATTTTTAAACTTCAATTCTTGTATTTCTTAGAACAGTGACTTTATTTCTTTATATTTCACAATGTGACTTTATATCGCAATTGTGGCGTTATGTAATCATGACTATTTCTCATCATTACAACTTTATACCTCACAATTTTGACTTAATTTCTTGCCATTGCGACTTTATCACAATTACAACTTTGTTTCACACAATCTGAACCTAATGTTATTATTTCATCTTTTTTCATGTAATTGTGAAAATATCTCACAACTGCAGCCTTATTTCTTGTAATTAAGATTTTATATATCACAATTGTGACTTCATATCAACTTTTTCCTTATTGGCTATTATCTCATAATTGTAACTTTATTTCTTATAATTCTTACAATAGTGACTATATTACTTTATCGCACGATGTGACTTTATATCTCAATTGCGACTTATTTACCTCAAAATTTCAACTTCTTTTTTCACGTTATTGTGACTTTATCACAATTACAGCATTCTGAACCTTATATCTCATCATTTCAACTTTATGTCTTATAACTGTGACTTTACGGTATATCTCACAATTGCCACTTTATATATCACAATTTGATCATAATTTCTTTATTTCAACTTTATTTCTCCTAATAACGACTTTGAACTAGTGATTCATTTTCAAACAGTTTGACAAAAAAGTTTGAACATTTGAACCCTTTGTACTTTCATTTATACCTTTTAATGGTTAAATGATGAGTTGAGGCTGATCTAATCTGTGACAACGCTACACTGTTGAACGCAGTATAAGTTACGTAATTTGCTTATAGTAATGATATTGGACTGGTTTTATATCCTGGTTTTATACATGTCCAGCATGCATCACCTGCCGCCAGTTACTCCCACACCCCTGAAAGAGGCTGGTACAGCGATAAAGAGCTGGCCTCTGAAGCAGTCACGGGTGGATGCAAGGACATCGCGTACCAACTCGTCCATAATACCGATATAAACGTAAGACCCTAAACTGCTAAACTTCGCACAGCATTGAACTATAGATAATAAGTTGCTGACTACAGTCTCGCTTGTGAAATCCCTCTATAGTGTGTTTTCTTTCCTGTAAGTGGGAGAATAGATCACGGCCATCACACAGGGCAAGCCAAATACGCTTTCCTGGGGCAATCCTGTGCTAGGTGCGCAAACACGAAATTCATCCATGAGCTGCTGAAAAACAAACTTACTGCACATGGCTTGAAGGCAGGGCCGTTTCTAGGCATAGGCGAGCTAGGCGGTCGCCTAGGGCGCCACCAGCTGAAGGGGCGCCAATGAGCACACGTACTGGCACTTTTAGCAGGGTTGTGATAAAGAGTGGCACGGTCACCCTGAAATATGACTGCCGCCCCCACTGGATCCCCCAACATTATTGGGCTAGAGCAGTGTTTCCCAACCGGGGTGCCGTGTAAGAAGGGATAGTTTACCAAAAAACAATTGAAATTCTGTCATCATTTACGCAACCTTTTTGTCATTTGTCGTAAGACTTTAAGAAGATATTTCGAAAAAATGTCTTGTTTAAACAATCAAAGTCGATTAGGATGCAATGTTTTGTTGTTTTGGATGCTACTGACTTTCGCTGTATGGACAAAAACTGTTGAAACATTCTTCAATATATCTTCTTTTGTCTTCTACAGAAGAAAGAAAGCCGTACTGGTTTGGAACAACATGATGGAGAGTAAATGATGACAAAAAACCTTTGGGGTTTTGAATGAGCCATTATTTCTGCTTAGGCTCTGAAATATTTGCCCAGTAGAAATACATGTTTCTCAGCAAGAACAGATTTGATGGTATTAGGGGATCAAGAATGACTTATTTACCTTTTTGTTTTTAGGCGTTTCTTATTCAAAAGCCGAGGATGGTAAGAGCTTTACTAATGCACTTTACGGGAACGGTCCAGGATACCAGATTGTGAACGTAACTCGTCCTGACATGAACGTGACGATCTCAAGTAAGTTTTATGAGTTTAATTGTTATTCCCTCAGGTGCAGAAGAGCATTTTTAAGTGCATGGCACAAGCTCTGTGTTTTGGCAATGCAGACGCCCCATCTTGTGGTCATGCGTGTTACTGAAAGAAAATGAAACAAAACTCTTTTCTCTCACATTAAAGGTAGAATTCACCAAAAACACTGCACCAAAAATCATTGCACTAAACTATCATATGACACTTGAAGACTTAGAATATAGCAAATAAGTTGTATTTTCATGGTGCTTTTTTATTTATGAAACTCCTTATATGTGAACCTTTTTTTAAATCTCTTTTTGTGTCTCAAATCAGAAAAGTCATACTGTACGAGTTTGTAACAATTATCATATTTGTCATTTTTTATTATTATTATTAATTGTATTAACTTTTTTTGGGGGGGGGGGGCTTTTTATTCCTTTAATCATTAACGCTGAATTAATTAATAACTGTATAATGTAATTGATTCATATCTGGGGGGGCTTATTATTCCTTTAATCATTAACGCTGAATTAATTAATAACTGTATAATGTAATTGATTCATATCTGACTGTTCTTCGCAGGCAGTGATGAATATCTTCAGCAGGCTGCTGTACCTCTAGATTCAGAAACTCATGGTTCTGAGGATGTCGCTATTTTTGCCAAAGGCCCGATGGCCCACCTCTTCCACAGAGTCCAAGAGCAAAGCTACATTCCTCATGCTATGGCTTACGCTGCCTGTCTTGAGCCCTACACTGACTGCCTGCTAGAAGACTATGGCGTTTGCACTCAGTTCAGCCTCATGGTTCTTATGCTGAGCTTGCTGTCCTCACTCACATTCCTGATATAATGTGACTAAAGGGGGTGGGGTGTAATTTACACAGCATTCTTGTATATTTGCATCCCAATACATTTGCACATTTTTTCCCATTTAACTGCAACATTTAGACAACCGTCAGAAAAACAGGATAACTACTGCACTGGATCTGTGTTTGCAATTAATGTTGGTTGAGATATAATTTAAATCCTCTGTGAGGACATGGATAAGTGGTGGAAAAGGGTTGATTATTGTATGCCAATAAAATCTGCAAATCCAAGAAGCTGTGCTTTCATTTACATTGTACATTTACATGTGTATTTCTTTAGTGACCCTAAAACACTGAACAAATGGCAATGTAAATATATTTTATATCTAAAAAATTCATTTAGTCTAATGTGTAGACTAAATTTATGTTTAAAATATTTACCTTCAAAATGCTGACTATTATGATGTATTATAAATATTGTGGATATTAGGAACAGTGTGATCAACTGGTGTCATCTTCAGGTAAAAGACAATAAGTAGTTTAAAACATATCAGCTGTGCTATTGTTTCAAACGAGTAAGACGTGTAAATCCCTTAAATGTATTGTGAAATGTGATATGTTTAAAACAGTAATTAAACTATAAAACATTTTGTTTGTACATGGAAGATGACTTACCTCGTATTTCATACTTGACACCTTCATCCATCCTGTACTTCATGGCTCCTTTTAAAAAATCTGTCGAATTAATTAATTTAAATTAAAATACATTTTAATTTGAAAGAAAATTAAAGGGATAGTTCACCCAAAAATTTAAATTAGCCCATGATTTACTCACCCTCAGGGCATCCTAGGCGTATCTGACATTCCTCTTTCAGACTAACACAATCGCAGTTATATTTAAAATTGTCCTGGCTCTTCCAAGCTGTATAATGG
>NW_015656642.1:267393-279550 GCF_001515625.1 Sinocyclocheilus rhinocerous
AGTGTATCCATCCATCCATCATAAAACTACTCCACACAGCTCCGGGGTGTTAATAAAAGCCTTCTGAAGCGTAAGTGTAAGAAAAATATTGATTTTTAAAAATGTATAAACTGTAATCTCCAGCTTCCGGTCCCTTAACCAGGCGCGTTTACGACAAGGCGTTCGAGCGTATGAGGTAGACGTAGCGGAAGGCTAGAGTAGTATTGCATCCTTCATATCTCCGAAGAGTGGGCGGGATTAATCACATGTGGTTATAGTTGCGCCGCCTCTACTGCTGCGACTCCTGAAAAACTTTTTCATTCCGCGTCGCCCCATCAAGCTCTCGCTGGATCCGCTCCTCTGCTATCAATGAGAGGAACGTCTGTACTTCCTCAACAGACCACGAAACAGCCACTTTTTGGTTGTTAAAAAAAGGTGCGCTCGTTCAAAACAGTTGTGTTCGATCCTTCGCTGGCTGTGCTGATTTAAATCTAGCGGGTCTGTTGTGTCTCGTGTCGCAAGTTCAGTGACGCAGGTAGTGACGATTCTCTCCGGCCAATCCGTGATCAGCAGAGTTTACACGTCACGTTTTGGTAACGGTACGGCTCGCTTGGAACCTCAAACGAGGTGGTACTACAAAAAGTACCAGGTACCAGGTACTGTACCCAGTGGAAAACCCCCCAAAAGTGAACCGGACCGAACCGTACCATGCATTGGAAAAGCGCCATCTGTAAACAGCCGAGCTCCTGGAGGCATGTCGTGGGCGGATCTAAAGAGTCGCGAGCACGCGCGCTCTTCTGGGAGAAGTGCCCATACAAGGAATTCCGCCCTTTATGACATCATACAGGGCTATACTCGAAAAACAAAAAAAACTTTTGAAACTTATGAGCCAAGATGGCGGTGAGATTGGAGGAGGTGTTTTTGAAGTGTCTTCAGGAAAGTTTGAGGTTGGATGATATTACAACCAACATAGCTCAAATATTTTATATAGATGAACACATAAACAAGACTTTTAATTAATTTCTCATTTTGAGCCAAATTTATGGGCAGGAGCTCCAGTTGCTACCGAGAATGCAGTGAGCGTGATGACAAATTTTGGCCACAGTTCGTGAATTTTCCGGTAAATGTGACAAAATGTTTCCGAAAATTTCAACAATTGTCAAGACAACTGGCGTTACAGCGAAGCAAACTGAAAGTTTGTCTTCGACCGTACATCAGCTTGTTACTGAGGTAACTACTCACAAAGAGGCATTGAAAGTCATGTCTGCTGAGATTCAGGATCTTAAACAGATGAACACAACGTTAAAAGAAGAAGTTGGAGCGTGCAAGCGGCACAGTTGGAGGTGGACACTGAAGCTGCATGGGGTACAAGAAAAGGATGGAGAAGACGTCTGTAGTGTTGTGATCAATGAGCAATGTGGTACCTGGCATCGGTGACAGGATGGAGGAAGCAGTGCATATCGCCCATCGTCTCGGCCCGCGGAAAAAGGATGGTACATGCAGATCTATAATTATCTTGTTTGCTTTTCGTCGTTACCAGGACACTGTCTGGCAAGCTGCCAGAGATAGTACATTTCTGTGGGACAACAAGCTACGACTCAAAGAGGCCTGATCCCCAGAAGACAGGGTGGCAAGAGAAGAATTTGGCCCCTGGTCTAGAAGGCCAGAGATGAAGGGGAAAAGGCTTCTTTCCATGGATCTTTTTCTCTGATTGACGGAAAGAGATTTGAATATGCCAGTGTGAAGCAGGATGTATATGCATTCTTCTGTTCTCCCTGTATTTAGGTAGTTGTCAGCTTCTTTTAGCTGATTAGCTCAGTAGACAAGTGCCTCATATTTGGCTAGAGATTGATCTTTCAATGATTCAATCCTCAGTGAGTACTGCTTAGTTTGACTCTCAAGTCATATGCTTAATTTTTGTTAGTACTGATTATTATCTTTTTACAATTTTTTCATTGTGCCAGTCATTGTTGGCATATTTTTATAAAGACCTTTTTTTTTCATGTTTAAAAAGTAGTTATCTTGTCCAAGATTGTTATATAAGATTATATGAGGTTATCTTGTTTGTTCTAAACAGGGCTGTCCAAATTTTTTTGTGAGTTGGATGTTAAATTCTGGAAGAATCAATGGGGCAATTTAATTTATTGTAGCCATGGTTCTAATCATTCTGCTGGGGTCTTATCACTCTTTTGCACAAATTTAAGGGGCAAATTCCTGAGGTAATAACTTCTAGTGAAGGCAGATGAATCATTATGTCACTAAAGCAAGATAACTCTATCTTTATTATCTGCAACTTATATGGCTGTAATTCTCTTTCTGCTAACAAAATATTATTTTCCTCAGATTATGTAATTTGACAGAAATGCATAATAAATACCCAGGCCAGTGAGTACTGCTTAGTTCGACTCTCAAGTCATATGCTTAATTTTTGTTAGTACTGATTATCTTTTTACAATCTTTACATTGTGCCAGTTATTGTTGGCATATTTTTATAAAGACCTTTTTTTTCATGTTTAAAAAGTAGTTATCTTGTCCAAGATTGTTATATAAGATTATATGAGGTTATCTTGTTTGTTCTAAACAGGGCTGTCCAAACTCGGTCCTGGAGGGCCGGTGTCCTGCAGAGTTTATCTTTATTATCTGCAACTTATATGGCTGTAATTCTCTTTCTGCTAACAAAATATTATTTTCCTCAGATTATGTAATTTGACAGAAATGCATAATAAATACCCAGGCTCTTTTCTAATTTTAGGCGGCGATTTTAATGAATGTTTAGATGAACACACTGGACAGATTTCCTCCTAGAAGCAAAGATGCTCTCCACACTAATTCTAATAATGTTTTATCAATATGTTCTTCTCTCTCCCTCACAGATCCTTGGAGTTTTGTTGTTGTTGTTGTTCATCCTGACACACAGGACTTCACTTGGTCAAATCTATGATTCTTTTATCAAAAAAAGTCAAAGCTTACAAAGCTTTTGACACCCTTGAGCATGGATTTCTTTTGCAGACTCTCAAGCTATTTGGTTTTGGTGATTTTTTTGTTAATGTTATTGAAATGTTTTATAGAGATAGTAACAGCTCTGTCTTAATTAGCTTCAGCACTTCTAAGTGTCAGACGGTTGTCCTGTTTCACCCTTTTTATTTATTTTAGTTACAGAACTGTTATCTGTGTGTTACCACTTCATGCTATATTCATTGCAATGTATTGAATTAAGATTAAAAATACAAAATAACAAATAAAATGTCAAGAAAGACCTCCAGCCTTCTTCCACTTCATGATATTTTATAAAAGAGTTTTAATTTCAACGTATCAAATAGGAATATATGAAATTTAAAGCAAGTCTTTAATGAAATGTTATGAACCTGAGACTGAACATCCTTCCTCCACTTCATGCCACTTCCTAAATAAAAAAAATAAAAAAATCAAATAGGATAATACAATTCTGAAATGCATAATTTTATATGAAGACTTTTGATGTATTTTTTAATGTATCAATTACCAAAGAAAATAATATTTATTTAGCTATTTACCTTGAATGAGGGGGTACGGTGTCCAACAGGCGTGATAATTGAAGTTCATATTCACAAACTGAATATGCTGAATATAGGCTTTATTTCAGGCACGGATTGCTCACATTTTGTTTCTGTTATTATAAGACACATGGAGGTAAAAAAGGCACTTTTCTATAAACACTACAATTTGTAGATTATACTGGGAAAGCACCATATAGTGCCCTTAGTTTTGCTGATGTAAGGGATTCTCAAAGGACCATCAGTCGGAGGAGGCCTCACCCTATCCGGTTATAAAGTCCATTAATCAGGTCTGTGGAAATCTTCATCTATCGTGAACTGGGCTGTGGTGAGACAGCCTTTCCTGGTAGACACAAGGAAAATAAAAAAATTAAAGACAGAAAGAAAGAAAAACTGAGGCAACTAGCATGAGTTGCAATGGCTTTATTAATGTTGGTGTGGTGCTGGTTGACCAGCATGGTCTGTCTGATATTTACTGGAAATTATATTTAAAGGGGTGGTTCACTGTTTTTTTTCTAGGCTTGATTGTGTTTATGGGGTGCAGTCTAACATGTGTGTAACCTGAGGGAACTTTGCCCCCTTGTGGTGATCTAGACCTCCAGCTTGGGAAACATTTCTGAATCAAACCAAATAATCCTTTAACTTCAGACCGTTGCAGGTAGTCTACATGCCTTACAGCATCAGTGGTCCCTGATGAGCAGCCATTGCATGACTGTTCAGTGTTCACTGTGAAAAGCTGTCCGTGCTACTGAAATGGTGCTGTGTCGGGGTCTCTGCCATCCTCTCTGAAAACCCTCAGCCTACGTTTCCACTAACTTGAGAGGCGAACAATGACATAACTACACAGCCAGCCCACAAGCATAATTCAACACGATCTTTATGGTTTAATGGACTAAAGGTCTTCTGGCCTTGAAATTGCTGTCAAAGGGTGCTCTTTAACAGCATACTTACATTAGGCTTATTTATGTAACATGCATATATTTATGTAACATGCATCCAGACATCAAGGACTGCTGGTTTTCTGATGAAAAGCAATAGGAATTATTGTTACCTAAGATCTATTTTTTTTGTCTGCATGAAAACTGCTCAAATTCATGCTAGGCCAGTAGTTGGCGATGCCACTTTGAAAAAAAAGAAGTGAAAGTGAAAGATATCTTTGTATAGAAACACCATGTGCCTGCGCTCATACCTATAGACTGAACACATAATACATATGCACATAACATCAGCACTTTCACAGATTTGTGTTTTTGTAGTTTACAAGGAGACTTTTCAAAAGTTTGTGTTTTCAGGCCCCCTGAAAATGAATGGCCAAACATCACAAAACGTTTTCAGTGTTTTGTTGAAAACAATGTCATGTAAACGTCCCCCCAGATGTTGGATATTTACAATCAAGCTAAAGAAAAACGGACAAAAGTTGCTTTCAGACAAATGAAAAATGTAGCCATTATTGGTACTACTAGCAAAATATGATCTTTTCTGACTAGCAAAAGACTTATTTAGCAGCTCTTGTCAGAATGAGGAACAACATGGATATATGGATAATTACTTAATTCTATTTACAACGAAAACTCCTAAATTCATGGTACTTACTGTGTAAACCAGACCAAGTATCTCTCAACTCAACTTTCAAAACTGTTTTATGGTGTTTGTCTATTGAAAGTTGTCAGCATGTTGTTAAATTACAGTACAATCCATTGAATGCACTGTACAGCCTTGTTCTCAGCCGTCAAATATTAAATATAGCGCTACCCAAAAGCTAAGTTTACTAAGTTTACTTTGGCAAAATGCACAAGTGTGACTACTGCGCTTGACCTCACAGCCCCAACAAACATGGCGACTGTCGCTTGACGCGTTAGAGTTATGTTTCTATAGCAACGCTGCAACTCTCGCGATAACAGAGAATGCGAGACTGACTGCGGCGCCCTGTTTCCTTTCCCCGCTGTAAATGGGCAAGTGCGCGAGCTCCGGCAGAATTCTACTCATCAACGGTCACAAACTTTAGTCACAGACAGCGTTTAACTCTCATTTGTAGGCACGCAATACATCAGCGGTTAATACATTAAGCCAGGCTGTTGTTTCTGAAGCGCCTCGGCGAGTTTTGGTCGTTTGTTTGAGGTGTAAACAGTGTGAAAGAGGAGTTGTGGGTGGGTTTGACGGTTATGGCAGCACCGCGACCCATTAAAGGGATCCTGAAGAACAAATCCAGTATCAAAGCCCGACCCGAAGAGCCAGTCCAGGACACCCCAGAACCAGGAGCCCCTATAAACTCTGAAGACGACCAGCAGTGAGTAACTAGTTTTTAAAACAGGTTAATTCAGTCCGACAGCGCGTCTGTGGCAGTGTGACAGTCACCGTGAGACCTGTCAATCAAACTGCTCTGATGTTGAACTAGTGCACTCAACCAGTCTGTGGTTTCAGTTTAACTGGTTCCGGTTAGATTACTGGGCTAGTAGCTTAGGCTGCTAGTAGGCTAGCCACTGACCTGTCATCTAAACCAGACCATACTGTTGGAATGAACACAAATCCAACCTCTTCTTTACTAACCAGCTGTTTTCTGATCAGTCTTTGAGCCTGTTGTTTACATGCACAGCTCGAACGGGTATCTGAAATAGGGTTTCAGATGTTGCAAAAGTGTTGTTTTATATTTAACAAACATAAATTATGTAACAGCACTGATATTTTTATGTTAAAGATGCATTAATGTGCTTTAAAACGTTTTATTAGTAACATTATTATTATACAGTCATTCAAATTAAATAGAAATGGGACATTCAGATGGTTGGAAATTTCTTAAAATCAGTTCCTATATATTAAAATATGAATTAATGTGATTTCATCACGTGATAAGCAATAACTGGGCGAATCTGGCTAAACCTTCGAAGAGAGTTTATGAGACTTATTTCACCCCAAAACCAAAGGACCAAAAATAAATATTTGCTGAACCTTATTTAAAAAGAATTTTAGAAAATGAAACTTTGCATTGATACATTAATTTACATGAATTACTTTCAACCCAAAAAAAAACAGTGTAAATTGTGATAATCGTAATTAATAATCGCAAATACAATTTCAAGGGAATAATCGACAATTATGATTTTTGTCATAATCGCCCTTATATATATACATATATATATAATATATAAACACACAAATGAAAAGTTGCTAAAACTTTAAAATGAAATATGAAGAAACAAGAATATAAAAATACAAACTAGGGCTGCATGATAAATCGCATGCGATATTTAATGCGCATCTTGTCAGTAAAGCTGGTTCTGTAATCAGCGGTAAATCTCCATCACGTGCGGGCTTTCACATGGAGCAGCATTTACTACACAGAGCCGTTGTTCACTGACGAGCTGCGATTTATCGTGCAGCCCTAATACAAACATTCAAAATGTTAACAAAAACTACAAAAATGTATCAATGATAGGCTACTAAAATAACACTGGTTCTAAATATAGGCTTATTTTTATGCAAAATATTGCTCCTTTCTTTTGGCTGTGGGGGGAAATGGCATTCCCCGATGATATTTTAAAGGTTTCTTTAAAAATTAAATTCAAAGTAAATATCAAAATATTACCCATGTTCATGTTTTGGTTAGACTTAACCAATTTAACATGTCAACATAAAGGTGGAATAACAACTTGTCCTGTCACTCTGGCTATCATAAAACTCAGCTGTCGCTGCAGATTTGTAAAATTAGAAGAGTGATTTTCTGCCTGAGGGGCGGCGCGTGTATAAACTGATCTCATTCATTTTGACATTCACTCATCCAGAGACACTGTTAGGAGTTGTGGATGTGTGTCTCCACTGAAGCACTTTCTCTCCTGGAGGTCAGAGAAGTTGTCTCATGTCAAGGATGCGACTGAAATAATGACGATCCCATTTCCTTGTTAACTGAGCCGCCTGGTTTTTATCGATATTGATTTGTGCTTTTAGGTTGACCAAATTTTGAACAGGATTTTTCAGAAACATCAATAAAGGAAGTCCTAAACCTCCTGGTAATGGAGAGCTTGTGTTTTCAGTATGGCGCGTGTCAATGTATGTAGGTGTTCTTTTTGGCTTGCCGGCTTCCTCTGCCTCCTCTTCCTCTCTCGCCAGAAGACATTGTTCTTGAATCCAGCTCTCCCACTCCTAGGAAAATAGGACACACTGTAAGAAGCCATTATTGCTGAATCTGTCCTGTGAGACAGCTGAACCGACTGCACTGACACTAAATTAGACCCTAAAATGAATCCATTGATGCACCTAACCACTAGATAACCAAAGTATTGTTGAGTGTATTATAGGCTAATATTACAATATTTCTCGTCTCACAACAAACATTAGGTCTAGACTTGTGCCGGTATTCGGTAATGTGATATATCACGGTAATGCATGTGCACGATATTGTTATCGTGGGCACTTCTAAATACCGTGAATAATTATATATTACAAATTATTCAGAATTTTTAATGCATTTTAACAATACTTTTCCCATAAACTGGTCAAAATGCACAACACTGCTGTATGCAGCTGAAAGAGCATGCGCACTCTGATGTAAACAAGGCGGACCAGAAGCACATGGCGGAACATGTGAGAGATGCTCTGGATGGATACCGGCATATCCCTAATTGGGTCTCATTCACTAAGCATGCGTGCGCACAAATTTGTGTGTATGCAAATGAAATTCATTTAAAATGTAGTTTGACTATTAGGGCTGTGTAAAAAATATCGATATCTCAATATTAATCGATTCTCGTTTTTACGGAACGATATCAATTCTTAAATGGGTTTCAGCCGCGCAAAGGCGTCAATAACGTCTTGTAAACAATGTCACGTAACGTCACATTTACCTCAGAAGCAAACATATTCTGTGACCATAAACTCATTAGTAATAATCGCAATTACAATTTCAAGGGAATAATCGACAATTATGATTTTTGTCATAATCGTGCAGCCCTACCATATAACATATTCATTATAAATTTTACTGTTCTTCAATGTTTAATTTGTTTGAATAAATCCATCAATTTTTATGACAGCCACCATTGTTTATATAAAAAAAACGAATTGAAATAGAAATATTATGTAATTGTAACTTTATTATTTTAAAAACTTTATTAAGTGTCTTCATCGTGTAATTAACAAATCAGTCAATTTTAACCTTCAATGTTATAGTAATGTAGTACCAACTGACTCTCATGTATATTTTACAGCATTAGTTGAGAGATTTTTTTCCTTGAGAAAATTTGGCAAGTAGGCCTACTGTACCTAATATATATCCAAAATAATCGATATTGAATCGAATCGAATCGAATTGAATCGAAAGCTTGTGAATGAGAATCGAATCAAATCGTGAAATTTGTGTCAAAACTCAGCCCTAATGACTATGATCACATATTCTTTTATGTATTTTAATAAGTAAAGGTCAGAATAAGTATATTGTTTCATTTTTACATAAATATATCTGTTACGCTGAATGATGATTTGCCAAAAAAAAGAGATATTGCCATTGTTCCCATAACTGAAATGTTTTTAGTATTAGTTTGTATCATTATATTAGTTAATATTAATAATATTCCTGAGTAAATGACTGCAGAAGCAGATGTTGAAATATAGCTAATAAGTAGTTTATTCTACTGTTCGGATGCTTCCCTGCCATGCTTGCTTAGCTTGTCACTTTGTTTCTGACTTGCTCTGCCCCAAAAATTGCTGTTTGCAGCCATATTTATGAATACTTTCTGTTTGCCAACATAAATGACATTTGGGGTGGAGAATCTCCTCAATGGCCTCTACTGAACTTGTGACAATCTGTAGCGAGAGGAGACTCTCTGTTCAGAAATATTGGCAAGCTGTTATTCTGACAATTGCAATCCTCAATACTTTTCTCTTTTCTTTCCTAAAGGCACGTTCACACCAAGTACAATAAAGATAAAGATATAGTTCAAAACAATAATTCTAAATATAAAACAATAGCAGATTCCACAGCACAACTAACGATAACTGCACAGAGAAACAATATTGTTGAAATCTGAGCGATTTAGATTATTATTTTTTTTAGCTGATGAATGATGAAAGCATTGACAGCCAATCAGAATTATAAAGAAAACAAGTAAATAGAATAGAATAGAAAGAAAAAAGAATAGAGAACTCTAGTGTTAGAGGTAGAGCTGTGCAATTAATTGAAATACATTTTCGATGTGACTTTCACAAAATGGGATGTGCTTGATTTATTAAAGTTTATTAGATTGATTGTTTTTTTAGAAGCACGAAAGAGAACTCGCGTGTCAAATACACACAAAAATGTGTCAAAATGCGGCGCTTGGTGATTATTCACGTAAATGCTCGACCGTTATGTCTTAAGTGAACGTAAACAGTTGAGAATGAAAATACATGTTTAACAGTAAATTGGATCCATGCAGCTCTTAAAGTGACAGCAGCCTAATATTCCTGCTGCCAACTGTGTGCTTCATATTAATCAAACAACAAAAGACAAAGACAAAATCACTCACTGCTCTTGACTGAAGGACTTTTGTAGCTTTAATGAGAACCAAAGCAAGTTTAATTCTTACTGTGAAGGCTATGCTGTTTTATTTTACATTCAATTATTTAATTTGTGTAGTAGGCTGTTAGCTTAATACTTTAGACTTGCTTAACCCCCTTAGCATTCCTGTAAAATTACGCCTAAACCACGCAGTGTATCACGGAATGCTAACAGGTTAAAAAATGTAAAGCACTGTTTGTTTCATTTGTATCTTTTTTTCTATTGTATTTGTTTTTTGCATTTTTTATTGTATTACTGACTGTTTAATTATTTTTTCATAATTTTAAGGACTTTGAGTTACCCTAGTATTCTGCTGTGGTATTGAGAATTGTGAACATTACAACGTATCTAAAATGTAGATATCATAGCAACCTTATTTATACAGAAAATATATATTTGATATATATTGCTATCTTTAAATAAATCACTCATATAAAGTTTTGGTCATATAGCCCACTCATACTTGTGTTAAATAACCGTGATTATAATATTGTAGGGCTGGGACAATAAATCGATGCATCGCAAATCGAGAAATGATTCTTCATCGATTCTGAGATTTTCTGAAGGCATCGCGATTCTCTCTTGAATCGATTCTGAGCTGAGTTTTTAACAGCAGATGGCACTGCGTCCTTTAGAAATAGCCGTATTCTGCTTGTTTCCAGTTCCTTTCACACGCACCACTTGAACCTAAAATAATCATTCATAAAGTTCGAAATGGTTGAAGCGAATTACAAGGATGTTCACAGTGGGCTGTGTTTATGTTAATCTCACAGCATAAAAGCATAAAAGCCGATGTGCAAGTACATTTAACCACTTACATTACTCAGCCGAGCACGCAAGCGCGCTTCTTCGTGA
Organism: Sinocyclocheilus rhinocerous; assembly: GCF_001515625.1. Classification (NCBI taxonomy): domain Eukaryota; kingdom Metazoa; phylum Chordata; class Actinopteri; order Cypriniformes; family Cyprinidae; genus Sinocyclocheilus; species Sinocyclocheilus rhinocerous. The sequence goes on from NW_015656642.1 coordinate 278,290, forward strand.
GCATTTGAGTGTGCGGTTAAATACTAGCCTAGAGCACCATCTGCTGTTAAAAACTAAGCTCAGAATTGATTCGAGAGAGAATCACGATACATTCCGAAAATCTCAGAATCGATCCATGAATCGCGATGCATCGATTTATTGTCCCAGCCCTAAAATATTGACCAAAATAATCATGATTATGAGTTTTGTCATAATCGATCAGCCCTAGTTAGAGTTTTTTTTTTAGTTTTTTTTATTTATTTTTTTACAATAAGTAAAAGAAAACAAGTACTGTAAATAGAATAGAAAGTGTTAGAGGGTCAAGTGTAGATAGAAGAGATGTGTCTTTAGCCTTTTCTTCTCGGATCAACATTCAGATTGATTCCGATTGATTTATACTCAAGTCACCTTAGCGCTTTATACAGTAAGGATTGTTTCAAATCACCTTCACAGTATTAAACAGAAAATTAATAGAATTAATGATGCAAACTTCATCAAATATGAGGCAAATCCAAATTCTGCTGTCAAGCAGCTCCAACAGGACAATATTGCTATTATTCATAGATTATGGACCATTTCAACGGATATTCGGCGGTTTAAGGAAGTGACGTCTTTGTTCCTTGGACGTTTCCGGTTAGTGTTTGAGCACATTCAAAACAATGGCGGCAGGCACTTGATGCACAGTGGGGTTACGATAATTGATTTAATCCTGCTGTTTAAAATGTCAAAATTAAAATTAGATCCTTGTTGCTCGGTGGTTGGGTGCTCCCTCTGGCCTGGAACTAACATTAATTTATAAATAATCGGAAATTAAAGGGTTTAGCAGACATGAAAATATCCAAATGATGTGTCATTAGTATTCCTTTGAAATATCAATAATTAATTTTTTAAAAAAATTTGGAAAAGTGTTTACTCATTCTATGACCACACTCAACAAAACTGAATATATGTGAATTCATATATTAATACTAGACACCCTAAAGATAATGTGTACCAAAAGTCTTTGTTAACTCTCTTATATATCTCTTTGTTAACATACTTTACTAGCCTTTAATTTTGGAGCTTTGATGCAGCCATCATCTTCTCAAGGTGCAAACAAGAAATAAACTGCTTTGATCATGTGACAATTTGCACTAACCATGTGACACTGCACATATTTAATGGACACCATTTATTTTTTCCATATTTGCAGGAAGTGCACTAAAACATCAATCAGTAAGTTTTTTTTAGAGCTTTATAAATGAAAACCTTTTTTTACGGTCACTATTGTGACCAGTGGGAT
>NW_015656642.1:279747-281521 GCF_001515625.1 Sinocyclocheilus rhinocerous
CATGATAAGTACGTAAGTGACTGTTTGTCTTGCTTCAGTTTAACCAAACATAAGACTGATGTCATCCATTGTACGAACAAATGATCCCAACCTTTCCGTTAAGGAGTTAATTGCATCTAGACTGCGATATGCATTTACTGCCATCTCTCGTGTACACGCACGCAGCATCAATCAGAGCCGTCCGGAAGACTACTTTTAAATTTCTTTGTAAGTTTGCGCCTCAGTCATATTTAAAGGGTAATTCCAAAAACCGTTTATTTAAAAAAAAATTAATACCGCAACTGTTGCGTTTTCGCTAGACTTAAAAAGTACACGATTGTTTTGACAGATCTGAGATTTAAAAATGGCGCTACCGGAAATGCTTCAGGACCAGACATGCGCAGTAGCGTTCCAACGCCTTTGTTATTGTTTATGTCTTTGAAATGGTCTATAGCATATTTATTGTCATGTGAGACGTAAATTCCAGAAAATTTAGTAAAAATGTTCAGAATTGTTGCTTTATTTCTTTTGGTCAATTTAGTTTGAAATCTCAAGTGATTTCTTAGAAATATCTGATTGAACCCTATAAAACCACTTGGTATGTATAATAAACTAGAGTATTGTGAAGAAACTGAATGGTGTTTGCTTGTGCAAAATCCCCTCCATAGTGCTGGAGTGTGGGTGGTTGCCAGGGCATTTGTTAAGGTGTTCTAAGTGCTTCTGGTGCGTAATGTGGTTGCTAGGGCATTTTATTTACTGGCAAAGCCCCAAGGCTCTGATATTTTGGTCTCCGATTAGGGCTGTCGCGATAACCGCAATATCGCAATACCGCGCTATTGACGAGCAAACCGCAGAGGAATGCAAGAACCGCAGCAACCGCGATTTTTGCGCATTTTATTTTTTCGTAAGGTTATGCCCTTCTCGTTTTACACTTCATGCATGTGGACTGAATATTAAACAAGTTAGTAATGATAACATAATGTGTACCATGCTGATTTGTACAGAGGCTCCGTAGATTTGCACTTAACAAGCCTAAACAGACAGTGAATGAGAGAGAGATCGACTGAGCTCGTGCGATTACTTGCGTCTGTCCTCCAGGCCGAGTCATATATATTTGTGAAAATAGGTTGTCATGTCTAAGGAAAGCGAAATCTCTGTCTTAGCATCGACGCATAGCTGGTCAGCTGAGCCTTCTAAAGTGGCGCTCAAAGTTAAAATGATTTCAACAGCATGTTTCATTACGTCTCTTTGAATGAATGAATCAGTGTTTTTGAACGAGTAGTTGAATGACAGTCCCTTTCCACCACCTTGTGGTGCAACACTGTAACTGCACTGACTGACAGCCCGTCTAGAACGCGCGCAGGTGGAAATATCAATAGAAAGTCTCTTGTCTAGTCAGATTAGAAAATCAGATTACAACTAGGGCTAACGATAGCCTAACGATCTTATTGTCAGGTTTATGTTCTGTTATGTGGACCGTTATTTTGTCATTCTCTTCTGTTTACTTCACTTTCTGTTTCAACGCTATTTGGTTTAGGTTTCATTGTCTTCTGAATATGGCCTCGTTAGTTATATCGTTACACATACACGCACAAATTATATATATATATATGTATATGTGTGTGTGTGTGTGTGTGTGCATATATATATATATGTATATGTATGTATATATATATATATATATATATATATATATATTATGTATGTACGGAAATTCTACGTGGCCATGCAATACTATTTTTTTTCCTTCTCGTTTTCTCGTTATAACGACTTAATTTTCTCGTGATATCGACAT
>NW_015656642.1:281610-288080 GCF_001515625.1 Sinocyclocheilus rhinocerous
GTATATGTATGTATATATATATATATATATATATATGTATATGTATATGTATGGCGATAATACCGCATACCGTGCTATTGAGCCACTCAAAATTACCGCAAGGGAAATTCCCTCACCGCGACAGCCCTATCTCCGATATGGCACGGGTCCCTCCTTCAGTGCAAGTCTGTGAGATTTTCGGTTTTATTATACAACAGAAAATAGTAAGTAAACAGGAAAGCAGCAAGATATCACTCACGTATACAGAACAAACAGTGTGTTATGAGTTACAGATCAAAATGTAATAATTTAGTAAGCATACTCTGATCTAAATTTTTACAGGTAATACAAATTGCTGATTTCCGGTGACAGTTATTTAAGATAATCTATGCTCTGTCACTGTTAACTCAATTAAAGTAAAACCAGCTGTTACAGAAATAGCGACAGGTGTTTTTTCTTTTTCTTTTTTGGTAATTTGTCACATTTTATTTTTTAAGAAACTATATTAATATTGCATTATAAGAATGATTGAAATTAAAATAACATTTATTATGAAAATTTGTTGTACCTCGTGTATTTTAACTACTGGATCAGGTTCATCGTCTTAGAACAGTTTGGCTGATTCCACATGTTTTATAGTGGATTTATGTGATTGACAGAAGCATTAATTAGGGTCACATTGTAGGAAATTTGTAAAAATTCAGCAATTCCATCTTATGGATGTCGAAAAATATTCATTAAGTGACTTTGCGTTTTACTCTCTAGTTTAAAAGTCTCTAAACTCCCTCAGAGCTCTTTAAAGACACTCAACTCAATATGTCCCACCTTTATCCTGTATGAATATGAAGCTATTATTTTCCTAACAATATGTTTTGTTTCTCAGACATTTGCAGTAGCAGGAGAGCCATGTTTCTTTGGCAGCTTTTTTTTTTGTTACTTTAGGGGGATATCCTGTACCAGCTTGAAGATCTTTATTTTTGCCTGAACTGTTGTTTTTCCAGGACTTTTTCCCGTGGTGATAAAACACTGATTGAATTATAGGTTTTTGCAGCATTCGGGTCTCCTAACCGCAGACAAGTTCCTTGTATTGTATTGTGCTTGCTCTCCAAATAAGTCACTGCAGGCTGCTTGCTCATGTACTGTTTTTCTAACCTATGATCCGTTGAGAAAAACCTTGACCTCTACTGCATGCAACAGTGCACCGTATGCTCCCGTGTGATGCAGAATAAACCGCTGTTCACCGTTGGGGAGGCCTCTGCCTCTAACATGAATGAAACTAATCTCTTGATTATGTTGCGAGGGAACATGAACATCCATTCTGAAGAGATTAGCATTACTCGACTAGTCCTCGGTCCTGCTTTATGTTCATCTTTCTGTCCATGATGGACGGTAAATCTTGCGCTGATTGCATCCAGCACCTCCCTAAAAGAGACTTAAAAATAATCCTCAGTTCTTTGAAATGCTATAGTTAAAAATTGTAATTTAAAATCAGGTTTGAGTGGATTTCCACACTTGCTTTGCAACAGCACCTCATCCAAACGCTGGTTGTGTAACAGTTCTTCTTCCATGTGGATTGGCACATTTGACTGCTACTGCAGAAGAATTAGTGGTCCAGTCTACTGCGTTCATGTCCCCTAATGCACTCACAGGATTTTCATCAGACTACAGAACACAGAAAGAAGGGATTCCGACTACTAAAGCCAGTGTTTAGTTACGGTTCTGTAGCATGTCAGAGTTTAACCTGCTTGAGGTGTGGTAATGTGGCTCTGTCATTGCATTGAGTGAGTGTTGACTGAACCATACTCGATTGATTGAGGTCATACTTAGCTTTGCTGTAACACTTTGACTTATTGATGGTCCATATTGTCAAATACCAAGATCTCGCCGCTCCGTCTACGCAGTAGATGCACATCCTTGAATGGACCAGTAAGAAATTGATCATTTCTGGAGGGAATTTGGTGCCAAGAGTGTTATTTAAGTATTAAAGTATTTATTCATATTTTAATGAGCTTTCAGTTTTCATTTTGATTTTAGTGTAAGTTTTAGTAGTATTTTTTTATTAAGCATTTCTGTTTAGCTATTTTTCAGTTTTTATTTTAGTAACTTAAGTACTTTATTTTATTTCAGTGAATTGTCAATGGAAGTTTTTCAACTAATATTTATATTTCATTTAAATTAACAAAAATATTTTTTCAACATGAATTTGAAATGGATTCCATTTACTTTCATTCTAATTCCTGATCATACAGACAACAAATTATCAGTACTTGATCTAAATTAAATTATTATCCTGCCTTTAAAACTGCTTATCTTTCATGCTGGTATTGCCCACATAATTATGCATCAAATGCATTGTCTGCCACTTTAAGAAAGGCACTCAATTGAAATTATTTGTGCTTTGAGCTTTGCTTTACGAAACTGCTCTTGGGGTAGCGTTGTAGCATGATGGCTTATAGCATTCAGTGCATTGGGAAACATTGACTTGAGACAGGAAAGAAGGCCTTGTGTGCCAGTCTTATTTATATCACTGAAGGGTCAGTATATTTGGCAATGTATGCCACTTGGTGCTATTTTTTGTGTCTGCCGTTTCCAAGGTACTCCAAAAAGTTTCAAAGTGGGGCAGAGTCCTTTGTTTCATGTAGCAGACCTCAGTGGGAACATTTGCTTCAGGGCTAAGAGCTTTATCTGTAATTGTATGTTAAGTTCCGTGTTTCTACCCATTCTTTTAGGAAGAAGTCACAGAAATGGGATGAAATGAACATTTTGGCCACATATCACCCGGCGGATAAGGACTATGGGCTGATGAAGATAGACGAACCCAGCACGCCATACCACAGGTAAGCAGCACACGAAGAAAACTGCCATTAATGCTGTTTAGACTATACCTGTATAAAGATGAATATCAGTTCTAATGTGGCTGTGCTACTGCGTAGATTCCGTGGTGAAACTGCCGCCACCCTATTAAATCTAATAAGAAAATGAAACTGTGCTCGTTAGAACAAATTTAATTGAGTGCTTTTTCTAGGAAGTGATTCAATGAACAAAACATTAATTTATGAAAATGAAATCAACTATAAATTTATTTTTGGACTAAACTGTGCAGGGAAAACGTCCATAAGTGAGTCCAGTTTAAAGTAGCGATGCACTGATATGGACGATAAGCTATAGATTACACTGCATTCAGGTTAGCCTATAGCCTTTATGCTACAGCTTGAAGAATAGTAATTATTTAAAGATCTGATCTCTTGCTAAGGCTGTATGGATTGGGAATAAGTTGTTGTTTAAAGCGTTGCTCTTCTCTCTGGATATGTTACTGCCCTGTCTGCAAAATACAAGAGTAGCACTGAGGGTGCAACTCAATATGACAGGGCAAATTTGCAGAAAAGGTCATTCTGTCTTTCTCCCTTCGGGCTGTCGGCCAAAAATCTCCTGTCCCTCTTAGGATGGTCGGCGATGAAGAGGATGAGGGGGCGCTCAGCGATTCGGACGGGAATACAGTCCTACCCGGAGATGACCTCGCTAAGAAGTAAGTGATGCATGATTGTTATCTCTGATGTGGATAGATTTCTTCAAATGTTTTGATACGTACCCATGTTTTAGGCTCCAAAATTTGTGTGACTCATCACCTCCACCCCATCCACATCACAGAATTAACCTATGTACTCTATAATCTCACAGCAATTTACTTTTTAATAATGACCAAACGCTTATTTACTATTTTGTCAGGCTGCAGTGTGTCAGAATAGTTCAAAGCATGCATCTCTTGGATTGGTGCTTGGTCAATTTGAAAGTCAAGCAGAAATACAGCAAAATAGATTTCAAAAAGCACTGTTTGGTAACATGATGGATCGACACAGTCACAAACATTTGCATTTTTCCTGCTACGTTCTCGTGACGTCAGTCAAGTCTTGCCTTGACATCAGTGGATGCGTTTAAGTAACCTATGTGAGGAAAGCTCATTAAGATACAGCAGCTGTGAGAACAGAGTATTTCTATTATTTTTGGTTTCCTGCCGCCACGTTAGTTCTATATAGTTAACGATACATGAGCAACCAGAAGTCCTAACAGATGTCACGTCGCAGCCTACAGGCCAATCAGCGGTCACAGCAACTCAAGCAGAGTTGCTAACCGCTTTCACAATAGTGTCTGCCCAGCGTCTTCTGTCTGTTTCTGTTTGGAGTTTGACTCAAACGCACTCTTATCCTGTCATTTCAGTGTTTCCCAAAAAAAGCCGCCATGTGCTTCTGATATACAAAGAAGCATGTCAGCAAACTGGCTGATAATGGCACGCATTTTGATCCACAACCAGCAAACCATGGCTGAGAAAAACTTCGATTAATAGGGTGTGTTTAGCATATTATGAGCATCTTAGCATTTTGAATGGTTTTACAACCTAGTTGGATATTTTTCACGATATATTATAAAGACTTTACTTTTTTAAAGAAGTTGTTGTTAATCTTTGAGCAGCATTTATGACAAATCCGCTACCTACAATAACCCCCAGCACCGCATTGGAGCTTGTGTCATGGCATGAAGTCACGTGACACGCAGAAACAAGTGTGCTTCGATGTCACTGATCTGTCACTGTTTGATATTGAATTTTTATTATTAGGTGAACTATTCCTTTAAAACAACGCAGCTACTAGTTGATTTTGAAAATGCGTAAATATGAAAATACGCCCTGAGAGAAGGGCACTTAAAGTCTTTGAATGAATAGAAGAGGTCCATTTTAATGCAGGATTCGTATCTTTAAATCTAGATCCGTGTCTTTAAAAGCTCTGAGATGGATGTGAGTGAGTGGTTTGTCTGTAACTGAATCTGTAGCTGATGTGAGCGTCCAGGATGGCTAGTGATACAGCTGCTCTACCTTAGTCCCGTTCGCCTTCACTTTCTTTCTCCGTCTCTATCGCTTCTCGCTCTTTTGTCATCGTCCTCCTCCTACTGTGTCTTTCTTTCACCACTCTATCTTGTGTTTCCCTCAGGCACGTGCATTTTATGCTCCCCTACCCAGCATTGTGTCTGTGTCTGTGTCTGTGTCTGTGTGTGTGTGTGTGTGTGTGTGTGTGTGTCCGGTTACTCCTGAGAGATGCTTTCCTTAGAGATCTTCTCATATGATTAACATTGAAAATATTGCAAAGACCACCAGGTTTTATGAAAGACTTCCTTAATAAGCTGCACTGAGTTGTATTTATTAACATTAGCTGTTAGTAATGTGAAGGCCATCTGAGTAAAATTAAATAAAGAACTCACTGTTTTTTCCCTTATAAGGAACTTAAGCTGCCTTCAAGTCCTCCGGGGTAGTTTCTACTTATAAGAAGTCGATATGAATTCAGTATGATGTGCATCAAGTGATTTTGGTCAGAGTTAAATGGATGTTTTGTGCAGTTACAATATTTATTGGTTATTGAAGACAGGAAGGTTTTTAGCATTAGTGCAGCAGCGATGCACATTAGGTGTGTAATCGAAGCTTTTATCATTATTGTGCTGCCACGTGGAATGATGGGAGATTAAGTTCTGTTGCACAAGCCTGTGAGAAATATCTATAGCTGTTCTATTGTACTGTATTATAATAATTATATCATATATCAATAGCGTGCATATTTATATCTCGATACTGAAATAAAACACTGATCCAACTGTGAATCTTTCTGATGATGATACATCAAACTCTGTATGATGTTTTCTCTTTTTGACATGTGTCTGTCTCAGGCTGGCGGCAGCGGCGGAAGGCGCAGGATCTCGCTTCATGGAGGAACCAGAAGAGGAGAGCAGTGAGGAAGAGGAGGAGGAGTTGAGTCCGGAGGAGCAAGGTGAGACACGTGTCTGTCTCTCATGGCCTCTCTTTCACCTCGGCTTCCTCTCGCACTGATTACACATTTGCACAGCTCACCGCACCGTCAGCCAGCGGCTCAAACACACACTGCTCCACAATCGTCTCGGTCTCTTTTTCAGTTCACTAGTAAAGTTTCAGGAGCAATTCTTGATAGGGATGCACCGATACCACTTTTTCCAGTACTCGCCCGATACCGATACTTTTATTTTTGGTACTTGCCGATACCGAGTACCGATACCGATACTTTTATTGCATTTGTACATTTTTTAAATATTGGGTACAGAAACCAAAAGGGTATGTATAATGTTAGTTGGTTAACTTCATTTATCAAATAGATACAGTCAAACCAAAATATATTCAGACACCTTCAACATTTCTCACATTATCAAAGTTTATTCGCTATAGTTTAGAAAATGGTAATAAAATATGACAAGAACTCAGAGTTAAACGGTGTCAGAACAAATTCATCTTGATAACGCTAGATAATTCTGATAGAAAGGTATGTAATAGATTACAATCAACCAAAAATTAGACAGCTATGACAGTATTTACACAACTATCAATACTTAGTCAGGCAACCCTTAGCCTTAATGACAGCATATAGTCTCCTGGGCATGCTGTCAACCAGCTTCATGCAAACCTGAACTTCAATGTTTTT
>NW_015656642.1:288972-305775 GCF_001515625.1 Sinocyclocheilus rhinocerous
TCTCTCTCTCGCTCTCTCTCTACCATTAAGTAACTTGTGCATTGTTTTACTTACTTGTTTTTGACGTATATCCGACCGAACTACAAACTTTTACGAACTTTCTCTGTGAGAAAGATATATTCACTCGACAAGCTCGCGCATCTGCGCCGCCGCGCGCTCAATCCACTCCGCGCGCTTACCCTTAACTCTTTTCTGCTGTCTGTTGTTCTGTTGTCGGTGTTTCTTTGTTTGAATATGGCGCTTATCACATGCTGTGTGGTATCGGCGTTTGGTATCGGGGCATTTTAACGAGTACGAGTACAGGAGCTCAGTATCGGGCCCGATACCGATACCAGTATCGGTGCATCCCTAATTCTTGATGATCATTTTAATACCACAGCAGACACTAATATCCTGTTGAATGCTCTCCTTTATTTAAAACATTACATATTGGACATATATAATCAAATATATAACAAATAAATAAGCACATTTAAATAAAACAATAGCAAGTACAGCATGACACATATTTCTTAATAAAGTGAACTTTGCTTACAATAAAGTTGTAGGCCAAAAAAAAAAAAAAACTCAAATAATTGTATTAATTAAAAAAAGTCTTTAAAAAATGCTCTTATGCTCTCTGTTAATTACCAAAAAAGCAATGTTTAGTAATATAAAGGGGTCCATTATGTGCACAACCACATGATTTGTGCATTTTCAAACTCAATTTAAATAAATAGATAAACATAAATCAACATTTTGCTCTATACTAGCTAGCTAAATTTGCAACCCTGCATTGTTTTATTTATTTAATTCTTTCAGCTATTTTTAAATATCATTTTAAAAAGATTTGAATCTCTTTGTTAATTTAAGGGTTTTATAATTTTGATAACAGGGTTGCGAGCGTATATGCTAATGTGAACTAAAACCACACATGCAGTATTCAGTTTGATGTACTGATGTAGTACTGCTTTCCGTCGGCTTTTTGTTGAACAAGAACGAAGGTTCGACTTGATGTTTATCGACTGAATCAGTGGATTCTCGTGTTTAGAGCTGGTTGTGTTTCGTCTTTCCTCAGCCAGAAAGAAGCAGTTTCAGATGATGAGGAAGATGCATTATAATGAAGGTATGAACATTAAACTAGCCCGACAACTCATCGCCAGTGAGCTGGAAGAGGAGGAAGATGAGGATGAAGAGATGAAGGACGACACAGAGACCGAGGACATCACCGTTGACCCCCCACAAGACGGTAAATGAAGACAAAAATTAGGTCTTGCCAGTCATATGTGAATAACACTATTGATCTGCATTGTACGACACATGTAGTTTGGATAGTTGCTTAAAATGGTAAGTCTTAACCAAGAGTAATGTTGAAAAGAAACTTCCACATGCTCTGGGAGGACTATGATGCATCGATCGAGTGTGAAGATTTTTTACTTCGTTGCAACAAGAGTCTTCGAGCACGGTCTGTTGATCACTAGAGGTCCCCTGAGATGCTGGAAGGGTTTCCAGATGCTCTCTCAAGATCAATTCAGGACAGAATACTTCAAAATAGAGCAGAAACTCTGCTTGTTAGCGGAGCTTGATAAGTCAAGCCATCACTATTGCTATTGCTTGTTTTTGGGGTTAGTGATTTGAATACATTTTTAAGCCGACATATTAACCCTGTCTGACCCTGGAGAGCTTGACATATGAAATAATAGTAAATAGTGTTTTTTTTATTTTTTTTTATCAAACTGTCTATTGAACCTTCAGACAAAATGTTAATTTTTGTTATATATTTTTTATGTATCATATTTGATGAATATTAGGCCAATTTAAATTATGAACAATTTATTGATCACAAAAAAGTATCAAATTTATTTTTCATTGCATTTATGATCTTTGAATCATTTCAATTAATTTAATAATAATAATAATATTAATAATAATAAGATTGATGGATGGATGGATGGAAGGAAGTTTCTAGTTCTGTTTTGTGGTGGTCAAACACGGAGTTCCAGTGCCAACAAAGGATTAAATCACATTCTAAATATATATACAGTGGTGTGAAAAAGTGTTGGCCCCCTTCCTGATTTCTTATTTTTTTGCATGTTTGTCACACTTCCCCAAACTGTTGAAAGGCAGTGTGTGTGTGTTTAATATATTAAGGTAGTATAATATATATATATATATATATATATATATATATATATATACCCAGTTTTTTCTTTAGAAATGTAAAAAATAATAATAATAATAATGTTTTGAAATAATAATAATTATAATAATGTTTTGAAATAAATTAAACCGTCTCATCATCCATCTATTACAGCTGATTCCTTGGATTCATAAGGATGTCGAGATTTTGTCCATCAACTCCTGCCTTGTCCCATGAACGTCTGGAAGGCGCAGTGTCGTCACCGGTTCAGCTCCAGGATTCCCCTCCACCCCGTGTTTCCCACCGACACCACAATGCCACGCATATCGTCCAGCTCCCTTATTTGCCAAACTTTTATTGTCGTCACGCTAAGAAACGAGACCGTTATCAAACAGGTCCAGGCCTGGAGTCCACCCTCTTCCTGTGGCGAGAGCGTGGGAGGCCGCTGAGAAGTGTGCTTGAGTCCTACACCCCGTCACGACTCGCTGACCGCTGACTTCCACAATGAACCGTACGCTTTCTCTGATTTCCCAACTCTTTAAGTAATTGAGTTTAATGCGATCTGAGCAGGCAGGTGGTTTAGTATGCACTGGTAATGGGGGACTGATGTGGTCTTGGGCTTTGACACACACCGCTCACATGAGCTCTACTGTATGCATGGCTTCTGAAAACCATGTTTAACTACATTGGCACTAAGAGTATCTGCCCTGTGTATGATTAACAGGCGAGTATTACATAACTAGATATGAACCTACTGATCACTCGACTGAACCCTTTGGTTGTCTCTGTTGCTTTTCCGAAACTGCAGAAGGTTTAATAGATGCTGAACAGTTCTGATGGATTTTGACTTGGCATCCTTATTGAGCTTTGTTTGTTTTGATTGCCTTTTATTTCCTAAATGCCATTATAATGAGGTTATTTCTTTCTGTGATTGCTGAAGAATATAATTGCCCTGCAGTACCAAATAAAAGAAAAAAATTATCATTTTGATATATTGATCCAGCAATTTGACCTCTAAAATTGCTATCGTTATTCTGGTTTATCAGTTTAGTCATAGAAACTCACACACAATATACTGTATGTAGGTTGTATTTAAAAAAATAAAATAAAAAAAAAAGCTAAATGGGTGAATGCTGAAAAAAAAAACGACTCATTACTGTAGTGCAAAATAATATCTTTTTTTGAGAGAATTATTATTATTATATATAAACGCTTGACTATTTTTATTAAATAAAAATATTCAGGCTTGTTACAGTAATGCAAAAAAATAAAAAGTCAAAAATATATTCTGGCTCTGTAATGAAAAATAAAAATATGACTCATTACCAAAATGCAAAAATAATAATAATAATTCTGACTAATTACCAAAATGCAAAAAAACTCTTTACTGTAATATAATTGAGAATAAAATGTACTATCTCAAATAAAACATCCAGATGCATTACATTAATGAAAATGAAATATTTAAAAACATTATTTGTTATTAACTATATTTACTTAAGTTGTGCTAAATTTTTATGAAATGACCAAATTATATATATTTTTTGTTCTTTTGATTTACTGAAAAAAAATAAAAAAAAATAATAATAATAAAAAGTTCTTGACAGGTTTTACAAAATTCACCCAAATACTGACACAGCATTGTTTTTTGGAAACAGTTCTTCAATGCAACACTGTTTCTGCCTGGATGCATATTAGACCCTTTTCTGGCTACTGTGTTTATTCTCTTGTACAATCAGTTTGAGATCTGTTTCTGAGCTGTTCCCATCATTCACATGGCCTGCCCTTGACTGAAGGATGTCAGGAAATGTGTTGAGTTCTTGTAGTCTTTCAAAAACAGTGCTGGACACATTGAACAGAAAAGCACTTATTTCTTAATTGGTACCAATTTTTAATGAAACAAATTGAAAGGTCTGGTTTGGTCCTGCAGTGTCCCATCAGTCATCGACATGGATTGCACACGTTCATACGGTCATGTCAGATATAGTTTAATCCTACATTTGTACATTCTCAAGCACAAGTGCTTTGATTTTCATCATTGTTGAACTTAGTTTTTTTGCTTCGTGCGTTTTGAGTAATTTGACAATTTCTGTTCATTTTATTCCTCCACAAGATTTTTTTTCTTTTCCTAAATATAAATGTGCGTGTTCTTCAAATGAAAATGTGCATATTTGTCAGTCATTAAAATGTTGGTATGAACTTGTTCTTTGAATTTGTTTTTAAGTAAAGAAAGTGACATACTCTTACAGAAAATACCGTGATATAATTACGTGACATTACTACATTAAAACTGCCAATACTGTCATCGAAGTGACAACATAGCAGCTTATACTGTTATTAAAAGGCTCGTTCATATCACACCATCAACTGATAACTGTTTTCGTGTTCGAGTTTAAAATGTCGACGCGCCGCCATCTTGGAGCGGTCAGTGTGTCGTCACTCACAATAAAAAATCAATTCGTTTCAAGATGCCACAACATTGCACAGCCTCTGGTGGAAAAAAACATGCCGAAATTAAAATTCATGAATAAATTGGATAAATCAGAGATTTCGCCAAGAGCGTCAAAATAGCTAGAAACGACCCTGTCTGGGCCAAAATTGTTAATAAACGTTAACGTTTGACACAAAAATGAAAACCAACAAAAACACTGACCGCGTTTACAAACACAGTACCGGGAGGCGCAGCCGTTTAGAGGTCATTTCCCGTTAATGATGTCAGAATTTACCGGTATTCTGAAAACGGTGCTTTTTGTATTTACCGGTAAAATCGGTCCAGTAATTTTACGCCAATTTTCTGGTATTACTGTATGATTAAAACCTTTATGAAAACTTTATTGTTATCGTTGGTATGAACGGCCCTTTTCAGCACGTGCTTTTAATAAACCGAGCTTTATCATCCTGGTTTGTGCGCTAGTTACATAACAGTTTTAAGGGTGATTGGGACAGTTTTTGAATTTCCGCCTTGTGCAAGGTTTCTTGCCATAAATTAAAAACATCAGCCCAGCACATGATACATTTCTGTAATACTGAAGATGTTAACTACTCATTTGAGGAGGAGACAATGTTATATTATTATAATGAAAGGATGCGTGACGTACACTTTTCTGTAAACAGGCCTGAAGAATCACCTAAAGTTCATTCAAAGGAGAAACACATTCATGTTCTTTATGTGGAAAGAGTTTTTCACTGCTGCAGAGTTTAAAAGTTCATCAGAAGATACACACTGGTGTGAGAGATCATATGTGCTTTGAGTGTGAGATTTCTGTAATGCTGAAGATGTTAACGACCCATTTGAGGAGGAAACTATGTTATATTATAATGAAAGGATGTGTGACGTACACTTTTCTGTAAACTGAGCCAAAAAATGTTTTTTGGGTAACGTTTGGCTGATTGGGACAGCACATCTTTTCATTGATTTAGGGTAGTGTAAGAATATTTACTGAATTGCACAAGTTAGTTCATGCTTTGATATAATTGTATATGCAATATTTCCTTTTCTGTTCATCAGCATTTAAAATAGTCCATGCTTATTTCTGTTCAACTGTATTTCTCAGTTCATAAATCCATCCACAATTCATACAACACGTTACAACACATGCAACTGAGGTAAAAGACGGCTTGAAGTCCAAAAGTCATTGAAAACGTTTAAAAATCAAATAGACAAGAAAAAAAAAAAATATATATATATATATAAAATATGTTGGGTGGCCCCATCACCAATTAACACATTTAACCTGCAGCACAAACCTTTAACAGAAACATGAATATGGTTTATTACTGCAACAAAATCGGTAAAAAAACAAAAAAAAACGTTTATCTATAATGCTTCTAATTCAGAATTATTTTTTTAGCTAAATCTAGCTAGTTTGTGAATATTTTTGTGGTTGATTAGGGCTTGCATAAATAAAAAGGTTGGAAACCACTGATTTAGGGCATACAGAGCATATACAATGGTTCTCTGTTACAAGGTCAATCTTCTTAATTAGCAGAGCCTTTAAGCACTGCCCCAATCACCCAAAAGTATGCTGTCCCATCCACCCAAACACAGGACAAAATAAAAACAACCCAATTCTGAAAATAGAAACATGATATTAGCACATTTCTTTACTGATTTTGTAGAAGTAGTGCATCATATTTATGTTTGCATCAAAAGTTTGTATATTATAGTAGCTATGACACTTTTAGGACCTTATTATGAAAACTAGCAAAAGCTTATGTCATTGCCCTCAGTTCATGCGTTTCAGGGTCAACTTCCTGTTTGATGCCCCGCCCACCTACATGATGTCACACCAATGAGGGCATCCCGTTTTAATTATGTGGTCTTACAGCTAGGGCTCAGCAAAAAACAAAAAAAGGTTTTATTTTAGGTGAGAAAATAAATTCTGTATAGTTATTCTGTCCCATTTTACCTTATTCCATCAAAAGTTTGTATAATATAGTAGCTATGAGAATTTTAGGACCTTATTATGAAAACTAGCAAAAGCTTATGTCATTGTCCTCAGTTCATGCGTTTCAGGGTCAACTTCCTGTTTGATGCCCCGCCCACCTACATGATGTCACACCAATGAGGGCATCCCGTTTTAATTATGTGGTCTTACAGCTAGGGCTCAGCAAAAAACAAAAAAAGGTTTTATTTTCACTCATTAGGTTATGTATAAAAAATACATTCTGTATAGTTATACTGTCCCATTTGACCTTATGTCCCAATCACCCTTTTATGTAAGCGGGTCTTTTTACACTGGCAGAGCCCCCAAAATAAAAATTATTTTACAGTAATAAGCGTAACTGAAAACAGTTTTTTAGACGGTATTACTAGATTTGAGTATGTACAGTAAACGTACAGCAAGAGTTCTGAAGCACACGTGACTCGCCTCAAGCAAAGCGCATGTCAGAAATCAACCACTAGATGGACGCAATTCACAAACAAATAAAATAAATAAATGCAACGAACACAAACTCGACCCATACATTGAATTCACTGGGAAGAATGAACTTTTTAAGCTTTAAAAATACATGTAAAAAGCACAGAAATATATATATTTGCGTGGTCGATGTCCATGAATGATTTTTAAAGCGCGAAACTGCATCAGTCCTTTCACTGAATAACCGCGGGAGGGAACCTCTCCTCAAACCCGGATCCTGGAGTTCTTCGATAGCTCCCCGAAACCAAATCCAGTGTATTTACTTCACGCATTTCACAAGTGTATATTTATATCGAGCTAATCTGCAATCTTTGATGCTGCTCCGAAATTGCGTACTATGTGGTGTAGCGTGTCAGAGAGGTTTTGGAAAGAGGGGACGAGAGGACTGGATTCACTGGCCGTGTCTGCAGTCTCTCGGGCGGCGGAAGTCACCGTTGCTATGAGACACGAAGCTTGCTTTCCTCCAGGGGGCGCTCGAGGGCTCAAACAACCGAACCGCCATTGAGCCGCATTCAAATCTCAAGACTATTTTTATCTTACTGAACACATCTGCACACTAAAAAGTAAAATTATTTAAATATGCTACATTCAATGAGTGATGCCTAAAATGGAGGTCCAACCACAATCTCTAAAGAAAAAAATGTACGCACTAATCGCAAACGTCTGTGATTGGTCCAGCGCTGAGAAAAGTAACATCGCTAACCGCTGGACACTAAACTGTCTGAAAAATGACACCGAATTGCACGGCGTCGAGTAAAAACCTGGATAATAATAATAATTAATAATAATAATAATAAGATGCAGTAAACTACTTCAGTCGTATAACCACACCCCCTTTCTACAAAGCACCGCCTTAGAAAGACACGTCAGCCAACCCGATGCCAGGAAACGTTAACGCTCAAAATGATTGACAGGCGAAGTTAACTGACTGGCTAAAAGTAAGTCCCGCCCATTTTATAACCTAAAGAGCCATGGAAATTTTCATTCCACTCAGGATTATTCCATTTCTGTTCTTCAGGACGAAACTCGTGGGCAAAAGTGCAGTCTGGATAGTCAGCGCACTGGGTTTCGAGACGTAGCCTCCACTCATCAGGTCAGTCCGCTCGCTAATGCTGGAGGAACTAACCGTTACACCTTTTAAACCCATTTCTAAAACCCATTTGGCGCCGCATCTCTCATGTGTGGAGTTCATCCGGGATTCTGGAGTGATTTGAGCAGAAGTTTGCGCTCTTTCTGTTTTTACAGGAGCTAATGCTAGCCTGCTAGCCCTTTAATCTGTGTTTATAAACCTGATCAAGTCAACATGAAGATTGCTGTGGATTTCGAGGAATGTCTCAAGGATTCCCCCAGATTCAGGTGAGAAACTCGTTTAGTATGTATGCGTTTGTTTGGGAGTAAATGGGGAAAGTACAACATAAACGTACACTTAAAAAATATATGTATGTATGCATGTTTAAATGTGCTATTTTGTTTTATTCCATGTAAATAATTTCAGCAGTTCGTTTGTTTTACTGATTTATTGAAGATTACTGAAATATGAAGATTTTGGGCTTTAAATTTTAATTTCTGTTGTATCTGGTTGTGTTGGGTCCTGTTATTGGACAGGAATGTGGGCTGCTGACTGAAAGATTGTAGGTTCAAACTACAAAAAGTCTGATGAAAAAGTGTCCCGACACCAGGATTGGGCCTTTGAGCAAGACATTTAAAGGGACAGTTCACCCCACCCCGCATACAATGAAAGTGGATGGGGACTGGAGCTGTCAATGTCCAAAAAAAAAAAAAAAGTGCACCATAAACCTGTCATAAGAAATAGTCCATATGACGTTTACTATGGCAAATATGCTACAAAGTTTAGAAGGCTTAGACTATACAAGTTATATGGGCATTTTTTTTTTTTGTAGTTTGACAGCCCCGGTCTCCATTCACTTTCATTGTATGTAAACTAGCAGTGTGACGATATTTACGAAGTAAGAACGTCATACTTTAGAAAGACACGAGGGTGAGTAAAACTGAACTGTTATAGAATATATATTTCACTTCAGGTCATTCCAGAAACACTAAACCTGTATGAAGTGAACTTGTCTAAATGACTAATCACTAAGAGTCCTTATATATCTATAGAGTAGCGCGAGTGAGTCTCTGTGAAAGTGTTGAAGAATTATTAATGCTTTCTGCCGCTTCATCTCCCCCGCCTCTCTCACAACAACATCCTCTCAGAAATAAGGAGCAGATGTTTATGGAAAAACTTGGAGAAAGACGTTTTAATTTCCTCGCTTTTCGGTCAAGAGGCGCCCTGGGTTTAGCTGAGAGGATGTGAAACCACTGGACGGTTGCACTTAATCATGCTATTTCTTACGCAAAGTGAAAAAGTACTTCATTAACCACTAATGTTTACATTTTCAACAAGACAATATGCTTGTCTGTGTAAAACGGACAATAGTGATCATTTCCTCAATCCCTGACTGAAACGTTTCTCATCGGGACTGTTTTCTATAAAGACTGTGATGATGAAGGAAAAAGTCTCCAAAGTTATGAATTATTATAATTAGAGGTCGACCGATAGTGGATTTTACCGATACCGATAGCTAGGTTGGACCACACTGGCCGATACCGATTAATCAACCGATAGTTTTTAAAATGGTAAACGAAAACTAAAACAGCGCTTTACTATTTTTTAAAAAGCAGTATCATTAATATTACAAAAGGACTCTTACTGTAAAGTATTACCATTTCATTTCAACAGTCATGCTTAAAGATAGCCATCTTTAAATATCTACACAAGGCCATAGCATTAAAATTAAATAAGCACAGTTTACAATGGAAGGCGACAAGCCTGATCCAGTTCGTTTGCTAACTCCGATGGCTGTATTACCAAAGAGTATAGAAGCCCAAGAGGCGAAACTCAATAGAACGCTCCATAGCAACAGTTGCGCCCATGACGTGACTGTGCCGCCGCCATTTTGGGCTGAAAACTAAACAAAAACGCCGTAGAATAATAGGAGCCAGTCGCGCTTGACCAACTTACAATAACACATTTAAAGTATATGTATATGTGTATGTGTGTATATATATATATATATATATATATATATTATATAATCACAACAATAAAACAAGGAATTTAAAACTTTGAAAATTATTTAAAAAATTGATTTAAGAGGTTTAAAATGAATTTAAGAAAACGATTATACATAGAATATAGTGCAATCAGTTCGGACATCGCACAGTGCTCATTCAATGAATGCACAGCTAAACAGATGAGTTTTGAGTCTGCATTTAAATGTGACTAATGTTTTAGCACATCTGATCTCTTCTGGAAGCTGATTCCAACTGCGGGCGGCATAATAACTAAAAGCAGACTCCCCTTGTTTTGTGTGAACCCTTGGTATTTCTAACTGACTTGATCCTAATGATCTGAGTGGTCTGTTAGGTTTATATTCAGTGAACATATCTGCTATGTATTTAGGTCCTAGGCCATTGAGTGATTTATAAACGAGTAAAAGTACTTTAAAATCAATCCTAAATATAACTGGAAGCCAGTGTAAGGACCTGAGGACTGGTGTAATATGCTCAGATTTTCTGGTTCTAGTCAGAATTCTGGCAGCAGCGTTCTGGATGAGCTGCAGCTGTCTAATGGTCTTCTTGGGAAGGCCGGTGAGGAGACCATTACAATAGTCCACCCTGCTGGTGATAAAGGCATGAACAAGTTTCTCCAAGTCTTGACTGGAAACAAAACATCTAATTCTTGCAATGTTTTTGAGATGATAGTATGCTGATTTAGTTACTGCTTTGACATGACTACTGAAACTAAGGTCTGTCTCCAGAATCACACCAAGATTCCTGACTTTATTTTTAGTTGTTAGACCCCTAGAGTCAAGGTATGCATTCACCTTGAGAACTTCATCTTTGTTTCCAAATGCAATGACTTCAGTTTTTTCCTTGTTTAACTGAAGAAAGTTCTCGCACATCCAACTGTTAATTTCATCAATGCATTGGCAGAGGGAGTCAATGGGGCTGTAGTCATTTGGAGATAAGGCTAGGTAAATCTGGGTATCATCTGCATAGCTGTGATAGGCGATTTGGTTCTTTCTCATTATTTGACTTAGTGGGAGCATATACAGGCTAAACAAGAGCGGTGCAAGAATTGAGCCTTGTGGGACTCCGCATGTCATGGACGTCCACTTAGACTTATGCTCTCCTATACTCACATAATAACCTCTCCCTTCTAAGTATGACCTGAATCATTTGATTACCATCCCAGAAAGCCTGACCCAGTTTTCCAGTCTCTCTAGTAGTATGTTATGATCGACAGTGTCAAACGCAGCACTGAGTTCTAGTAGTACCAGCACTGATATTTTTCCAGATTCAGAATTTAAGCGAATATCATTTATTATCTTAATGAGCGCTGTCTCTGTGCTGTGATGCGGTCGGAAACCAGATTGAAAATTGTCCAGGTATCCATTTGAGTTTAAGTATTTGTTCAGCTGATTAAAGACTACCTTTTCAATAATCTTTCCTATAAAAGGAAGGTTTGATATTGGTCTATAGTTGCTCAATATGGTGTTATCAAGATTGCTCTTTTTCAGAAGGGGTTTAACAACTGCAGTTTTCAGGGAGTCTGGAAAAGTCCCAGAAAGAAGTGAGGCGTTCACCACTTCTAAGAGATCTGCTTCCAAACAGTTAAGCACCCTTTTGAAAAAAATAGGATTTTTTTTGCATTGCATTGTTTTTTGCAGAAATAAGTATGTCAACTTAACATGTTTCCTAAATATCTGCAAATGTATTATGGTGTTTTTATGCTTTAGTGCAGTCAAAAAATTACATACAGCATCTTTTAGATTAAGTTAAAATTAAGTACTCAAATGCATTCATAGTGCAACGAAAATATTATATTACGTAATATATTATTCAAATATATTACTAGAAAACCTATTATTATTATTATTAGAAAATTATATAAATTTGTTTAAAACCACATGAAACAAACAATTTCCTTTTCATCTTTCTCTTGTTTATGGTTACGCCCCCATGAAATTTTTATAAAATTGAATTAAATCAACTTTTTTATTTTTATTTATTGAAAATGATGTGTAAATGTTTTTTAAAACCACACGAAACCAACATTTCTCCTTTTCATCTGTGTCTTGGACACTCTTAAGCCCCTTTCACACGGCGCGTTGATCCCTGATAACTGCCAGAGTGTCTTCTGTGTGAACGCTAACACGTCCCGGGATCAGTCCCAGAATGAGCCCTGTGTGAACAAAAGCCAGGACCAATGCTGTTAAAGGGTGTGTCGTAGTGATGGCGCACGTTAACGTGCGACTATTTTACCAGGTGTTTTGAAGACAGTTCAACGTTCACGCCGAAAAAATATGTGCAAACTGTAATGAAGCAGCGATCAGGGAGCTCCTCACTATCCGCGCTGAAGCTGAGATCCTTCGCCAGCTTTAGTGGAACGGAACGCGTCACATTACACGTCAATCCTAATGTTACGTGTCCTTATGGGATCTTTACACAACCCTCTACGGACACCTTGGCAATTGAATCGCCATTGGCTAGTACATTTTTTTGTTTACTTGCCAGACTGAAATACTATACTATACTAGACTAGACATATATATATTTATATATATAAATAAATAAAGTTATGCCATTTTACAAACATATATAATGTTTGTAAAATGGTACAGCTTTTTAAATATCTGAAAGTACACTCTTAATATCAGTCAAGCAGTCAAGCATTAATTATAATATGATAATCAAGTATTATTTAATAATAGAAGTTTAGTAATTAGAATTAAAACTTGGTAACCATGAACTTAGAGGACTGGTGCTGGTGCTTTTTTTGGTCATTCAGTGTTCCTGTAAAAAAAAAAAACTCTGCTAATCATATACTCAGCCTCCAACTCACACACTGGCGAGTAAAATCTGAGAATTTATTAGCCATTGGCTAATATTAGACATCATTTAGTCGCCCAGAGTGAAGATTTAGTCACATATGCGAGTGATTTACTCGCAATGTAGAGGGTTGTTACAGGATGTGTGTAAACCGAGCGGCAACCTTCCGGTCTCTCTCGTGAAGCCAACACGGAAGTGACTAAAACTGCAATTCATCGACTGGCCGCTAGAGGCTGGCTCCAAAAGGGAGTCAGTCCCATGGACTCCCCATGTTAAAATGCCCAACTTTACAGCAGAACATTTTTTTTTACAGCCTGGTACAAAAAGTGGTTTTGGTCTATAGCTAATTTTGCCCTTCAAGACAACTGTGAGGGGGGTGAATTTTTTTATAACTTATCCGTTTACATTATATTAAGCCTTAAAGTTCTGCATAATTAAGGGCGCGGCCACTTGAGTGACAGGTGGATTGCCGCTGCTGTCACCACCGTCGAGCTAGGTGGGTGTGGTTTCAGCAACCAGCTCCCGCCTCTTTGCCCATTTTCAATTATCTGGGAGTGACGCGCGGTGACGCGCTGCCAAGATGGCGACGGCCCACTCCGCCCACTTTGAGCTTCAAAAACACTCTTCGGAAATCTACGGGTGACGTCACGGACACTACGTCCATGTTTTTATACAGTTTATGGTGTGAACGCACGCACAGATTTCCGGAAAATCTCTGGCAATGTGAATGAACCAAAATCAAACCATCCCGCGACAAATCAGTGTGTTTTCCGGAATCTCTGTCTGTGTGAAAGAGGCTGTAGTTTTGTTGCTTGTTGTGGTGGCTTCTGAATTATCAGTGGTTTTTAGAGTTCAACTTGGAGTTTGGAGAACGTGCAGATCTCTTTTTTTTTTTTTTCTTATAGTTGGCAAGGATTCGCCTGCAAAACTCCCTCCATGTCATCTCATTACGTGGTGTTGTTGGTTTTCTAAAAATCGGAGGTTTAGCTCATTGGGAACTCCCCTCCCCCTCTCTTTCATCCCAGATTGTTTCCCAACAATTGCAGGAAGAGTTCCACAACAGAGGGGCCGACCCGAGCGTCACACACATCGAGCCTCAAATCCACTGCTGCTGCTGCGTCCCAGTCAGGAACTTCTCCTGATCTCACCTCACCCTCATTTCCCATGATCCTCAGAGACTGGCGTCGAGCCAACTGAGGACTAATCTCGAGATCTTTCATTACGTCCTGGTAGAAAGTTAGTTGCGTTTTCATTCTCGAAATCTTTGAGGAAGGTGGGTGTGATTCCTGCACTGAATCCAGCTGGATGAACAAATCCCTGTCCACTCTGTAGGAATATGATGACCGTTGACAGATAGAGGTCTGATGTGGTTTCCTGCTTCTCAGTTGTTTAGCCTCTTGTTCTTTGATGCTGCTTCTTTTATTAATGTGGTCCCACATCACTGATGAGGTTATCCAGACACCAAACAATGGTTTCGTTCCGTTTGGGTGAGTCCCATGATACCTATCATAAACATGACAGGTTAAAGTGTGCCTCTCGAAAAACAAAAGAAAGAAGTAAGTAATTGTACTTTGCATAAAGAAAATTAAGCCTGTTTTAAGACCATTGTGTTTTAATGGAAGACCAGGAACAACTAACTCTCTAATTCTTTTATCCTAAAAAAAGAAAAAGAAAAGAAAGTGCTTCCAATATCAATCAAATCTATAACAAATCTAATAAAAAATATATATCAATATTTATTTAGAGTTTGACCTCTTTATGACAAGGCAAGGTTAGTTCATGTTTTAAAATGTCATGTGGTATGACCCAAAAACGAAATTATATTTATGAAATAATAATTTTTGATATTTGAAAAAATACATTTAAAAGCTATTTTGAAAATAAAAATTTGCATGTGAAAGGACAGTACACTTAAATGCATTCAGTGTGTAAGAAAAAAAAGTATGTTATAACTGGCTTCTATATTATTTTCTTCCAATATTAATTAAAACTGATAAAAAGTGTAAATAAATGTACAAACATTGAATTTATGATTCAGATTAGATTGTGATCAGATTATGATTAAAACTATTATTTTCTCCCTATTTCTTCATTTCTAATTCCTATTCATATCCCTTGCTATAGAAATGTTTCTAAAGTAAAGTAGGTTCAGTTTCTTCAGTTTGGCTTTTTTATATATCACTGTTATTTTAGCAGTGGTGTATTATAGTTTTTATTAATATTTTGATTTAATTTATTTTTTATATTTTCAGTTTTCAATTTATTTTTAGTAATTTATATTTAGTAATTTTGTTGTGTTTTTGTATTTTATTTTTAGGATTTATTTATTAGTTTTAGTCTGTTTATTCTTAGTTATTTTAATTTAAACTAGTTAAAAAAAATAAGAAATGTTGGCAACTAGCTGAAATTAAATGTTTACTTTTCTGTTGTTTTCTATAGTTTTATTTATTTCAAGTAAAATTTGTTTTTAATTTTATCTGTATTACTCTGTTTGGAGACTCTTAAGGGTGCTGTATGTACATTTTTGACTGTACTAAAACATAAAACTACCTAAATATGTTTGCATATGTTTGCAACTAAATATGTTTGCAGTTATTCAGGAAACATGCTAAGTTCATATACTTGTTTCTCTGAAAAACAATGCTACAGTCAGTTATTCTACTTTAAAATGTGTGTTCCGTGTCGGAATGTCTGTTTTTGTTCTGGTCTGTGTGACTCCGCCCACTGCCAGTTTAGTATTTCGACACCTCGGGTTGCCAGTTAGTGGAAAACACAGCGTAATACAGCCATGGAAGCAAGCAAATGAACTGCATCAGAGATCACAGCATCCATCGAAAAATGACCAGATGAATATTAAAACACAGATAAATCAACTTACAGCATAAGGCTCGTCACCTCCCATTGTCAGTTATGCTCGTTCCTGTTGTGTCCCCCACATGAGCATCGAGTCTGAGGCGGAGGACACGGGGAAAAAACGACTCTCTCTGATATTTTCAATTTGGACAGCAGTACCCGTTTCAGCCAGTAGCCATCAATATTACATACTGCTCCTTTAAGATTTCTTTTAAGAAGTTCCTCATGCTCATATATACTCTTTTTGGAGGGTTTTGTTGGTGTCATGACATTCTGTGCTGGAGGCAGACGTGTAGTTTGTGCCGCACCTTCCTCCTCTCATGACTCACAGGTCTCTGGATCTGCTCCAGCTCTCAGTCTATGAGGCAATGGCCTGGATTTCATTAGCAGCAGCCCGCTTCACTGCTGTCAGCACTTTCCCAACCGACTGCTCCAGCCAGAGCTGTTTTGGGAAAATCTCTGGAACGAAAATAAGGAGCAGACGTTTTGTCAGGAAGATGTGCCTCAGAATCATAACTCAACTGATTAACCAAGAGCTTTGTTTCATAGCAAGATAACATAGACAGCCAACAGCAGAGTTACAGGAAGAGAATGGTTTAAAATAGACTGAATAAAGGCATGTGTCTTATGGGGTTTAGTTTGGCTTTGTGGGATAATGAAGAACAGAGATGGAGTTCTGGGGCCGCATGCATACAATACTGTGTGGGTTTCATCCTAAAAACAAACATTTTCCGATTTATTAAATGGTGTGTACGCTGGACCCTTCATGAATTTACATATAATGGAAAATTTAGTGTTAAATGTGCCATCATGACTGTTTCCTGAAATAACCTTAAGAGGTTTTAAAATGGACTGAAGTTCAAATCAAGCCAAACCATAGCTTATATTTGAGATATATATATATATATATATATATATATATATATATATACAGTGGTGTGAAAAAGTGTTGGCCCCCTTCCTGATTTCTTATTTTTTTGCATGTTTGTCACACTTTAATGTTTCAGATCA
>NW_015656642.1:306168-306570 GCF_001515625.1 Sinocyclocheilus rhinocerous
TAATTTTTTATTTTTTTTTATATATTGAAACATTTCTATTTAGTGGGATGGCACCCACATAAAATAAGTACATAAAGCAAATAAAAAAACTAAAAATCTAACAAAAATGACAAACACGCACCACAAAATTACTAAAACTAACTAAAATGAAAATGAAAATATAAAAATAAAAACTAATTCAAAACTATAACAGTATGTCAATGATACTAAAATAATATTGCAGTGAAGAACGTTAATGTATTGTGTGTATAAATTACCCATTTTCAAGCATTTTCAGCTTAAAGGTTAGTCATGACTTTTAGGTTACACAATATTTTTGTTAAAATATAATTAAATGTTTATTTATTTTATCTAAAAGCATTAAAGGGGTCATATGATGTTGCTAAAAAGAACATTATTTTA
>NW_015656642.1:306645-312201 GCF_001515625.1 Sinocyclocheilus rhinocerous
AATTGAAATCGCATCATATGACCCCTTTAAATAAAACTATAATTAAAACCATACCTGCATGTTGATTAATATCAGGAATGCACTGACACTGGCTGATATTAAGTCAATCATTATTTTAGTGTTATGACTTAAGACCGATAACAAAAGTTGTTATCAAAATGAATTAAAAATAAACACTAACAACACTAATTTGATTTATTTTTTTATTTCTGTGGTCAAAGCTGAATTTTCAGCATCATTACTCCAGTCTTCAGTGTCACATGATCTTCAGAAATCATTCTAATATACTCTCTTAGTCCAAATATAAAAATGTGGGAAATGTACAATTAAATATCAAACAGATAAATAAATTAAATTAAAAAAGGTTGTTACCAATATATTGTGCATTTGAATCTATTTGCTAATTTTGTGTAAGGAATGGAACAAAAATTATTACTCATATCTACATCGACATATATTTGAAAAATATTGACGTCAACCCTGGTCTTGAAGGGCCATATCCGAGTAAGATTTGATCATGCGTGCATGATCTGAGAGGAGTTATGAAAGTTTATCATACCATATTCATCATGAACCAGTGTTTCTGTTGCTCTTCTGAGGTTACTTGGGTAAATAAATATTAAGAAACGTTCTTGTTGAGGATTGAGTCTAATTCTTCTACTGACGATCAGCATCCAGGACCTCAGCGGTGCATCTGAGTGTGCTATATAGAGATGTTTTTCTCATGCTTATTCAGGAATTTAGATTAACTCAAACATCCCAGCAATGAAGTCACATGGAAATATGAGGAGAAAAGCAGCTGTTGAAGGGAGTGAAACTGCACAGATCATCTCTTCTCACAGTTTTGCTGTGCTCAGGACAAAATGATGTGTAGATATTACATTAAACCGTAACGGCTGATCAACAGAATCTGACTTTTCCTTTTGCTTTTAACCAATTACACCAGTGCCTCGTTTACATTCGACACTTTTAAAGCATTTAATGTGACCCCTGAAGTTCATTTGTAATGTTAGTCAAGGTTTCTTACGCAGTTTAAGTTTTTCATGACTTTTTCCACCTTCTCTCTGACCCTGTTTTTTCTTCTATACCGTTAAGAGATATGTATGCAAATTAGCTCTGTTGTGATTGGCTGACCTCTGCCTACCGACATAGTTTAAAGCTATGCCGATAATAAATTATATTTTACGATATTTTAAATTATAAAACTTTTCTGACAATATTACATAGATCCTATTGTTGATATTTGAGCATTCCTTTATATTTCCAACAGTTAATGAAGAAATTGGTGTGAATTTCCAAACTAAGTTGTTTTGGGTTTGTTTTTCTTGTTTGTTGAAGCACACAGTAGTGCATAACACTGTGTTTTCCATGATCTGATCCCGTGGAGTGTGGTGGTGATGTGATGGAGTCTATATCGCCCGAGTTACTGTAAATGACTGAAATCCTGCTTTGTCTTCAACAGGGCGACGATTGAGGAGGTGGAGGGCGACGTCTGTGAGCTCGAGTCCAAACTAGACAAGGTACGTTTGGACTGCTGCTCAACTTATAGAGATTAATGGGCAGTGATGAATATGCAGAGAATATGGCCTGTGTTTCCTTCAGTAATCTGTTTTTGCAGCCTTTGTCCTACCTTTGCTATGTTTAATTGCTTTAATTTTTTGATGCATTTATTCATATTATAATTTATATTTTATTATAATATACATTTATATTATAATATATAAATAATAACAAATATAATTACAATTATATTAGTGAACTGTATAGTAAAATAAATGTTCATTTCTGTATTTTAATTATTTGAATTAAATATTTAAAAATACAAAACAAAAAATTTAAATGTTAAATTATTTATATTAATGATTATTTAATTCACATTTTATTGAAATATAATTAATATAATAACTTGGTAGTAAAATTAATTTTCAGATTGTGTAATTTCATTATATTTAAATTTTAATTTTAATAATTGTAATTTATCATTTTAAAATACATTTTCAATATTAGTAAACTATATAGTCAAATTAAGTTTCAGGTTGTGTAATTTTATTATATTAAAGTTTGAATTTTAATAATTTTAATAATTGTATTTTATCATTTTAAACAATTATGTGTTTAAATAAAATTAAGAAAATAATTTAAATATGTAAAAAGTTTGTGTTTGCATAATATATGTGTGTGTGTACTGTATATATGAATATGTGTATACAGTATATATATATATATATATATATATATATATATATATATACATATATATATATATATTTTGACTGGTACTGTACTATAATATACACAAAGAATATCGGCCGATATATCGGTATCGGCCTTTTTTTACTCCCTAATATCGGTATCGGCCCCAAAAAACCCATATCGGTCGGGTTCTAATATATATATATATATATATATACACACACACACACACACACATAAATAAATATTTCTTAAATATATACATGTATGCATGTGTATTTTTATATATATATATATATATACATATATACAATACACACATATTATGCAAACACAAACTTTTATTTTGGATGCGATTAATCGATTTGACAGCCCTAGTAAATATGTTTATATCATGCTATGAATATAGTAATTATTCAGCTGATTTGTATTTCCATGTAATATCATCTAGTACTTCTTTAGTTATTCTGCTATCGAAAAGCAGTGCAGTAAACATGTTTTTTTTTTATTACAAATTTCATTAGCGGCATAACATTTTGAGTTAACATAATTTGCTTAAATGTCAACAGCACTCAAGCTGACACGAACAAAACCTGAGGATCATGATTTGAAAATATCTATTCCCATAATCTCAAAATGCCCAAATATCAGCCTAATACTAAAGCAGCAGCAACATCTCTCTGCTAAGTCTTAGTTTGGTTTGAGCTCTTTCCTGTCGAGCGCTGTACTGAACAGCAGCGGGACTGTCGGACTGGGCGGTGCAGATTCAGACACACCCAGCGTCATTTGGCCGAGTGACTCAGAGTCAGGCCGCTCACTTCCTCCTCTCTCTGAGGAAGGATATGAGATCTTTAGGAGGAGCTGATGTAGCTTTTCTTAGAAATTGACACAGATTGTAAATGTGCGCAGTGTGAGATGTCGTAATTCAGCATCTACATCAACATCAGCCATCAACAAACCTGGAGACAGGTATTACTATAGCACCAATCAATCAATCAATCAGTCAGTCAGTCAGTCAGTCAGTACTTGTTTTGTTTTGGTTTGATTTGGTTTGGTTTGGTTGGTTTTGGTTTGGTTGGTTTTGGTTTGGTTTGGTTTGGTTTGGTTTGTTTTGGGTTGGTTGGTTGGTTGGTTTTGGTTTGGTTTGGTTTGGTTGGTTTTGTTTTGTTTTGGTTTGGTTGGTTTTGGTTTGGTTGGTTTTGTTTTGTTTTGGTTGGTTTTTTGTTTTATTTCATTTCTGTATGTGTGTTTTGTTTTGACCAATAAAGTACCAACCCCTTTTCTAAGCAATCAAACTTTATTTTAGAACTTGACAAATTTTTTTTTTTTTTTTTTTTTTTTTTGACTACTAAAAAAAAAAAAAAAAAAAAAAAAAAAGGAGCCGTTTTCTCATTTTTCTACTTTCAATATTAAATCAAAAAACGAATGATCGAATGATACACGGATTAATCAGACTTTATTATTTAACCTTATATTTTCATTTTGTGTTTATCTTGTTTTTTGTTTGTTTGTTTGTTTTTTACCATACTTTATAACCTGATATTTTTGTTTTGTTTTGTTTTTGTTTTGACAAACCACTTTTCTAAGCAATCAGACTTTTTTTTACCTTATATTTTCATTTTGTGTTTTTTATCTTGTCTTTTTTTGTTTGTTTAGACCAGACTTTATTTATAACCTGATATTTTTGTTTTGTTTTGACCACTTACAAAAATAAAGCACCAACCACTTTTCTAAGCCATCAGACGTATGAGTTTTGCCTGATGGGTTGAATACAATGTGATTGAATACAAGCCAAAACTAAATGCCACAGATTTTTAATTATTTATTTGTGTATATTTATATACTTTACATCTATGTTTTATTTATCTATATTTTATGTGTTTACTGTACCTTTATCTGTCAATGTACTGTGTATTTTGTTTAGCTGGTGAAGCTATGCATCGGGATGATAGATGCTGGAAAGGCGTACAACACGGCCAACAGGCAGTTTGTGAACGGGATTCAGGAGTTGGCACAGACTTCTGCCAAAGATGATGTTATCGAGGTGAGTGCAGACGATTAGCGTAATGACCAATCAGCTCTTATTAGCCCAGGGGCTTTCAGAATCACAAACCTGTTGAGCCGCTCGTCTGAAAGTGTCCCTGGAGCGAAAGCTGTGTTTGGTTTGCTGTACTTTGACTAGTATGACATGCCAATTGAAAGACTGCTGTTTATTTGGTGATCGTTTGAAAGCAGGCTTGGTTTGTGTTCACACAAAAACATTGGCTGCATTCCTAGCCTTCGCATATTTACTTTCTTTCTTCTTTGAAATATCCATTGTGCATTGTACTAGGAAAACATACCAGTGTATTTCCTCGTATATGCATCTGGTGCAGGTAAATACCAGTGTTTCACAACCTTTTTGTGTTGTTACTACCTCCACAGTTCCATCAGTAAGAAACCCTTCATCAACACCAAACCTGAAATGTATTCATTATAAAGTCCTGGATATGTTTTAGCATTATTTTGTTTTGTTTTCTTAAATAACTGAGTGTTATTGCGTTTAAAGGGACATGGTGATGGTAAAAGAGAGAGAGAGAGAGATTAGTGAAAAATTATATTTCAATGCTTTTGCGTTATTTTGCAAGCAACATTTTTTGGGGGGAGTGCAATATTTTTGTGATTGAATGCAGTAGTTTTGCCAGAGAGCACAAAAGCTTGGTGCGCAAATACAGAGTTTCTTTTGCGAGAGAACGCAACATTTTTTTTCATCACCATGAACCTGTTAGTGTTCAATACAGTAATGCAAAAAAATGCAAGTTATGTTTTTTTTTTTTGTAATAATTGTAAAATTTTGACAACCCTATTTTTTAAAGTCATCATTTCTGTTTTGTAGGCTAGATTTAACAAGTATAGATTTGTTAAATTATTTTTTAAAATTACAGTATATTAAGATATAGAGGTTTGATGACCATGGTAGTATTTGTTTTACTGAATTTGTACTGACTAAAAATAAATTTCATTGTATTACAGTACAGTATACAGTATAATTTATTTACTGTAATTTTTAACTTTTTTTATTATAAAACAATATGAAAGTCAAAATGAGAGCTTGGAAGGAAAATATGGTGAACATGTCAGACTTCAGTTTTTAAGCTTTTAAGTTTTGCTTTGTTTTGAGTTGTTTTATTTATTTATTTTATTTATTTATTTATTTAGTGATTTAGCAGACGCTTTTATCCAAAGCGACTTACAAATGAGGACAATAAAAGCAGTCAAAACTAACAAAGTTTTTTAAATAAAAAAAATAAAAAAAGATAAATATAGATATAGATAAAGTAGAATTAAAATAGAATAGAAAGTGTTAGAGTTAGAGGGTCAAAT
>NW_015656642.1:312260-324986 GCF_001515625.1 Sinocyclocheilus rhinocerous
ATTAATCCCACCTAACATTAAAGTTTTTAAATATACTTTTATATTGCAATAATTTCAAATTCAATCTTCAAATTAATGTACAAAAAATATAAAGACAGTATATTTTTTTATATTTGTTCAATGGCATCTTTTTTATGACTGAAGGCCAGTATCAATGAGACCAATACTGATTTCTCTATAAAAGGCCCCCCCCCAATATTTAACCATTGACTATAGCCATTCAACATTGCGGTATAATTGAGAGCTATTAATTTGAACATTTATTAGACTTTAAAAAATAACTTCTAATTTATTTTTTCACATAAACCCATTATAATAAATGTCATATTTACGTGTGCCCTTCAGCAGAAATTGAAATTGAAGTTATCAAACACTAAATTCTAAATTAAATATAGATGAATCATTCTTAAATCTATAAAAGTTATTTTTTTCTCTTTTTTTTTTAATTTTCTTTGTCCACAGCAGCTGGTTATTAGGTTATTTTGGCTGTTATTTCTTTAAGAGCTGCCGCTGCTGAACGTGACGCGGATCTGACATGCATCATATTTTCTCTCAACTCTTTTTACCTTTTCTGACCCACTTCAGCTCTTAAAGTCTCTATTAATGAGCTGACGAGTTGAATCGGGTGTGTTAGATGAGGGAGACAGTGCTGGGCTGCTCCTGGACAGTTTTGAAAACCATTTCAGAGACATGTTCTTAAATGTGACTCATATAAAATATATTACATGCATGCACAGTTTTAAGGCAGCTTTAATCGCCTTTTGGTAACTTCATGACGTAACTGACCACGACATTGCATGCACGTAGATTAATTCGCGCTTTGATATTAAAGGATACAGGCTACAGCGTGCGCCGGCGCCTTTGTGCGTGCAATTGAAGAGCACGCGCTGCGAGCACAGTACCGTTTCTGCGCTTGAGTTTTAAAGTATTTTGTCGCACTGCGCCGCTCGCGTCCGGTAGACAGGGTGTATTTAACTTTCTTATTTAGGCTACTTTCTTGTTTAACTGTATTATTTCTTTGGTATTTATTTTAGTGTTTTGCAGGCTGCATATTCGCTGACTGAAGTGCTAAAATCAACATGAGCTGACGAGTTAAATCGGGTGTGATGAGTGAGACAGTGCTGGTCTGCTCCTGGACAGTTTTGAAAACCATTTCAGAGACATGTTCTTAAATGTGACTCATATAAAATATATTACATGCATGCACAGTTTTAAGGCAGCTTTAATCGCCTTTTTGGTAACTTCATGACTTAACTGACACGTAGATGCACACGTAGGTGCACTGACATGCACGTAGATTATTTCGCTCTTTGATATGAAATGATAAAGGCTACAGCACACCGGTGTCTTTGTGCGTGCAATTGAAGCGCACGCGCTGCGAGAACAGTACCGTTTCCGCGCTCGCTTGACTCGCGCCTGGCACTGAAGTGAAGAGGAGCGCACGTCTGAAACGTCTCCCGTTCTCAGTCGTTCTGCGACTAAATAAATGCACTTCTTGTCAAGAGAAAAAGTGACAGAAGCAGCAGTTGTGAGTGGGGTGGCCAACACTAGCCCCGCCCTTGCGTTAATTGCGTGAAATATTTTTAACGTGTTAAACTGAAAAAATTAATCGCCTGCGTTAACGCGCTAATTTTAGTTTTGAGTTGTTTTATGTTGTTTTTGTTTTGTTGTTTTTTTTTGTTTGTTTTGAATCGTTTTACTTTTTTGTTTTTGTTTTGTGCTGTTTTTTGTGCTGTTTTGATTTGTTTTATTTTAGTTTTTGTTTGTATGTTTTTTTTTTGAGTTTTATGTTTGTTTTTTTTTGTTTGTTTTTTTTTGTTTTGTTTTGGTCAAATGTGACTTTGACACATTTTTTAAAAGATTTAGCTTAGTATTTTGTGCATTTGTGATAAATAACCAGATGTGTTTTATTAATATTTTTTCCCCTGTTATTTGTAGTCTTGACTCTTTGCTGGCCCTGTGTAAAGTTCTCTCATTTCTTCACAGTCCAGCCTGAGCAAGTTTGCAGAGAATCTTCAAGAGATGATCAACTATCACACAGTAAGAAAATATGGGCAAAAAGCTTTTGCCGTATTGCATTATTGTTTATGACTTCTCCTTTTTTCTTTTTTTGTCATGTTTGCGTGTGTATTGCGTTGCTAATGATAATGCCTGCAAACATGTGAAATCATACTTGTGTAGCTACGAATTGAGCTTACGTTCATTTCATACGTTCAGTTTTTATCCCTATAATATAAAGGATGATTCTGTAGTCCTCGTGGCTCTACAGCGCTGCTGTTGTCTCACACTGTTTTAAACTGGAGCTCTATGAGTCAGTGTTTAAGGCTGTGGTGAGGTCAAAGTCCTCATGAGCAAGAACTAAGCGCATGATCTTTAAAGCACAAATGCATCTTGACTTATTTAATCCAACGCACACTTGATCTAATTCACACTGCCCTAAAATGTCTAAAAACACAGTTTATGCCTTTAAAGTTGAAATATGTCAAAAAGTTGTGATAATAGTACACTGAACTGCATTTATGTTGCTTATGGTTTTGGTTTTGTAGACAAATGTACATTGTACCTGCATATGACTTTCTTTAAAAAAAGAAAGAAAAAAAA
This sequence comes from Sinocyclocheilus rhinocerous, assembly GCF_001515625.1. NCBI lineage: Eukaryota > Metazoa > Chordata > Actinopteri > Cypriniformes > Cyprinidae > Sinocyclocheilus > Sinocyclocheilus rhinocerous. The sequence goes on from NW_015656642.1 coordinate 314,862, forward strand.
TTGAAATCTAAATTCTAAATACTTTTTTGGCAAACAAATACATAAATAAGCATATTTATATTTGCAAATGTTTTATCTGTTTATTTATTTATTTATTTATTTCTAATAACAAATCCAAGTATGTCGAGACTTTGCAGTAGTATTTAGTTCACGTATAAAATATGTTGACGTGGTAATAGCAGTGACTTTGATATTAACGTTATACAGAAAACTTACACATTAATTGAGTGTGGTATTTCAGAAATAACTTTGATATTTTGACAACCATAATATACTTTTAATGTTATTTAATGCAAAAAATAAATAAATAAAAATTATATATATATATATATACATATACATACAAATTATAGAGCATTGATGCATCATGGTAGTATTGTCATTATGATGACTAAATACATTAGTTACATTAATACTAAGTAATTAATAATTAATAGTAAATAGTAATAGTAAAGTTGTTTTGCTGCTTTACATGAAAAATATGGGGAAAATATGGTGAATTGTAATTAAAATAGTTTCAGTCTTCATTTTCTTTATGGTAATTCCTTATTTTATTTTTATTTTTTTATTTATTTGCAGATTTTATTTGACCAAGCACAACGATCAATCAAATCACAGCTCCAGACATTCATTCGAGAGTGAGTATCATAAAGTTATATGTTGTTTTGTCAATTAACATGAGTCCGATCTCTTAATTATTAGTTTAGTAAAATTCTAAATGAATAAAATTTAAAATTGTATGTTAAAGGGTTAGTTCACCTAAAAATGAAAATTAGCCTGTGTTTTACTCACCCTCAAAGCATCCTAGGTGTATGTGACGTTCTTCTTTCAGACGAATCCAGTCGGAGTTATATTAAAAATGGTCCTGGCCCCTCCAAGCCTTACAATGGGGGTAAGCGGGTGTTGGTTGTCAACAGTTCAGAAGACGTGAAATAAAGCGTGCGCATTCATAATAAAACGTCCCTCACATGGCTGCGGGGGGTGAATAAAGGCCTCCTGTAGTGAATCCATGCATTTTTGTAATAAATATCCATATTTCAAACGTAATAAACACTTTTTTTCTCACTTCCGCTGACTGTGGTATGCAGAAGTCATTCCGGCGGATGACGTATGCGTCGTGCGCGCGACTCTGAGAAATGCAGGAGCAATGGAAACAAAGTTTCCTTACTTTAGCAAAGGAAAACCAGTCTTCTCTTGGCTTATATCGAAATCCTCCGACATTTTTCTTTACAAATCCTCGTTTTGTGCTTCTAATTCGTAACCGGCATTTTGTTTTGTTGTCTCTCCGCGTTCGTCACTTATAACTCATCACTCAATGCCGACGTGCTACGACATCCGCCGGAACGACTTCCGCGTATGACAGAATACCAGAAGTGAGAGAAAAGTGATTAATACGTTTGAAATATGGATATTTATCTTACAAAAATGCATGGAATCGCTACAGGAGGCCTTTATTCACCCCCCGGAGACGTGTGAGGGAGGTTTTATTACGGATGCACGCACTTTATTTCACGTCTTCTGAACTGTTGACAACAAACACCTGCTTACCCCCACTGAAAGGCTTGGAGGGGCCAGGACAATTTTTAATATAACTCCGATTGGATTCATCTTTGATTGTAGAGTTTTTAAGAGCTGATGTCAACATCTAGAGTAGCCTATTAAAAGATTTATTTGCTGATATGTATTTTACATAATGTGTAAATGTAAAAAAATTCAAGTCCAAGTATCTGTGAGGCCGATATATCGGTTTATCAATTGTGAAAATTATTAAAGCAGTCAGTCCATGCCACATGGATTTTCTTCAGCACCAAAACAACGTATGTTGCGCAATACAACTTTATATGCTGTATTTTTTCATCCATTTTTTGAGTACAGACCATCAGCTTTTACAGCCACCAAACCGATTTATCAGTTCATCAATAGACTCCATACACAAAGCTAAAGCCAGAGTTTATAATGGCACGGTTTCAGCAGTCGTTGAGTGCACATTTAAGGAATGGTATTGCTGTGCGCAGGGACCTTCGGAAATTTAAAGAAGCGAAGAAACAATTTGACAAAGTGAGCGAGGAGAAAGAAGCAGCCCTGTCCAAAAATGCCCAGGCGCCTCGAAACAAACAGCACGAGGTGGAGGAGGCCACCAGCATCCTCATCGCCACGCGCAAGTGCTTCCGCCACATCGTCCTGGACTACGTGCTGCAGGTAAGAGCGCCGAGACCTGTCTGGTGTTAGTTAAATACCGCAGGGTCTCAGGGTTAACCTTTGTACTCAAACAACCTTTGTACAAATTCCTGTGTCATTACATCACAGTCACAAGACGCATGCAATTAATATAGATTTATTGGCATTAATATAGCATTTATGGTTGTTTGCGAGAGAAAGGATGTTTGAAAGAGAAAGAAACTTGATCAGTTCTTGTCACACAATACTTGTGTCCTCTCATTGCTCTTCCTGTGTTCTGTAGAGACCGCACACGCTCAGTTGAAATAATTCCCCTTTGCGAGGTCAGTCTAGCAGCTAGAATTCAAATGACTTGAGCGTAATTACCATAGGTTGACCTTTCTCTCAAAATGATGTGTAGCAGCCCGGAAACTGTTAAATCTCTCCAGTGAGTCCGTAGTCAGTGAGTGTTGTAATGTGTGTGGTTTATAGGCGCTCAGTGTGCAGTGTATTGCGCCCCCTGGTGGCTCAATGAAAGAACTGCTTGTTTCCAGTCAGTTGTGGAAGAATAAAGAATGTGCCGTTTGGGAGTTCAGGAAGCAGATGTGTTAGATTTGATAATGATAATAATTATTGAAGCATTAGTGGTCGCCAGTGTTCATTTTTATAGTTTGTTTTTGTTTGTATGCTTTAGCCAAAGTTCTTGTCTTTTTTTTTCTTTGTCATGTCATATGCATTAAGGGAAGTCGTGGCCTAATGGTTAGAGAGTCGGACTCGTAACCTAAAGGTTGCGGGTTCGAGTCTCGTACCAGCAGGGATTGTAGGTGGGGGGAGGGAATGTACAGCGCTCTCTCCCATCTTCGCTACCACGACTGCCCTAGAGCAAGGCACCGAACCCGCAACTGCTCCCCGTGCGCCGCAGCAAAAAAATGGCTGCCCACTGCTCCGGGTGTGTGTTCACGCTGTGTGTGTGCACTTTGGATGGGATAAATGCAGAGCACTAATTCCAAGTATGGGTCACCATACTTGGCCACATGTCACGTCACTTCACTCACATTATTTATATATCTATTTGGTTTTTCATCATTTTACTGTGATCAAAATTGTATATAATTGTAGTCAGCAAAACATTTTAGTTTAGAATATGTGTGAAGTCAAACCGTGACCAAATTTATGAACGTTTACTTTATTAAACGGTATAAACTGTATATCCAAAATATGTGCACATGAATACATGCATAATATTACTTGTTGTCTTTGTTGTTGTTGTTTGGTGAAGCAAAAAAATAAAAATAAAGTGTGATTTTGTTGACAAAATATTAACTCTGATATTTCCTGTTGGGAAAATCCCAAAATTAATGGTGACCTCTTGGATTTATTGTTTCACTTTTGTTTAAAAAAATGATGTCAGTAAAAAGTACCTGTTCTTTTAAGTAGGGAATTTATTTATTTGTTTGTTTTGTTTTTTCATTTGTTTTGTTTATATTAATATTATTATTTTTCAGATTAATGTGCTGCAGTCCAAGAGACGATCAGAAATCCTCAAATCGGTAAAATATTCTTACTCATGATTTATAATTAAGACTTAAGATTCATATTCTCATGTTAGTTGTATTGTTAAACCTGTCGTCTGTTGTACAGATGCTGTCTTTCATGTACGCACACCTGACCTTCTTCCATCAAGGTTATGATCTCTTCAGTGAACTACAGCCCCTCATGAAACAACTGACCGGACAGGTACCTCACATCTGTCTGTCTGTCTGTCTATCTGTCTAACATACAGTCTGTTTGTTTGTAGGGCTGCACGATAAATTGCATGCAATATTCAATGCGCATCTTGTCAGTAAAGCTGGTTCTGTAATCAGCGGTAAATCTCCATCACATGTGTGCTTTCACATTGAGCAGCATTTACTACACAGAGCCGTTGTTGCAGCCCTATTTGTTTGTCTGTCATGCTATCTATCTATTTATCTCTGTGTGTCTGTCTGCTGTACAATTATCGGTCTGTCGTGCGATCTGTCTGTGTATCATACGATCTGTCTGTCTATCTGTCATGTCTCTCTCTGTCGGTTTGTCTGTCTCCCATACAGTCTGTCTGTCTATAGCGTACAATCAATTTGTCTGTTGTGCCGTCTGTCTGTCGATTGTATGATCTATTGTATGATCAGTGTGTCTGTCTGTCGTACAGTCTATCTGTCTGTCTAGCATATGATATGTCTGTCTCATGTACAGCCTGTCTGTCAAACTGACTGTCTGTCTTTCTGTCTCTGTCTATTGTACGATCTGTCTGTCTGCTATTGTACGATCTATCTGTTTATTGTACGATCTCTCTGTCTGTCTGCTATTGTACGATCTATCTGTTTATTGTACGATCTCTCTGTCTGTCTGCTATTGTACGATCTATCTGTTTATTGTACGATCTCTCTGTCTGTCTGCTATTGTACGATCTATCTGTTTATTGTACGATCTCTCTGTCTGTCTGCTATTGTACGATCTATCTGTTTATTGTACGATCTCTGTCTGTCTGTCTACTATTGTACGATCTATCTGTTTATCGTACGATCTCTGTCTGTCTGTCTACTATTGTACGATCTATCTGTTTATCGTACGATCTCTGTCTGTCTGTCTACTATTGTACGATCTATCTGTTTATCGTACGATCTCTCTGTCTGTCTACTATTGTACGATCTATCTGTTTATCGTACGATCTCTCTGTTTGTCTGTCTACTATTGTACGATCTATCTGTTTATCGTACGATCTCTCTGTCTGTCTTCTATTGTACAATCTTTCTGTTTGTCTGCTATTGTACGATCTATCTGTCTTTCGTACGATCTCACTGTTTGTTTGTTTGTCTGCTATTGTACGATCTATGTTTATCGTACAATCTCTCTGTTTGTCTGTCTACTATTGTACGATCTATCGGTTTATCGTACGATCTCTCTGTTTGTCTGTCTACTATTGTATGATCTATCCGTTTATCGTACGATCTATCTGTTTGTCTACTATTGTACGATCTATCTGTTTATCGTACGATCTCTCTGTTTGTCTGTCTGCTATTGTACGATCTATCTGTTTATCGTACGATCTGTTTGTCTACTATTGTACGATCTATCTGTTTATCGTACGATCTCTCTGTTTGTCTGTCTACTATTGTACGATCTATCTGTTTATCGGACGATCTCTCTGTTTGTCTGTCTACTATTGTATGATCTATCTGTTTATCGTACGATCTCTCTGTCTGTCTACTATTGTATCTGTTTATCGTACGATCTTTGTCTGCTATTGTACGATCGATCTGTTTATCATACGATCTCTGTCTGCTATTGCACGATCTATCTGTTTATCGTACGATCTCTGTCTGCTATTGCACGATCTACCTGTCTGTTGTATGATCTCTCTGTCTCTCTGTCTGTCTGCTATTGTACGATCTATCGGTCTATCGTGCAATCTCTCTGTTTGTCTGTCTGCTATTGTACGATCTATCTGTTTATCATACGACCTCTGTCTGCTATTGCACTATCTATCTGTTTATCGTACGACCTCTGTCTGCTATTGCACTATCTATCTGTTTATCGTACGATCTCTGTCTGCTATTGCACGATCTACCTGTCTGTTGTACGATCTCTCTGTCTCTCTGTCTGTCTGCTATTGTACGATCTATCGGTCTATCGTGCAATCTCTGTTTGTCTGTCTGCTATTATTCGATCTATCTGTTTATCGTACGATCTCTGTCTGCTATTGCACGATCTACCTGTCTGTTGTATGATCTCTCTGTCTCTCTGTCTGTCTGCTATTGTACGATCTATCGGTCTATCGTGCAATCTCTCTGTTTGTCTGTCTGCTATTGTACGATCTATCTGTTTATCATACGATCTCTGTCTGCTATTGCACTATCTATCTGTTTATCGTACGACCTCTGTCTGCTATTGTACGATCTATCGGTCTATCGTGCAATCTCTCTGTTTGTCTGTCTGCTATTATTCGATCTATCTGTTTATCGTACGATCTTTGTCTGCTATTGTACGATCTATCTGTTTATCGTACGATCTCTGTCTGCTATTGCACGATCTATCTGTCTGTTGTACGATCTCTCTGTCTGTCTGTTATTGTACGATCTAGCTGTCTATCGTGCGACCTGTCTGTCTGTCTGTCTGTCTGCTATTGTACGATCTATCTGGCTATCATACAGTCTCTCTGTTTGTCTGTCTGCTATTATATAGTCTGTGTCTATATTGTATGATCTATCTGTCTGTTGTACAGTCTGTTTAAATACAGATCTGTCTATCTATATTTCTACAATTACTAACGGTACTGCATTCATTTATACTAGGCATGTGCCAATACATGCTTCGTATATGTGCCAAATGTGCCAAAGCATGTGCCAAAATAGTTTTGATAAATTAACAGATTTTAACAGAATAATTTCTGTCTCTATGTAAAAGCGGCAGTCTGATTTCTGCACCAAACCAGCATTTTCATTTTCACCCAGGAGAGCTGATGGGCACGTGAATCTTTGTTTCCTGTGGGCAAGAATGTGATGGGATTCTTGAGATGTGTGATTGGCTGCTGCTTACACAGGCCTTGCACTGGAAACAGGAAGTTAAATTGGGTGATTAAAGGGTATTCCCTGTCTGGGAGTTAAGTTGAGTGTGTTTGAGATGGAGTGGACGTGAAATATACAGCACAAGGTTATCAGGATTTGTTTTTTCCGCTGTCTGTTGGACATTATGAAGCTCAAAAGAGTGGAGCAATTATGTCGAGAGGTTTGGAGGAGCTGCTCGCAGGTCTGTGTTTCTGTTCATCATAGACTGCTTATGATACTTTGATATTTTCATTTTAGTTTTGACTGCTTATTTTAAATTATTTTTGACATTTCAGAATAACTGTCTATGAAATAACACAGTATGGGTATTAGCTATATAGTGACCATAAATAAACTAAATGAATGAAAAAATCGAATAAATAATAATATTAAAATAAAATGAAATAGTTTTGTAAAGTAATTCATACTTTTCTAAAATGTATAGGTGCTTCGTAAGTGTTTCTTACTTTTTTATAATCTGTCTGTGCTGTACTGAAAAAGCTTGTCCAAAAATAGCAGTATCATAGTTGTAACTTTTAGTCATATTAATGCAGCTCATGATTGATTCATGCTCACAGGTTTTGTCAGGTGGTCAGTCTTTGTCAAGCACCTCTCAAGAGTGGAAACTTGAGGTTGTAACCGCGACAGAGAAAAACATTTCCCATCAGATATTATCAGCCGAGCATCTGCCCGCCTCTTTCCTGGCGGATCAAAACAAAGCGCTCGACCCAAATACCTCACGTGTGCTTTTATGTGACTTGTTTCCATGCATGATACGAGGTGATGGATGATCGCTCTCTGTATCTGAACAAATACAGTGTAAAGAGAGTCTATTACAGTTCCTTTCCTCAACTTCCCCTATAGAAAAGAAACATAAGTGGTGTATTCTAAGGCAAGTTTCACTAGTATTATTGGTTTTGCATAGGGTTAGTGATTTGAATAGGCCCTTAAATACTAGTTACTAAAAGTTGATAAAAAAAGCTGATATAAAATCTTAAGTAATTTGAACACGTCCTAATGATGACAATCAGTGTTCCTGATTGTGACTATGAGCCTCTTAATTTTCTCACAATTTCTGCCTGATGAAATAGAGCTTAGCTTAACCATAAAAATGTAATTTAATTATGAAAATGCACATTTTATTACATGGCTTTTCCAGGTCTAGAAATCACACTTTTAAAATTACACTTTCTCATTTTTCCAGGTTTTCCAAGATTCCTGGTTCTTTAAAAGGAATCGGCAGTTGTTGAGCGGATAAATTAAAATGAGAAATATCTTGACGTTGAGCTGTTTTAATGCTTGTCTTGTTTTAAATAATTTTAAGTCATCTTGAGACCAACTGTTGCAGTCTTGACGGGTTTTTCTATTTAATAAAGCATGATCTGATGAGGTTGTTGAATAGAAAGTGATTGGATGTCTATATGCAATGGGAATTTATATGGAAATAGATTGTGAAATCACCAGTTTCATTTCACACGTCGGTTCTAGAGGTACTTCATCTACTGGATCATGATAACATCCATTTATATATCAATATTAAAGACCTAAACTTGGTAATAATCCACAGTTTAACAGTTGGATTGACGAAGTCCTTCACTGTAGTGGAATATTCCCATAAATAAGTTTGGATTTGGTGATCAGAAATGAGTTTTACTGTTAAAAGCGCTCGAATTTGTTTAGAAGTGTGTAGTGTTGGTGAAGCAGTGTATTATGGTCCATCATCATCGTGGGATATGGGAAAATAATGAGGCAAGAGTGGTTTTCCGTCCAGATGTAGGAAACCAGACCATCTTCAGATCACATGACTTTGTGTTTGAAGTGGTTTTTCATTGGCAGCAATGCCTTTAGTTATTCCAGTTTTATAAAGTTCGGTACTGTTGGGTAAAGACGGCGTCTCGCTAGCAGTCTTGAAAACGTTCTTTGCCTTTAATTAATTAATAATTTTTTTTAAATAAAGCAGAATTTTTAAAATGGAATATGCACCTGCTTCCAAATGACTCTGACTCCAGATTTCTCTTCCTGTCTTCACGCATGCAAACATCTGTAAGCCGTTTTCATGTCTGTCTTTCAGCTGGATCAGCTGGTGATGGACTCCACAAAAGAAAGGAAGGATATGGAGATGAAACACTCAACTATTCAACAGAAGGTACTCCAAACATTAATGACCCACAAACCCCAGGCCATCGCACACTGTACAGGGCCAGTCAGAAAATATTCATTGTTTAGAGCAACATGAGGCTTTGCAGCACACTGATGAAAGCTGAAACCAAGAAACAAAATCATGTTGAAACAGAATATCCTTCCCTACTCTCCTCTCCTCAGGGTTTGAGCTTTAGAAATGATCTAAAGTACACAAAGTGAAGTTTTTGCCTGATATACTGTGCACAGGTTTATGAATAAACAGTCAAAGTAATAAAGTTGCTGTTATTACAGTAGAGCCGTTCATCTTTCGGTAGATTAAGACCGAATCCTCACCCATGGCACGTGCAAGTGTGTTTTATGTAGTAGTAGGGTTGTGAGGATAGCAAGATTTCAGTAGTCAATACCAATTCTGCTGAAATGTCATTATTCTTACCACAGCAGTTTACAGTACATTGGCTAGTGCTTTAAAAATTGTGTAAATGTGCAAATTACCCCTAAAGGTGCAGTGTCGTTTTCCTTTGCATGGTGAAATCGAGAATTTCAACCAATTGAACCCCATTCAACAGAACTGAACACAAGTGGAAAGCCACATCGCACGTTTTTCTGTGAAATTGATAATTGTGAGGGTCTTCTGGTGGCAAAATTTGGTAATTATCAATTTTGCCAAAAATTTCATCATGTGGATTTCAAATTTGGTTCATATTTGTTAATCATTGAACGGTTTGCCGCGTTATCCCATAGAAAGCAGATTGGTTTTGAAGATGTAGGGGTGTGCGATATTTATCATCTACGATTATATCGTAATTGTTGTTTTAACGATGTGCGAGCTGACATTATCGAGTATGTCACTCACTTTGCAAAAAACAAACAAAAACACATCGGTCCAAAAGCATTCACTGTGTGATGAAGCCTATTGGAATGCAGTTAGAATTAGGGTTGTGACGGTGAGGAAATTTTCCCACCGGTTAATCGACGAGTGACAACACCGGTAATACCAGTATCACCGTTGGGGTGGGGTGTTAGTTCGTTTGAGTTTCCCTCTTTTCCCTCGCTTTCAAATGGCTTGTAAAAGTGCCGTGCAAATTTTACTTTCACTTTCAAATTAGCGGCAACTGCCGCAATTCGGCATCAAGCAATTGTTCGTTTGAGTTTTCCCTCTTTTCCTCGGATTTCTTGGCTTTCAAATAGCTTGAAAAAGCGCCGTGCGCGTTTTACTTTCACTTTCAAATTAGGGGCAATTCGG
>NW_015656642.1:328453-331797 GCF_001515625.1 Sinocyclocheilus rhinocerous
TTTTCCGCTGTCTGTTGGACATTATGAAGCTCAAAAGAGTGGAGCAATTATGTCGAGAGGTTTGGAGGAGCTGCTCGCAGGTCTGTGTTTCTGTTCATCATGGACTGCTTATGATACTTTGATATTTTCATTTTAGTTTTGACTGCTTATTTTAAATTATTTTTGACATTTCAGAATAACTGTCTATGAAATAACACAGTATGGGTATTAGCTATATAGTGACCATAAATAAACAAAATGAATGAAAAAATCGAATAAATAATAATATTAAAATAAAATGAAATAGTTTTGTAAAGTAATTCATACTTTTCTAAAATGTATAGGTGCTTCGTAAGTGTTTCTTACTTTTTTATAATCTGTCTGTGCTGTACTGAAAAAGCTTGTCCAAAAATAGCAGTATCATAGTTGTAACTTTTAGTCATATTAATGCAGCTCATGATTGATTCATGCTCACAGGTTTTGTCAGGTGGTCAGTCTTTGTCAAGCACCTCTCGAGAGTGGAAACTTGAGGTTGTAACCGCGACAGAGAAAAACATTTCCCATCAGATATTATCAGCCGAGCATCTGCCCGCCTCTTTCCTGGCGGATCAAAACAAAGCGCTCGACCCAAATACCTCACGTGTGCTTTTATGTGACTTGTTTCCATGCATGATACGAGGTGATGGATGATCGCTCTCTGTATCTGAACAAATACAGTGTAAAGAGAGTCTATTACAGTTCCTTTCCTCAACTTCCCCTATAGAAAAGAAACATAAGTGGTGTATTCTAAGGCAAGTTTCACTAGTATTATTGGTTTTGCATAGGGTTAGTGATTTGAATAGGCCCTTAAATACTAGTTACTAAAAGTTGATAAAAAAAGCTGATATAAAATCTTAAGTAATTTGAACACGTCCTAATGATGACAATCAGTGTTCCTGATTGTGACTATGAGCCTCTTAATTTTCTCACAGTTTCTGCCTGATGAAATAGAGCTTAGCTTAACCATAAAAATGTAATTTAATTATGAAAATGCACATTTTATTACATGGCTTTTCCAGGTCTAGAAATCACACTTTTAAAATTACACTTTCTCATTTTTCCAGGTTTTCCAAGATTCCTGGTTCTTTAAAAGGAATCGGCAGTTGTTGAGCGGATAAATTAAAATGAGAAATATCTTGACGTTGAGCTGTTTTAATGCTTGTCTTGTTTTAAATAATTTTAAGTCATCTTGAGACCAACTGTTGCAGTCTTGACGGGTTTTTCTATTTAATAAAGCATGATCTGATGAGGTTGTTGAATAGAAAGTGAATGGATGTCTATATGCAATGGGAATTTATATGGAAATAGATTGTGAAATCACCAGTTTCATTTCACACGTCGGTTCTAGAGGTACTTCATCTACTGGATCATGATAACATCCATTTATATATCAATATTAAAGACCTAAACTTGGTAATAATCCACAGTTTAACAGTTGGATTGACGAAGTCCTTCACTGTAGTGGAATATTCCCATAAATAAGTTTGGATTTGGTGATCAGAAATGAGTTTTACTGTTAAAAGCGCTCGAATTTGTTTAGAAGTGTGTAGTGTTGGTGAAGCAGTGTATTATGGTCCATCATCATCGTGGGATATGGGAAAATAATGAGGCAAGAGTGGTTTTCCGTCCAGATGTAGGAAACCAGACCATCTTCAGATCACATGACTTTGTGTTTGAAGTGGTTTTTCATTGGCAGCAATGCCTTTAGTTATTCCAGTTTTATAAAGTTCGGTACTGTTGGGTAAAGACGGCGTCTCGCTAGCAGTCTTGAAAACGTTCTTTGCCTTTAATTAATTAATAATTTTTTTTAAATAAAGCAGAATTTTTAAAATGGAATATGCACCTGCTTCCAAATGACTCTGACTCCAGATTTCTCTTCCTGTCTTCACGCATGCAAACATCTGTAAGCCGTTTTCATGTCTGTCTTTCAGCTGGATCAGCTGGTGATGGACTCCACAAAAGAAAGGAAGGATATGGAGATGAAACACTCAACTATTCAACAGAAGGTACTCCAAACATTAATGACCCACAAACCCCAGGCCATCGCACACTGTACAGGGCCAGTCAGAAAATATTCATTGTTTAGAGCAACATGAGGCTTTGCAGCACACTGATGAAAGCTGAAACCAAGAAACAAAATCATGTTGAAACAGAATATCCTTCCCTACTCTCCTCTCCTCAGGGTTTGAGCTTTAGAAATGATCTAAAGTACACAAAGTGAAGTTTTTGCCTGATATACTGTGCACAGGTTTATGAATAAACAGTCAAAGTAATAAAGTTGCCGTTATTACAGTAGAGCCGTTCATCTTTCGGTAGATTAAGACCGAATCCTCACCCATGGCATGTGCAAGTGTGTTTTATGTAGTAGTAGGGTTGTGAGGATAGCAAGATTTCAGTAGTCAATACCAATTCTGCTGAAATGTCATTATTCTTACCACAGCAGTTTACAGTACATTGGCTAGTGCTTTAAAAATTGTGTAAATGTGCAAATTACCCCTAAAGGTGCAGTGTCGTTTTCCTTTGCATGGTGAAATCGAGAATTTCAACCAATTGAACCCCATTCAACAGAACTGAACACAAGTGGAAAGCCACATCGCACGTTTTTCTGTGAAATTGATAATTGTGAGGGTCTTCTGGTGGCAAAATTTGGTAATTATCAATTTTGCCAAAAATTTCATCATGTGGATTTCAAATTTGGTTCATATTTGTTAATCATTGAACGATTTGCCGCGTTATCCCATAGAAAGCAGATTGGTTTTGAAGATGTAGGGGTGTGCGATATTTATCATCTACGATTATATCGTAATTGTTGTTTTAACGATGTGCGAGCTGACATTATCGAGTATGTCACTCACTTTGCAAAAAACAAACAAAAACACATCGGTCCAAAAGCATTCACTGTGTGATGAAGCCTATTGGAATGCAGTTAGAATTAGGGTTGTGACGGTGAGGAAATTTTCCCACCGGTTAATCGACGAGTGACAACACCGGTAATACCGGTATCACCGTTGGGGTTGGAGGGGGTGGTTAGTTCGTTTGGGTTTCCCTTTTTTCTTCGCTTTCAAATGGCTTGTAAAAGTGCTGTGCGAATTTTACTTTCACTTTCAAATTAGCGGCAACTGCCGCAATTCGGCGTCAAGCAATTGTTCGTTTGAGTTTTCCCTCTTTTCCTCGGATTTCTTGGCTTTCAAATAGCTTGAAAAAGCGCCGTGCGCGTTTTACTTTCACTTTCAAATTAGGGGCAATTCAGCGTTGATTCAATTCAAGCAACAACAACGTCAAACTCAGAACTTTTATTAACAAAACGAATAAAAATACACCATATA
>NW_015656642.1:332686-339852 GCF_001515625.1 Sinocyclocheilus rhinocerous
ACGGTGAGGAAATTTTCCCACCGGTTAATCGACGAGTGACAACAGGTAATACCAGTATCACCGTTGGGGTGGGGTGTTAGTTCGTTTGAGTTTCCCTCTTTTCCCTCGCTTTCAAATGGCTTGTAAAAGTGCCGTGCAAATTTTACTTTCACTTTCACTCTTCTTTTCTGACTGCTCATATGAGGCCGTGCTGCAGGTGAGTCTGTCCCTTCTATATGTATCAGAAATTACAATTATTTGTAGAAATTACTGTCCCTTCTGCCTCTCCGTCTGAACGCTGCATGAATCACCATTACACTGATACCTGCGTTAATTATGTTCATTAGACATGCACTTTTATGTCAGTAGCTCATTTTATATGTAACCAAAGCAAAGGATTGTAATTTGATTGTAAAAACCTGGAAGAAAATGCTTTAAAAACACATTGAAGTTTGTTAATCACTGTTGTACTTAAAGGAGAAAATACTCCAAACAGAAGCGAACCAAAGCGCACTGCGAATGTGTATATGTTTAATGCTCTGCTGGGATTGGTGGATCCAACACATGAGCCACAGTTAATGAATTCATTCATCGACCACACACACACACACACTCACACATGCTAGAGCTTTCCTGAAGGGGAGGAGCCAGCAATAGATACTAAGGCTAATGCCCGGCTCAGTCTGCATATACATGGATGTACATAAACACACACAGTGCGTAGAGGCTCAGTGATGGTAGACGACCCTGACGGGACAGTCACAATAATGATTGGGAGTTAGATGCAGCGTCACTGCTGACTCACACACACACACACACACACACACTGCTCTGTCCGGCATGAAGATCTTCAGCAGGTTTCACTATGTGTGGTATCTGGTGAGTGAGTCGTTTTTAATAGTTCATGTTAATATTCTTTGTCTCTTTTGACTTTGAGCGATGATGAATGTGAATGTGCCATCTTTTATGTATCTACTGATCAAATTCTATGGCTGTGTTTGAATGAATATCAGTTTAATGGTCAATAACTAATACGGATGTCCGATATCATAAAGAGATAATAACATTATTTTGAAGAATAATTTCAATTTAATAACTCGAAGAATGTCAGCTTTGTTACCATCAAGTAAAATACAGTAATATATATATATATATATATATGTATGAATTCGTGTTCCATTGTCACTTAATGTGGACACATTTTCAGTCAAATAAATAATTGTATTATTTTATTATGCTTACTTCAAAATCTATTTAAGAATTATTTAAGAATTTCAGCCTTTTAATTAAACCTTTTTTTTCTTGTTATTATCATGACAGTTTTGACTTGCAAAAAAAATAATCATGCTTATCTTAGAATTTTTAAAATTCTATTTAAGAATTATTAAGAATTCCAGCCTTTTAATGTTTTACTTTGTTACAATAATGACAGTTATAGACTTCATTTGTTTTATTGCAAAAATGGAAAGTATGTTCATTCAAAAAATCATCATGATCTTCGGATCACTGACCCTTAAACTTATTCCACTTCATTTAAGTATTTATAGTATTCAGTATTAATAGTTGGAAGAGCTGCAGGTATGGTAAGTTGCTCTGTGCTTTGATAACAGCTGTAGCCCCATTCTTTGGTCCCGGCACCCTAAATATATTAAGCGGCCCGGCTCATGTATCAGATCATGGCTGCTTGATCAAGTTACAGAGAAATGGAAACCAAATCTGCTTTTTTAATAACAGTCGGTGCTGTTGTGCTCATTTTGCTCGCCCTGCTGTAAACATACAAGCCAAGGGTCATACTGAAGGTCGTGGTCTGTAGTCCACTTAGAGGTGAATTTTTTTAGATGGATCCAAAAAAGTGAAAAAGGAACCCAGTTCTGATAGCGTTTACACTGATACTGGACTTAAAAGTGGATTCAGATCTCATTTTAGCCCACTTCCGGTCTCAGTCCACTTTCCATTCACACTGCAGATTTTTTGTAACTCTGAGCGTAAATATTATAATTTCTAATATTAATTCATAGTATTATTCTTTTGCTGTTATTAAATTTTTTTATATTTATTTATTTTTTATTTCATTATTGATTTATTTTATTTTTATTTATTTATTTTAACAAAAATAATGCAATATAAATAGTGCAATAGTTACATATTTCTGCAACATTAATAAGGCTGTCCACATAAACCCTCAGGTTATTATTTTGATAACTGAAATGTGACCTTTGGAGTTTCTCTGTGTGTTTTACAGAAACATTTCTTGATAACACTTTACAATATGGTCCAATGTATTACCTAATTTGCATAATTCATGCATTAGGTATCAACAGCAAGCAGAAGATCTGTACAGCATTTATTAATCTAAATCAATGTTACTTTATAAATATGCTATTTTTATTCACATTTGTTCATAAAAAAGCACATTTTTTGAAATTTGACATTTTAAAATGTATGATTTATATGTACAAAAAATCCTAGATTAATAAATCTTGTAAAAAAATATTGTTGTATTAAGTATGTATTATCAAGTACTGTAAACTATTAGTATTGTTGTATTATATTATTAGTATTTTTTTCTTCTCATTGTGTGTCGTTACTTTTCTCTGGTAGCCTGTAAAAAGGAAACATTTGAATTGTTTGAATTGTTATAATTAAAATACAGTGAGCGTTACACTCTCAAGCATGCTTAAAGAGGGGCTGAATTATTTCAGATCATTCACTAATAAGGCACAATTCATGCTAACCGTTCTCAAACTCCTGAAATGAACCAAAACTGCCCCAGTTTAAGTTTTCTGTAGGTGGCTTTGAAGAAAGAGTTTGCTAAATGGTTAATTGGTCGACTGTGTGTCTTCTGGTTTGTGGGTTCTGTTCTCCGCTGTGCACCGGAGATGTGATGTAAGATCTGTTAGTAATGCGGTCTAGTGCAGATCAGACTGGATTCCCGCAGCAGCATGCAGGTCAGGCTGTAAACGAACCTCCTCTACTAGTATGTCACTCTTAACTGTCTTCAGCTGCTTGAGTCTTCACAGGCAAAAACACAGGATCCAGTGACGCTCTAGTGTTAAAACAAGCAAAATGCTCAGCTGGTCTCACATGACATCTACAGGAAGCAGGATCTTTGATTGTTCTTGTGGTGAACACCAACCAGTGGCCAGAGCGGCGTATCATGATTTCTTACAGTACTGTGATGTTATGCCCAGATAAATTCACCATATGTAGAGCTAATTATTGGTGGTTTTGATCTTAGTTGTAAGTTTTGGTCTGTTGGTATTAGTTTATAGTCTAAAGGTGTCACACTTACAGTTTCTCAGCAACATTTTGTCCACAAAACCGTCTTTTCAAACAGAATCCGAGCAGTGAAAATTTTCTTGGGGGAGTGCTGACGTTTTGTGAGGAAACACAGTTTATTTTTTTAGTACAGTAGAACTTTAGTTTTTTTTACACAAAATTTTACTAACGTGATTAATGTTTCAAGAAATATTTCACTAGAAAATCCTGTAATTTTCCTCATGTTGGTCCAAACCAGTTTAACTTATTTTCTTCTGAGGAGCACAAAAGAAGAGCCTTTGGAGAATGTTCATGCTGCTCCGTTCCATAACACAATGTAACAAAAATGTGTTTCCCTTAAATTATGCCTTTTCGAATATTACCTCTCATGCAGTGTCTCATGTAGCTGTATGTGAACATAAACTATCTGCAAAGTTGTGAAGCCGACAGTGCGCGATAAATAGTTATTGTCTATCGCCCATGTCCTACATCGCCACCTTGCCCACAAACAGTAAAATTTCAGTGTGGTTAACATAATGTCGAGAAGATGCTGTATCCTACGCCGTGAGAGTAAATTTGTTTTATCACATCTTATAATTACCACAAACTTGTCAACACTTGACACTTACCACTGAGAAACATCCTGCTCCAGATTATCAGGCTCTTGTCGATCAGCCAGTTCAACCATTTCATCATCAGACTCCGGCTCGAATTGGTAAGGTACAATCGATACCATCTTCTCTATGTATTGAGAAGTCTCCAGGGCTGTCATTCCGTCATGGCAATGTTTTGTTTCCGACATGCGCTGTACGCGGTAGACCAATCCAGAGCCACTCTCTCTACGGCTCTGGACCAATCACAAAGGACTGCGCCATCTGACCAATCACAGCAGTGAGGGCTCACGGAAAGGAGGGGTTACGAGAGACTGATTCTTTGAACTGCTTCGCACGAGTCGTTTACGAATAATTTAGAAATGAGGTAAAATTAAATCTATTTTTTGAGAAAACTAACACGTTTTTTGACCTTTCATGCATGTAAACCTGTTTTAGGAGACTCATAAAACAATATAGCAACATTAAAAATGGCATAATAGGGGCACTTTAAATGTTTTATGGTTCTTCTGTAATTCTTTGGTGCTAATTATTATTGATCTATTTATTTTCACTTGGCATCAATATTTAGGAAAATATTTAGGTCAGGAAAATTTTAGAACTTCTATCATTAATTGTGAAACATTGGATTAGTACAGATAAGTTTTTGTACTCATTTTGCTTGTTTTTTTGTTTTGTTTTTTGCTTTTGTTTCTGTGACATTCTGTAATATTCTGTTTACAGAATATCATTGTGGGACTAGTCACAAAAGGCAAATCATCCAACGTACACTTCTGAAGTTTTGGAAGACTCACTTTTGTTAACTGCTTATGTTAAACTGTTGTTGTTAGCTCAGTATTATGCATGTACCATGTCATTTTATGCATGAGTAATAACGGACGGAGTTGTCAATATATATATATATATATATTAGCATTGTTAATGATACACAAAAAGTCATGTGATTTTCGTATGCAGCATGTCAAACTTCATAAAGAAACATTAAAAATAAAAGCGAAACAAAACTTTTATAAAACAAATAGTTTCACTGTGAAATAAAAGTGAATAGATAATTGGGGTTTTGAGCTTCAAAATAACAAAGAAAACATAAAAGTAGGCCACTATATTCTGAAAATCTCCCCTTTTGCTGGCGCGCTCAGATAAAATAGTACTTTATTAGACGGGCTGTGTCGGATTTAACATTTGGTCATGTGACGCTCAAGAACCAATCATGTTTGGCATCGATATACTGTCTTTGATTTGCCATTTCTGCTGTTTGTATGACTTTTGTACTAGTTTCAGAAATGTAAAAAAAATAAAATAATCCATTCCATTTTTCTTGAAAGAATTAAAGTCATTATGAGTTTGGAACAACATGAGGGTGAGAAATTGATGAACGGATGAACAATGCCTTTACATTAACCTTGAATGCAGTTTAAGTCACTTTGGATAAAAGGGTCTGCCAAATGCTGTAATGTAAATATAAAGATCTGGGATGGTAACCAGGAAGTTGTAGGTTTGAATCCCGTATAGTAATTAAAATGTTATAGCTGTTCACTTAAGGTTTCTTCAAGATCTGACAGTTGCTAAGTCCAAGAGTCTTGATGATCATAGTAATATTAATAACCTGACCAGATAAGGGGGAAAAATTGGTTGTAATGTTTCTGCAGCCAATCAGTTTATTTTATAAAATAATTGGGTGTGCATCATGTGGGATCAGCCTAAATGTGTGTGGAGTGTTTATACAGCATGTGTATTAAATATAGATATTGACTAATAATTACTGTATTAACACCTAAGAAGCTCAGTTCAACAAGTTTGATTTCCTACCTTTTTTTGTGCTCAGGACTTCTCAAATGACGACACCAAGCTGGAGTACAATGTGGACGCAGAGAATGGGATCGTCATGGAGGGATATCTGTTCAAGAGGGCCAGCAATGCCTTCAAAACCTGGAACAGGTCTGAGACGAGACAGAAAATCATACTGTGTCCACTTACAGCAGTAACTAATGGCCTATTTACTGGACAGCTCCAGGTAATCACGTATACATTGTTTTCTTTGCAGGCGATGGTTCTCGATTCAGAACAATCAGCTAGTGTACCAAAAGAAATTTAAGGTAAACATAGGATAATATAAAGAACACACAATAAATTCTAGCTTCAGCTGTGCGTTCAGCACTCATTGTGGCGTGTTATTTCAGGATAACCGTACGGTCGTGGTGGAAGACTTACGCTTGTGCACCGTCAAACACTGCGAGGACATCGAGCGCAGATTCTGCTTCGAAGTGGTTTCTCCAACAAAGTGAGTATAAGCACACAATTCTGATTCTCATAGCAGTTATGCTGCATGTTTGCAGGGAACACAAGCCACATTTACTCTTTGAACAGCTGAATTACTTAATCAAATAATTAAAGCGTGTTAGTTTTCTGTTTATTTAAATGGTAAGTGTCATTTCTGTGCCACTAGTATCAAATTAACAACTGTTTGGAACAAATTTGCAGTTGTTAATTTAATGATATATATTTATTTATTTATTTATTGCTACATTGCTGAGATGGTGGAAATTATTGGTAATAAAACACCAGTGTATGTGTAACTACTGAAAATAGTTTTCACTAATTGAAATCAAGCTGAAATAAAATAGTTAATAAATGGTAAACAAATAAAATAAAATCTATAAAATAAAATATAAATGTTAGATTGAAAAAAAAAATGAAAATGAGAAACGTTGCCCTAGAAACTAATTGAAATTTGAGTTAAGTACTAAAATGACTAAAACCAAAATGTATTTGTTTAAAAAAAAAAATAATAATAATAATAATAAAATGACGAAAGCATGTAACACGGCTACTAAAATGAAAACTGAAAATAAGAAAAGTGATTTCAGAATATAAATAAATACTACAATAGTATAAAAATAATACTAAAAAAATACTGTTTGTAAAAAGTTACTTTTAAAAGTAGTCCAGTATATTAATATGAAAAGAGCTGAATGAAACTGTTTTCTTAATCAGTATTTTGTCTTGTTTCACAGTATAAATACCTGAATATCCATTATCCTGAATAAACATTAAAAAAATCACATTTCAAAATTTCAGATTTTTATAAAATATGTTTTGAAATAAGATTATTTTTCAAACCCCTGTTGCAAACTGCTATTGTTTTTAAGCATAGCATTAATAAAATGTCAAAGCGTATGCCTAAAAATGTAAATAAAAATAACATTAAAATTTAAAATTTTCATAGTATATATTTTAAAGTTATTTTTCTCACACCTTTTGCAAACTGTAATTGTTTTTTGACATTAATCAAATGTCATAGTTTATGCCAAAAACATT
>NW_015656642.1:355852-361387 GCF_001515625.1 Sinocyclocheilus rhinocerous
CTCTGGACCAATCACAAAGGACTGCGCCATCTGACCAATCACAGCAGTGAGGGCTCACGGAAAGGAGGGGTTACGAGAGACTGATTCTTTGAACTGCTTCGCACGAGTCGTTTACGAATAATTTAGAAATGAGGTAAAATTAAATCTATTTTTTGAGAAAACTAACACGTTTTTTGACCTTTCATGCATGTAAACCTGTTTTAGGAGACTCATAAAACAATATAGCAACATTAAAAATGGCATAATAGGGGCACTTTAAATGTTTTATGGTTCTTCTGTAATTCTTTGGTGCTAATTATTATTGATCTATTTATTTTCACTTGGCATCAATATTTAGGAAAATATTTAGGTCAGGAAAATTTTAGAACTTCTATCATTAATTGTGAAACATTGGATTAGTACAGATAAGTTTTTGTACTCATTTTGCTTGTTTTTTTGTTTTGTTTTTTGCTTTTGTTTCTGTGACATTCTGTAATATTCTGTTTACAGAATATCATTGTGGGACTAGTCACAAAAGGCAAATCATCCAACGTACACTTCTGAAGTTTTGGAAGACTCACTTTTGTTAACTGCTTATGTTAAACTGTTGTTGTTAGCTCAGTATTATGCATGTACCATGTCATTTTATGCATGAGTAATAACGGACGGAGTTGTCAATATATATATATATATATATTAGCATTGTTAATGATACACAAAAAGTCATGTGATTTTCGTATGCAGCATGTCAAACTTCATAAAGAAACATTAAAAATAAAAGCGAAACAAAACTTTTATAAAACAAATAGTTTCACTGTGAAATAAAAGTGAATAGATAATTGGGGTTTTGAGCTTCAAAATAACAAAGAAAACATAAAAGTAGGCCACTATATTCTGAAAATCTCCCCTTTTGCTGGCGCGCTCAGATAAAATAGTACTTTATTAGACGGGCTGTGTCGGATTTAACATTTGGTCATGTGACGCTCAAGAACCAATCATGTTTGGCATCGATATACTGTCTTTGATTTGCCATTTCTGCTGTTTGTATGACTTTTGTACTAGTTTCAGAAATGTAAAAAAAATAAAATAATCCATTCCATTTTTCTTGAAAGAATTAAAGTCATTATGAGTTTGGAACAACATGAGGGTGAGAAATTGATGAACGGATGAACAATGCCTTTACATTAACCTTGAATGCAGTTTAAGTCACTTTGGATAAAAGGGTCTGCCAAATGCTGTAATGTAAATATAAAGATCTGGGATGGTAACCAGGAAGTTGTAGGTTTGAATCCCGTATAGTAATTAAAATGTTATAGCTGTTCACTTAAGGTTTCTTCAAGATCTGACAGTTGCTAAGTCCAAGAGTCTTGATGATCATAGTAATATTAATAACCTGACCAGATAAGGGGGAAAAATTGGTTGTAATGTTTCTGCAGCCAATCAGTTTATTTTATAAAATAATTGGGTGTGCATCATGTGGGATCAGCCTAAATGTGTGTGGAGTGTTTATACAGCATGTGTATTAAATATAGATATTGACTAATAATTACTGTATTAACACCTAAGAAGCTCAGTTCAACAAGTTTGATTTCCTACCTTTTTTTGTGCTCAGGACTTCTCAAATGACGACACCAAGCTGGAGTACAATGTGGACGCAGAGAATGGGATCGTCATGGAGGGATATCTGTTCAAGAGGGCCAGCAATGCCTTCAAAACCTGGAACAGGTCTGAGACGAGACAGAAAATCATACTGTGTCCACTTACAGCAGTAACTAATGGCCTATTTACTGGACAGCTCCAGGTAATCACGTATACATTGTTTTCTTTGCAGGCGATGGTTCTCGATTCAGAACAATCAGCTAGTGTACCAAAAGAAATTTAAGGTAAACATAGGATAATATAAAGAACACACAATAAATTCTAGCTTCAGCTGTGCGTTCAGCACTCATTGTGGCGTGTTATTTCAGGATAACCGTACGGTCGTGGTGGAAGACTTACGCTTGTGCACCGTCAAACACTGCGAGGACATCGAGCGCAGATTCTGCTTCGAAGTGGTTTCTCCAACAAAGTGAGTATAAGCACACAATTCTGATTCTCATAGCAGTTATGCTGCATGTTTGCAGGGAACACAAGCCACATTTACTCTTTGAACAGCTGAATTACTTAATCAAATAATTAAAGCGTGTTAGTTTTCTGTTTATTTAAATGGTAAGTGTCATTTCTGTGCCACTAGTATCAAATTAACAACTGTTTGGAACAAATTTGCAGTTGTTAATTTAATGATATATATTTATTTATTTATTTATTGCTACATTGCTGAGATGGTGGAAATTATTGGTAATAAAACACCAGTGTATGTGTAACTACTGAAAATAGTTTTCACTAATTGAAATCAAGCTGAAATAAAATAGTTAATAAATGGTAAACAAATAAAATAAAATCTATAAAATAAAATATAAATGTTAGATTGAAAAAAAAAATGAAAATGAGAAACGTTGCCCTAGAAACTAATTGAAATTTGAGTTAAGTACTAAAATGACTAAAACCAAAATGTATTTGTTTAAAAAAAAAAATAATAATAATAATAATAAAATGACGAAAGCATGTAACACGGCTACTAAAATGAAAACTGAAAATAAGAAAAGTGATTTCAGAATATAAATAAATACTACAATAGTATAAAAATAATACTAAAAAAATACTGTTTGTAAAAAATTACTTTTAAAAGTAGTCCAGTATATTAATATGAAAAGAGCTGAATGAAACTGTTTTCTTAATCAGTATTTTGTCTTGTTTCACAGTATAAATACCTGAATATCCATTATCCTGAATAAACAAAAAAATCACATTTCAAAATTTCAGATTTTTATAAAATGTTTTGAAATAAGATTATTTTTCAAACCCCTGTTGCAAACTGCTATTGTTTTTAAGCATAGCATTAATAAAATGCCTAAAAATGTAAATAAAAATAACATTAAAATTTAAAATTTTCATAGTATATATTTTAAAGTTATTTTTCTCACACCTTTTGCAAACTGTAATTGTTTTTTGACATTAATCAAATGTCATAGTTTATGCCAAAAACATTCCAGAGTGATTAAAATGTTATATCTCACTTTAAAACGAGACAAAAAACTGATTAGTATGATTATTTTTCAGTGCATATGTGACACTGTACATATGATTGATGTTGTTTCTGCTAAAGGAGCTGTATGATGCAAGCGGACTCTGAAAAACTCAGGCAGGCCTGGATCAAAGCCGTCCAAAACAGCATCGCCACAGCCTTCAGGGACAAAGCAGAGGACGCCGAGGTACCGCAGTTTCTATTTCATCCAGCTAATTAACGGCAGGCTAGAGATGCTAATGACGGTGGCCAGCGCTTTGATAACAGTGCGATGTTGTTTGGCAGAAGATGGACAGAAAGTCGTCTGCATCTTCAGGCAGCCTGGACTCGGGTGGCGAGGTGAAGGAGAGGAGTCTGAAGGGCGAGAGCGCGCTGCAGAGAGTCATGGCCATCGGCGGGAACAGCAACTGCTGTGAACTGTAATTGTTTTTTGACATTAATCAAATGTCATAGTTTATGCCAAAAACATTGATTAAATGTTATATCTCACTTTAAAACGAGACAAAAAACTGATTAGTATGATTATTTTTCAGTGCATATGTGACACTGTACATATGATTGATGTTGTTTCTGCTAAAGGAGCTGTATGATGCAAGCGGACTCTGAAAAACTCAGGCAGGCCTGGATCAAAGCCGTCCAAAACAGCATCGCCACAGCCTTCAGGGACAAAGCAGAGGACGCCGAGGTACCGCAGTTTCTATTTCATCCAGCTAATTAACGGCAGGCTAGAGATGCTAATGACGGTGGCCAGCGCTTTGATAACAGTGCGATGTTGTTTGGCAGAAGATGGACAGAAAGTCGTCTGCATCTTCAGGCAGCCTGGACTCGGGTGGCGAGGTGAAGGAGAGGAGTCTGAAGGGCGAGAGCGCGCTGCAGAGAGTCATGACCATCGGCGGGGAGAGGAGCGGCCGGGGCGAGAGCGCGCTGCAGAGAGTCATGACCATCGGCGGGAACAGCAGCTGCTGTGACTGTGGACAGCCGGAGCCACGCTGGGCCAGCATCAACCTGAGCATCACGCTCTGCATCCAGTGCTCGGGCATACACAGGTGTGTGTGTGTGCGCGTTTTTGTGACAAATGAGGACATAAATTTGTATAATGACAAGGGTATGACATAGGTATTACAAGGAGAAGGTGACTTTTCAGGACATTACCCCATGTCCCCACTTTTCAAAACGCTTATAAATCACACAGAATGAGTGTATTGAAAATCTGAAATAGCACAAAGTTTCCTGTAAGGGGTAGGTTTAGGGCTAGGGTTGGTGTAGGGCAATAGCACAAACAGTTTGTACAGTATAAAAACCATTACGCCTATGGAATGTCCCCACTTTTCACAAAAACAAACCTGTGTGTGTGTGTGTGTGTGTGTGTGAGAGTGAGTCTGTGTGAGTGTGAGTGTCTATGTCTGTGTGAGTGAGTGAGTGAGTCTGTGAGTGAGTGAGTGCGTGTGCGTGTGTGTGTGTGAGAGTGAGTGTGTGAGTGAGTGTGATTGTGAGTGTCTATGTCTGTGTGAGTGAGTGAGTGAGTGAGTGAGTGTGTGTGCCTGTGTGCGTGTGTGTGTGTGTTCGACCGCAAGTATTAGGGAAGGTTTTGTGTGTTTTATTACAAATGCTGTTTTTTTGTTTGTCAGGAGTCTTGGCGTTCATTTCTCAAAGGTCAGATCTCTGACGCTGGACACGTGGGAGCCTGAACTGCTCAAGGTGAGTCTGTCTGGAGATGCGATTCTTCGCTCCTGACACGATGAACATACAGATGGACAGATGTTTGTTAGAGAACATAAACATCTGTCCAGATCTTAATTTCCATTAAAAAACATGTTTTATTATAACAAAACATTTGACAAGATGTTTTTTTTTCTCTTCTCATTCCAAGATGGTCCAGCTTACTAATAAAAAAGAAAACCTTCAGTTCTTATATATGAATGAATAATACAATTATTTTTGTATAGCTGATGTGTGAACTGGGAAATGGTGTCATAAATCATATTTACGAGGCTCGGCGAGAAGAATTAGGAGCCAGGAAACCACAGCCAGGAGATCCCAGGTACTGCACTGGAATTATTTTATTTATTTTTTATTATTTTGTTTTAATTATTTTTTTAAATTGTTTTATTTTAGAAATGAATACTTTTATTCAGCAAGAATGCATTAAACTGATCAAAAGTGCTAGTAAAGACTTTTGTTACAAAAGATTTCTATTTCAAATAAATGCCGTTCTTTTGAACTTTCCATTCATCAAAGAATCCTGAAATATATCATGGTTTCCACAACAATATTAACCAACACTGTTTTTAACATTGATAATAATCAGAAATGTTTCTCAAGCAGCAAATCAGTATATTAGAATGATTTCTGAAGATCATGTGACACTGAAGACTGGAGTAATGATGCTGAAAATTCAGCTTTGATCACAGAAATAAATTATATTTTGCTAT